>NC_064910.1:1520284-1822841 GCF_929443795.1 Astur gentilis | reverse complement strand
AGCAACAAAGCAACAAGAGATTACCTGAAACACCTGAAATAGGATTTTCTGGGGTGCTGAGTCCCCAAACATCCAAATGTCTAATAGTAGCTGCAGAAGTTCAAAACTATAGAAAATCTACCTCCTTATTTTCTTGTCTGATGTAAACTGACTTAATGAAGGAAGGAGAAGGGAATACGGAGTTATTAGTTTACAGTTTCAGGGCGGATAGTGCTCTTGGAGGCTGAACGAAAGCTGGGAAACAGTGGCTGATGGAAGAATAAGCAAGAGCAGACACCAGGAGCAAACCTGGAAATAAAAACACCAGCTGTATGTTTTCTCCTTCAGGCACAGTGGCACATCTCTCTCCATACATGCACACGTTAATACGTCACTGAAGCAGCGTGCTGACTCTACCACCAAAGCAGCATCATATACAGATGAAAAAGAGGCAGAGCTTTAGCAATGTAGCAGGCGTTCAGAAAATCAGCAAAGCCTTTTGACATTTCAGAAGAAATCCAGGAACAAATCCAATTGCCAGACTGTGTATTCACTACCTGGAATAAGTTCTGTTACCGGAGGAAGGCATAAGGACACTGCTTCCAGAAGTGCTGCTTCCACTCTTTAAGTTTTCCTGTAGACCTCTTTTAACTCTGTTCAAGATTCCTGGGCAACCGCATTGGTCTTTTCTATCAAATTAAATATTGATGTAAGCTCATGTCTAACGAAGAGCAGGATTATGCTCACAGGTCAATCAAAGGAAGAACAAAGCACAGAGAAAGAACATTCTGTAAATATCAAACTTGAATGAAAAACTAAGAATGATAAGTAAAACAGGGATGAATTGACCATCCTACCATGCGTATTTCAGCCTCTGTCTGACTCTCTCTCACTTCTGTTTGCCTTTTTTTTTTTTAAAGATGAACACCGCTGATTTAATAGAGACTTACATTAGACACATCAGTACAAGGTTTCCAAAGACAATCCTGAAGACGACCCCTAAAGTATTTTTTAACACTTTCAATTAAAAAACAATTGCCAAGAAAGAATTGCATAAGCCTACTGAATTTTTTAAAGTACTTAACTGCATATGCTCAGACAGGTCCTCAGGGTGATGCCAGCCAGATGCAGACTACCCTGGCCCTGCCTTTGCTCAGCCAGCCCTTTCATTAAATTTCCTAACCTGGTACTCCTGCTTCTTCAGACTGTAGTGGGCAAGCTACCTATTTCTTGAAGTGTCCTTTCCCACATCAGTCACATTTTTTACTTTGCTATTTTTTCCTCTCTCCTGGAAAATTTCCAGGAAAGAGAACTGTCACAAGCATGACTATCAAGGCTTATTACAAAAATACCATTATCTCCTTTTGATAGCTTTCAGCCATCAGGTTCATCTAAATTCATGTTGTTACAGATAAGAATCTGTAACACCATGACATTGAGGGGTATACTTCTGTCCAACTACTTCACAATTATGTCTTCTGTGTTTTGTGCCCCCAAATACCGTTGCTCCTCTTCCAGAAGACAATGACAGTAGAGCATCATCTTCTCACTAAAGGTTAGCTCAGTGTTACCAACACAAGTATTGACTTGTACTGACACTCCTGAAAAGCTGACATACAGGATGAATATTCACAATATCTAAGTGTTTGCATTCATTTCAGGCCCAGGTACACGGTGAGGAAGACAATTTTTCCAGCTGCCTTTACTCCAGTTTCTCTTCCACCAGTTAGCCATGTATTGTCATACATGCAAAGTAGACTCATTAAGAAAAGAATTTAACATTTGTTAAACAACTGATCCAAAAGCTAAAACCACTTTAAATCTTGTGATATTCAAGACAATAAAAGAAGTTGAAACAGGTGCAGCCATGTCAACACCCTTTCAAATTGGGATGATAATATGCACATGTTCATCGACAAGTGAGGTGGCTGTGCCACCAAATAAATGGACCGTGGCCCGCCCTTAGTAATACCAGTGACCTCTGAAAGCTTTGAGCTCTACTTTTTAATGACTTACATGTTCAGCTCTGAGGGCACGTCACTATTTGAAACATGAACTGTCACAGCCTGACTGCCAAGTTGGGCACATCCCCAAAAGTAGGTTTAAGAGCCGGGATGACTGTTAACCCGTACCTATAGTAATCCCATGGGAGCTATGAGGTAGCTGAGGGTACGAACATTCACCCTACGCTACCGCAGGGGAAGTGGCAGATCACGTCAGCGTAACGCTGGGTGGGTATGCCCACTGCTCAACACACGATCACACAGTGCTTTCAGCACCTAAATACCCGGGCTGAGGCTCTCGGACCTAGTTCACAAATTCCTCCAGAGCCTAGCAAAGGCTCCTTGTCTTGGACAAAAGCAGCTTCTTCAGCCCTCTCCTCCAGCCAACTCAAAGCCTGTGTTTAGTTGTGAACTGATGCCGCCACCACCCAGATAGTGCCATACGTTCACCAGTAGCTAACTGCTTATCTTTGAGAGCACCTCACCTTTCCCAGTGACAGCCAGCCATCCCCACCGCCAGCCTGAGTCCTGGCAGTGAAGACTCTAAACAAGAAAGACTGAGCAGTCCCCAGCCCTCCCTTCCTCATGGCGAAGGCAGCACCACGTCAGGTCGTGCGACGAGGGCACAAAACAAGCACGGCAGCCATTTGGCATCAAATGAGCCATACCTGTGGCATCTGAGAAAATATTTTTGACTGTACGGCAAGACTAGCTTACAAAGCCAGACCTGAATTAATAAAGATTCATGGAAAAATGACACTAAAGTACTGAGAAGCCAGCAAAATACAAAATAAGGAAGAACAAGAGCCAATTTAGTAATTAATTTACACATTAAATCCAATGTACATATTGAAAATGCAGGAAACTGAGGCAATAATCTGTTCCCCTCAACTCAGAAAGAGGCAGAAAATGAGACTTTGCCACAGGTAACACCACTGCAGACAGACTGGGAAAAAAGACCCCTTTCAAGTTAAACTGGTACTTACTGGTTTTAGAGGAGATAAGACAGCAGAATGTACCAAGTCCGAAAAAGATAAAAGGGGAAGGTTAAGGGAATGCTCTCGTCTGGATTGTTCAGTGGGTAGGTTGGGCTGTTGGATCAAATCAAATCAAGCCAGTCTGTTACACTGGCTCCACTATTAACCTAACGGCTCCGTAATTACAGTTTGCTGTGCAAGTGCTTTTCACAACAAACACGTTTCACTTTGTCAAAACGGGCCTGAATCATCTGCGCTTCCAGCCGGAGACCAAATCCCCTTCTCGACATGCCGCAGGCTGCGCGGTGCCCGCGTATGGCACCGGCAGCGGGAACCCGGCGTCCTCAGGATGGCAGCACCGGCCCCAGCCCACGCAGTGAGAGCCAAGAACGAGCAGGGAGGACCAGGCAGGCAGGGAGCATCGGGTCCGACGGCTCTGACCAGCCATCCTGGCAAGACCACCCGACCATGAAGGTGCATTTCTTTTTCCAGTACGTCTCAGGGTTTGTCTATATTGCTGTCCCCGCAAAGGCCCTCGTTCTGAGAGTGGAGTAGGGATGTATAGCCCTCGCCACCAGCATCCATGGGAGTTAGTACAGAGCAGCTGACTCACTGTAAACTCATGCTCTTGCATACCACATACCATCTTTCCCATGTAAATAAGTATTTTAAATATCACCCATGTCATTCCACCGAGGTGTTTCCTGTGGACACATCAACAGCATGAAATCAGTGCACCGAGACTTGAATAATCAGTCTTTTATACCCGTGCAAAGCAAAAAGGACGGGCTTTCAGATCTGGTATACTGTGTGAGTTCTTTTACTTACACGTCTAAGTATCTACACAAGATACCATTTGTAGGTATGTGACTCAGCAGCCCTCTTGCAACACTTCTGATCTTTCCACATTTTAGAAACCCCCATGTATGGAAGCAAGAAGGCTTTGTACGTTTTATAAAATTAGTCTTTATGATCACTTTGACTTAATGGTATGGCATTCTAATATTAATGTCTATCATGTAAAGAAAAAAAAAAGTGAGAAGTGGGTAATCAGAGATAGTATCATTAAATACTGTGGTCAACATCATTTGGGAGGGGCACCCAGCTACAAATATGAAGCCAGAGTTCAAGGATCAGCCTTTACTCTATAATAGAGCAATCTCATATTAAGAATCCAAACCCCTCCATAGCGGATTGAAGGCTTCTGAACTCCTCGAAGTGTTTTTCCATCCTGAGAAATACTGCCTTGAAAGTAGTTCTGTTTAATCTTAGTGAGAATTGATCTTATTTTTTAAAAAGGTATAATCACCAAATGCAAGGTACATCTTGAGAATATAAATTACTTGGGAAACTGACATAAATCACAAAAAAAGTTGAAAGTCAAACGGGATGTAACTTTGCTGTTACCAAGTTGGCACCCTTGAGCCTTGGTGTTGTGAGTTTCAGGACTCCATCCTAAGAGAATTAAAAGCACTTCCAACATTGTGTTAAGGAAATTTTCATACATATGTATGTATATAAACAAAGGAAAAGGAAGGTGTAAGATGCTGTGAAGTCATAAAGCAGGTCATAAGGACAAATTAGTCCATCTTTCGAGACTCTGAAGTAAAAAGAGAGAGAGGAGCAAAGCAGCCGCGTTGTCAGAAGAGCATTTACACCCTGGAGCCGTCCACTCTGTCCTGCGTGGGAACCGCGCGTGCACAGCTTGCCACTCCGTTGCTGCCCAGTTTACCCCACACCCTTCCACAGGGCAGCAAAAGTGAACCGACCTCATGCAACAACCAGGTCACATGTCTGTTTTGGTTTACTAAATAAACACATACACTTACCATGCTCCGAAAGCTGATATTAATGAGTAAAGAACTGCATATACAAATTCCTCTTTGCTTATGCAGTTATGCAGGTTTTTGGCTGAGTTTCTGGGGAGGTTGTTTTGTTTTGAGTGGGTTTTTGTCACTGTTGGGGTTTTTGGTTTTGTTTTTTTTTACCTCCAGAGGCTTGATTACATATTCAAATTTAGGCATCATAGTTGTAATCAGTATTTCATAATATCCCAACTTTGTGGGTAGCTTGGCTGGCCATTTTTCCGGTCCCTATTATCTTTATCTGTTTAATGGTCCAGATGTCAGAACAATAGAACATGTTAAATATTGACACTGGGGAAGCATCAAGAAAATTAATATTGCTTTTGTTTATTTTTACATACTAGTAAATGCTTATTTTGGTGAGTGTTACCCTAAATACTCTGCACTATTATGGATTTTTTTCTAAAATTAACTGGTATTCACAGGTTAAACAAAATTCAGATATCACAGGAATTAACCATTTTACGTTTTAGCAGTTTACTTACCTTATTAATCCCATTGCTTAAGGCTACTCTCATGTCAGCTGCGTTGCGTGACAGGTATTTGCTCAGCTGAACAGTGTGTATTGCTTCTGTTTGCAGTGATCCTACCTCCACTAGTCCGTTTTTATTTACAGATACTTATATCATCACTTGCCTGGCTTTATCCTCATCGCTAACATCTACAGAAACCATGATACAGCGTGTCTAACTATAGCAGCTGCTGCAGATCCAGACACAGCTCAGTAACTTTGCAAGCAACTTGTCAGTGTCCTATAGAGCATATTTCATTCAATACTTTCTTTAAGGGGAAAACCTGTATTTTCACTATCTCATGTTGCTATTTAAAATCTGAAAGTACATTTGAGATAGTGCTGTCTCATTGGAGAGCATGATGGACACAGAACATAGATATTCTAAACAGTTTAAGTTAATTCAAGGTTTTGAAATAGCTGGCGCAATTAATTCTAATTTTAACACACAGTACAGGAGATGTGAGGCTATTTTGTACCCTACTACATCCATCCTGTTTCTGTGGGACAAGCCACCCAACTTTTTAGTATGACTTTCTCATAGCAGCAGTATTATATTTAATAAAAGTTTATTTGATGCTTTGAGAGCTCCAGAATTCAGAAAATTGTTTGTTTTCCACTGATGATTTATTATATTAAAACATTTACAGAGAATGTCTATGTGATGCCCTATTATGAAGGTGGCCGATGACAGATTTTCTATGAGATCTCTTCAGAAAGTTAGATAAACATGAAAGAAGCTCTTGGCTCATTATGGTTTACTTCAGTTTATCACAGGAAGATATCTTTTACAGTGGTGTCATTGAATAGGAGACCTTTTAGGACAAATACAGCCATCCTTTCTGGGGCTAAAGTCTCCTTAACCACAGAATAAATCCAATTCTAGCCAGCAGGGCTGAAGGACTCTGCTAAACAGTTGCGTTGCTCGCAGAGCCTGGGCACCCTCTGCTGCAGAGCTACGGCCAAGGGGGGAGGCTGTCACAGAGAGAGGGCTTTGGGGGTGCTTTGGAGACCGTCACCGCTTCAAGTCCCTAGTGCAATAAGGATGTTTCCAGTTCAGGACCATAAAGCAAGTTTTCACTTTCAGCCTCAGGCCTCCTTGTTGGCTTGAACTTGCTTTGCCGACCTGAGCTGAAACCTAAGAAATCCAGCCCAGCTACACAGCTCATCTGAGCTGAGTTAGCCGCCCTGGATTAAGAAATGAGCTGTGACAGTAGACGTTTCCTTCAACAGCATGCTGTGCTAGGGATTTGCCTGCTACATAAGGAAATACGGCTTAATGCCAAATGCAGCGAGCCAAGGAGCCCCGAATGTACCCCAGCCCACAATAAAATGTGGGCATTTCAAGATCTCTTCCCAGCAAATCTTGCAAGGAATCCCATACTCTCAGGCTGAAGCAGGAGGTCCAGAAGGTCTGAGAATATTCAAGGGCTGATGGTGGGACTCTCGTCCTTTCCCTGCCGCTCCCTGAGAGTGGGCTCAGCTGAGGCGGAGGGGCTTCCAGCACCACAGAGCAGTGGACAGAAATCTTGTAACCCTTTTCTACAGGAGCTCTGCACCACAGGAAGAACTTTGAACGGTGAAACCTTAAGGTCTGCGGGTGCTTTTCACGCCAGTTTGTCTTCTAAACAAGTTTGCTCAAATCAACCTGTCCTGTCAAACATTCTGGTCTTGATGAGTGTTTTTCCCCCACAGAAACCCTTTTTAATCTGTTATCTCTGCAACGCTCAGAGTGAATGTGTGAGCTCTGCGTCTCAGCCCTGTCTGGCCCTAAGCATCCCCCTCACCGAGGTCAGAAGGCATCACTGAACAGGTTCCTGGTTGTGCAACAGAAAGGAGACAAAAGGAGTAGCTATCAGGCCAGTTTCTAGCTCAATAATGGGTTTTGGCACATTTTGCAAGGACCGCAAACCACCAAGCACTGCTGTTTGACAGTGCGTGTTGCCCAATTTAATTATATCTTATTTCAAACAAAGACAAGTAAACATCCACTGTACACCAGAGCGCAGTGGAACCAAAGACACAATAGCTGCAGGAGTGTATAATACTCCATTAAGGGGAAAAACCAAAAAACATGTTAAAATAATGTTCGAACAGGCTACTCAGGCATGCAGAGATCAGAAAAGACCCAATATAGGACTGTTTATACAGTCAGCTGGCTGCCTGTGCAGTGCCGTCCAGACACCCTCTGGCTCCAGCTGAAGCTCCGTGGGTTTCCCCAGCCGGCTCTGCTCCCAGGACCCACGGGTGCTAAAGGAGCACCCTCAGATGTCCTCCTGCACAGGCGATGCTACATGTCCAGCCACACCAACACCTTCGCGTGCGTGGAGCCCGGCGTGGACCTGCCGTCAGCAGGCTGTGAGGGCGGCAGCCGCAGGAGGGGCAGGACCTGGTTGTGCTGCACCCACAGCGAAAGGTTACAGCTGAGCACCCTAAAATACAATCAGCCACAGTCTTTCCACACGACATAACAGCATGTCATCAAGACCCAAGTGACTTTTTTTCCCTTTTGTTTCTTTTATTTTTTACCTTGAGTTAACTTTTTATACCAAGGAAATACAGGTAAGAAAACAAATGGTGAACACCTCTTTTTGAGGGGCAAGTAGGGGCAAGTTGAAGTGGCATGCGGTTTGGGATGCTGGTTCATATCAGCTGAACATTAGAACTGTAAGAAATTCATCCAGTGCATTTTTTCCTGCTTTCTACGTGACTGGGAGCGACATCATTCCAGCTGGAATTATTTAAGCACAAGTCATATCCTAGTGCATCAAGAATGAATCATTTATCTAATTATATATATTTGTCTCTGTTCACATCCAGTTTTGCATATTAAAAAGACACATAGCAAACGTAATCTAATTTTTATCTCATTTACACTTTTAAATATTAGCTCTTGAAAGGAATTCATAGAATAAAAGCATATTACAGCAACTAACAATGTTGAGCCTAGTACTGCTCTTTGCTATTACACAATTTAAAATATACTGCTTCTGACTTGCATTCAGTGTCCTATTGCTTCAACTTGATTATCCTTAAGAGAAAAAGCTGACACAAAAAACACTGGGGCAAGAGTAACTGGAATTAAACACAAAACCTTAACACAAAAGCAGCTCTCTGCTAAAGTATATTGGTCTAACGCTAGCTCTGTGCCTAAGTTCAGATCAGAAGAATCCAAATATTAGGCAGGTAAAGGCAAGTTTCCTATCTAGAATTCCAGACTAACCCCAATAAGGAAAATAAAAAAAGTTAAGAACTGGTGATAAAAGCAGGATGAAGGGATCAGGCGGGATGAAAGTCTGGCTGAAAAATAAGCACTAAAGAAGAAACAGAAAGCCATAAACTGGGGGTTGAGGATACTGTACTTGATTCCAGAAGAAGAAATAAGCAATAATAGGAATTCAGGAGATGAACAACATTGATTTAGCCACAGGACTTGAGGCCTTTAATGTCCATGACCTTCTCCTTTCAGAACAAAAGCGGAGAAAGCAAAAGAACATTCCTTTAAAAATGCATTTTGATGCTCGGGCCGAGCAGAAGGGCAGCGGCGGATGGAGCAGTCGCACAAAGGACTAGTGCTCAGCGCTGGGGCGCGCAGAGCCCTTGTCTTCGGGACCTCTGCGGCTCTCGGGTCCCTCGACCTTTTGTTGCTGTGTCACCCGTGGGGCAGCGCGGCCCCTGGCTGAGCACAAAGTCATCAGCCTCGCGTTAACCCGAATTATTGCTCCTCTGGTCAAAACCTGCCACCTCTCCGCTCATCTGCACGAAGGAAACTTGCGGAGAGCGCCCGTCACCTCCCACCCCGTCCCGGCTTGCCTCTCCAAGCAGCCGGCGCTTCCAAAACAAACAAGGCCAAACCCCAAACCAAACCCAAAACCCCCAAGAAACCCCCCAGACCCAACCGAACAAGCCCCCCCCCCAAAATCCCCCAGACCCCTTCGCCGGCTCCCCCCGCCCCGGCCGGCAGCGCCTTTCCGTAGGGCTGCGAGCGGCACCTGGTGGCGGCGGGGGGGAACGCACCGGCACCGGGACCCCCGAGACGGGAGGGGGCAATTCCCGATGGAAAAGTGTTGGGTGTGGGTGAGGGGGACGGGAACCTGACGGCCGGAGAGAGCGCTACGCGGGGGAGACGGAAATAAAACCAGAGGACCGGAGAATCCTCACGTTCGGAGAGACGGAGAATCGTTACGTTCGGAAAAGACCTCGAAGGTCGTCGAGGCCAACGGTCAAGCCAACGCCGCCGCGGCCACTAAAAGGCGTCCTCGAGTGCCACGTCTACGCGCATTTTGATCGCCTCCAGGGATGGTGACCCAAACCTGGGCAGCCTGCTCCAATGCCCGACAGCCCTTTTGGTGAAGAAGTTTTTCCTAATGTCCAATCTAAACCTCCCCTGGCGTGACTTGAGGCCGTTTCCTCTCGTCCTAGCGCTAGTTACTCGATAGAAGAGACCAGCACCCACCTCAAACCCTCGGCCGAAACAGGACTGGGCAGCTCCAGCCAAGTCCAGCCCTGCGGGGACCGCGGAAGAACAGATCGGCGGGACAATCCCTTTGCAGTATTTGTGCTGTCCTTGGAATGCAGCCTCAGCGAAACAGAGGTCTGACCCTAGACCTGAACTCCAGCCTCTCTGACCGGCTGTGCCTCGTCAGGGTGAATGTCAAGGTGAAGAAAATCATTCAATGTAGAAAGATCAGACCTCACAAAATACTCAGGATGTTACCCGAAACGTAAACTGCACACACACTAGGTGCCTAAGTATATTTCAAACACAGTAAGGTTTCAGGAGTTTAAGACTTTTATGGAAGCTTCATCCACCTTTCAAAAAGAAGCAAAAGACAAAGTGATTTGGAGGAGACCTAAAGGAACAGCCACCAGTCAGCTTTCCAGTCTGACTTTTCAGCCTGCTTTTTTGCAGTTTAAACATCAGGTCTGGCCAATTCTGATGCTACAAAGAAAAGCCCAGCCAAAATCGCTGAGCTTTACCTGCTCAAACCAATGAAATTCACAGGATTCCTGTGCCAGGCTCTAGATTATATCTGGTTTTCTCTGGTATCAGTAAGACCACACACTGACTGCTTTGAAATCATAAAAACTTTGCCCCCTAAATTGATAGCCACTGGAAGTCGCTAAGAACATCTGTGCATACACCTTTCAAACATGAATTAGGTTCAGTGAATCCTTGCTTGTCCTGACCCATAACATAGCTCAATTCACCTTCCATGGTCATGGTGAGGAAGATGGAAATTTTTGGCACACAGCCTTCTCAGTTCTAGTTGTGCCTCCTATTAGAAGTACTGTCAAAATCCCCACGCAGCAGCAGTTATGAGCCTTTCTACTTTAGAGTCCTTAGAGAAACTTTTCGAAGAGTTGTAGTTACTTAACAAACAGTCACATCCAGACGTTTCTTAGTTCTGAACATCCTAAGTATTAAACTACACTTCTAGCCACCTGGATGCTTTAACTGAACCTGACGTAAAGTCCACAAAATAGCTGAAAATCGGTGGCATTTTGAGGTTATCCTTCCGGGTACATTCAGCACCTCCACTCAAAACTAGAACCATCACATGCAAATACAGAGAAGAAAAAGAACAAATACTATACAATCAGCTTGAGAAATGACCCGAGGAGGGGAATATAACGTGGTTACGCTCAAGGACAAATTCTTTGCCTGAAGCATGTGAAGATCTTTGAGGCTGGGAAAAAAAGATTGGGCCCATTGCTTCTCTGAATTACAGGAGAGTGTCCAGGGTATCTTAGGACTTCTTTAAAATAGGTATTCCCAGAGAATTATTTTGTTTATCTTTCCTACATATATCAATGTACCAAATGTGTATTGCTTTTCAGGAATTACAGCCACTACCAAGAGAGGGAAGTACAGTTGGAAACTCTGGAATGACAGAGTTGATGTGTTTCCACTTTCCAAAGAAGGAAGCGATAAGACATCCTTTGATAATCACTCCAGCCCGGACTCCCATTACCAGTGTGTTGTGAATAATCCATAGTCAGAAATGAAGGAGTATGGCACACTTTTCTCTTTAGTGGTAGGTGCACTGCTGAGAGTGGGGGGAAGGAGGGAACACGACAAGGACTCTCTTGCATCTCAGTGAGTCTTGACTGCTGGAGTGGCCTATTGACACTGCTGGCAGCTGATACAGGTTGAAGTACTTTGTGAGACGCTCCGTCTTGCCTTACGGGGACTTCAGCTCTACTCAGCATTGGTAAGGCAGTGGTAAGAGTGTGATGTCTAGTTTTGGGCACAGCACTGCAAGAAAGATGTGTGCCAAATGGAGAGAGTCCAGAAAGGTAGTAAGAGTGAAGTGTAGAAAACATAACCTGGGGTAACAACTAAAGGAAATATTCTAGAAAACAGAAAACAGAAAAGTGAGTCCATGAACTGCCTTCAAAAATGTCATCAGTTACTCCAAAGAGAAAGAGAACATATCCTTGGGGACAGGAAAAGCAGTAATAGATTTAAACTGCACCAAGGGTATGGTACATTTTTCTTAGGGTACAGTACAGTTAAGGCTTCTGGTTTTAGTTGGACATGAGTCATTGCATTGCTTAAAAGTGATTTCAAGCATTTTATTCCTAATTTTCCTATGTGCGTTTTTCTCTACTGCTTTGGAAACGTAATATATACATTCGAAATACTGGTAACAGAATCACTCCGTAAAATGTGTTTACTAGTGTAGATACAACCTTAATTTCTGTATACCTCAGTTTACAGCATTCCTATCTACTTCATACAGTTGTTGTGAGACCTACTCAAACTCCTGCTACAGTATTTGAAAATTGCAAGTGTAAATAGCATTTTACTAATACATAATGATACTGTGTATATATATTAATAGCCCATATTAATATATGTTTAACAGTGCTTTTTATATATTATTAACAGAACTGATACAAAATGAGAAAAAATGAGGCCCCAAACTGTGACCCTGCCTTCATCAGAAATTTTTCAGTCTGGAGTTTTTTCATCATCTACAATTACACAAAGCTGAGAAAAAGGTAGTTGGGATGTATTGTAATAGCTGAGGAAAGAGCCAGGGTCAGCAGAGAGTTAGCATGCAGGCATCTCAACAGACCAACATCAATAACCCATTTTTCGAAAAGAGAAATATAGTCAATAAAACATAAAAGAAAAGCATTTAAAAAATTTCAAAGCTCTTTCAAATACAGAGAGTCCGTATTGTGACAGCAACTGGCCACTCCAGGATGCACATTACCAAAGCATGAAAGCACTGCTGCGGTGGCTGCAGTCCCTCTGCCTTCAGCCTCGTGTCTCCCAGCACACCCAAGACACACACTAATGGCTTAATGTGTTATTGCTTGACTAAATGATTAAACACTTTGTATGTGAAAGACAATCTGTTAAGTGGTAGGTTCTGGCATGCCTCACCCTGAAAACACATTAAAAGCTCTTGCCATCTGAAAAGGAAAGAGATGGGGGCACAAACGTTTGGCTCTACACCACACAAAATGAATCCAACCAAAAGTGCCAAAATTTGATGATAGTGACAGCGAGTGCACAAAAACATGAACTTTGCTTCCAATCTCTGCCAGAAGGGAATGAGGAAACAAAATAGAAAGAAGCCACGAATCAGGTGTAAACCAGGTGGCAAATGCCTCCTAAACCCCTTGCGTGCAGTGTCCGAGATGTCTTGTGGAAATACACGCCAGTGCTGGGGTACAACCTCACCTGTATACCACACACTTTAAGGTGTGCGTTTTCACTAATAAAATCATTGCTGTTTGTGGTTTGACCACACCTGTGTTATAGGTTTGTGTGGTGGGTTTTTTTGCCAGGAGGGGAGGGGGCCGCAGGGCCGGCTCCTGTGAGAAGCTGCTCGAAGCTTCCCGGGCTCCAAAGCGGACCCACCTCTGGCCCAAGCCGAGCCCTTCAGTGACACTGGAAACACCTGTGGGAGAATAGATTTAAGAGGGGGAACCTGCAGTGAGTAGGGGGACTGGAATGTGAGAGGAACTCCTCTGCGGATACTGAGGTCAGTGAAGGAGGAGGGGGGTGCCGCTGCAGCAGAGCAGAGATTTAAAGAGCAGAGGTTGATCTTTAAATTTCTGGGTTTAACATATAAGAAGTCACTTTCTAGCAGTTTCATTTATGACTGCTATGAACTACAGCCTAAAGTTTCACTCAGGGTAGCAAGGGTCAGGAGTGCTGGCTGTGTTATACTCCTGGAAGGCATGTTATCATCTGGATGTGACAGAGTGCCCTAACATGACTCATCTTCACTGATCATGATCATCAGTGAAAGCTGCTAAATTTGGCAAGTGTGAGTCATTTTGGTGGCTATATATGTGTAAAGAATTAATTGCCAGTCTTTGTATTCTCCTTGAGTTTAAAATCTTGAAACAATGGTCTGCTTTCTCAAGGAGCTCCTGACTTTACAGGGAAGGTGAAATATATGCTCTTACCTGAGAAGGCCACATTTTCATGATGGAAAATAAGGAAATTTAAAGGAGGTAGGTTTTTTTCCATTTTCTTTCATCCTTTTCTTTAAGATCGGACATCCCCACAGCATTCCTGATAGATTTTTGTCTAGTCTGTTTTCAAAACTCTGGATTTCCTCACCTCTGTCAGGATAGTCATATGTGCTAGTACATGCTTATATTTACTATAAGAAAATATTGGGGGTTGTCTAACCTAAGTTAAATCTAATGTCTAATGTTAAATCTAATGTCTAACCTGAAGTTTGATGCAGTTTAAATTCACCATTTCTTATGCTGTCCATACAGCACATAGAAAATAGTATCTCCTATTTTTGCAACTTTTTCATCTATTTGAAGACTAGATTGCCTTTCAGTTTGTTGTAGATTAGATAATTTCAAATACTTCAATATTTAGTTATAAAGCTTTATTTTATCACACCAGTCTCATGTTTTTTCACTGAACTTCTTAACCTGCGATGCCTCCCTAGTCCTATACTAAGCATTGCAGCAGAAGCTTTCCAGGTGCCAAGTAAAGCAAACGCACTACTTCACAGCTTACAAATAATTCCCATCACTTTCTCTTTCCACTAGATCTCTGTGCCGTGATCCAGCAGAATCAATATCATCTTCTAGTCCTTTTTTAACCTGCTTCTCATCCTTACCTAGCCTGTTGTTTCCAAATGTGGGGTTTTATCATTTTTTATCCCTGCCTTCCTCTGGTATCCTGTATTTGGTGCCACCAAGGTTCATCCTGCTTGTGGTTTCTTTTTTTGCCCCAGAGCATTCTTCCAAGTCATTAAAATAATTTTGAATTCCTACCCTGTCCTTCTGAATCCTGAGCACCCTTTCCAGCTTGATACTGCCTGCAAACACTACAGCACCATTTTCATCAGTATTAAAAATACTGAGTGGTGCCAAACCCAGGAGACATTGTGAATACAGAGGTTCCCAGCTAGGCAGTACCTAGAGAATTAAAATGTCCTTATACTCTCCCACAGAAATTAAG
The DNA here is from genome assembly GCF_929443795.1 of Astur gentilis. Taxonomy (NCBI): domain Eukaryota; kingdom Metazoa; phylum Chordata; class Aves; order Accipitriformes; family Accipitridae; genus Astur; species Astur gentilis. Next base: position 1,808,052 of record NC_064910.1, on the reverse strand, counting down.
AATTTGAGGGCCTTTCACTTTGGTCATCCAGGGTCACAAGTATGATTCATCAACCCACAAGATTCAACAACTCCCCCAGCTGCAATTTGATATTTGTTCAGCTTATCAGATTTCAGTTATTCTTATAAGAACTGCAGTATCAGTCCTTTTGCTGGATGGATCGGTTCCTTTTGTCACTGATCCGCCCAAACGGTAGACTACTATTTTTCAGTATTAGTAAAAAGACAATCTCCTTAGCTGACCTCCAGCAGAAAACAAAAACAGAGGTCTGTTTCCATAAAAGCAGCTCCAAGAGACTTATTCCCTGCATCATACTCGAGCCTCTCATTGACTTAGTACCACTTAGCTTTGTCCCTGGTGTAATATTTAAACTAGATGATGGGGCAACAGGCCCTTTAGAACTACAAGTCAGCTATAATAAACTTAGACTAGTGCTACAAAACAGATTGAGTTTGATTGCTCTAATGCGTGCTGCTGGCACAATTTCGTTTGGGGAAATCAGAAGTCTAGCAGATTGGTCAAGGTCATTGTTATGATGATGCTCTCCTCCTTCGTGCCCCTGCTGTTGAAGGGATGCGTGCTGAGATAATGAATCAGATTAAGTATCTTGATGACACTTTTGATTATGCTCCTTCCCCAGAAAGGTCATCAGATTTTGGCTGATAGGTGGCAATCAGCTTTGGAAAGGAAGCAAATTTTGGAGGCACAAACTGCCCCTTTTTGATAACTCAGTGACCTAGCAACAGTAACATACACATTTGGGGCCAGAAGGCTTGATTATTGCAATTCTGTCCTAGCAGGACATGTCCAGTGCCTGCAGCTTGCAGAGGGTTCAGAAGCAAGTATGCATGCTGAAATAAGCATTGCAACCTTCATGTGAACTATAATTTTGCTAAGGCAATATCTCCACCTCAGTCAATGGAGTTGCTCCACAGTCACTTCCCAGTGGCCCTCTTTATCTGAACTGGGGCAGAGCTTGGGAAGCAAAATCTTACAGTAGAAAGCTGGCCCTATACCCACATACTCTTCTGTTAAGTGTTTGTTAAGCAGTCCGTGACTTCTCCAGGATCCCACACGCAAACTGGGACCCAGGACAGGAGCACACAGCAGGCTGGGTTAGGAGGCAGAAGTACAGCCCCTTGCTTCAGGACGGCCATGGTGGAAACATGCGGCTGCCTTTCACTACAGCTCCTCCGAGCGACTGCCCCGCAGCCTCCCTCGCCTCCTCCGCGCCCACCCATGGGTGTCCCAGCTGTGGGAGCACCCATCAGACCAGCTCATCACCTCGGGGTGGGAAAGAAGCTGTAGCTGTCTGCCTGAGGTGGAGGTTTAGCAGGAAGGAATAGTGAAGGCAGGGCTGATTTTTTGGATTTAATGCTTCAGGTGGGCATAACGTTTCAACTGTCCAGGCAACTGCAGGATTTGCTTGTTGCCCCTTAAAGTTCTACCCATCTTCACATCTAGCTGAGCTTGTCAATATTCAAAGTTTCTTTAAACTACTACACAAAGTAGATACTTTGACTCTCTTATTTGAACAGGAATAGCTGTTCATCAAAAGCCTGCCTTCACCCACTGGTGCGTTTCCTTCTCTGTCATGGCCTTTGCTCCTTACACAGGAAAAGGCGTTCGGGAGAAATCACACGGACACAGGTGGGACCCAAGAAAGCATGTCCTCTAAAAAAAAAAAAAAAAGCAAACATACAAAAGTTACCTTTGTAGACACTGAGCAGGTGTAGACTTTGTGTGCGCAGACCAGGTTCTCAATGTTTCTAAAACACGCAGATGTTGATGCAAGTTTCCCAAACCGGTTGCATGCTGTACTTCCCTTATATTCAGATGACAGTGATTAGTTTTGTAGAAATTTTAAACCTAGATTAAAACACTTGAGGACTATTCACATCCCTAGTGGTTGATACACAGTGCTCAGATAATTTGCTAAGCCAGGAACAAGAAGTGGGTGCATTTAGCTACATTTTTAAATTTCTTAAATGAAAGTTATGACATTGCCCGAGTGCTTCATAGGGGGGGCAGTTCAGAAAAGAGGACGTGCACCGTCCACCTTGTATTCATGAGCAAATTTTATTGCCCTGACAGTTGGAGGTTTATTTGTAGTTAAGTTGCTGGACTGCCGTTTTCACTTAAAACTGTACTTGCCTACTGTCAGTTACTTGAGTGCCCAGCTCTAAGATTGCAATGCAAGAGCAGTCCATAGGAACAAATACACTGAGTATCAATAAGTCTCTCCTCTTCCCAGTTAATTTATGGGCCACCAGACACACAAATTAAAACCCACTGGTTCAGGATGCACCTACTGTGCTGAGTGAGTACAGACACAGCTGGAAAAGACACTTCGCGTTTCGGTACCGGTTAGTTCTAAGCAACATCTTCAACATCTCATCACTAGATGGCGGCGACCTTCACAAATTTCTAATCAATGAGAGCTTTAGTCTCAAAAGTGCTTGCAAAAGCCTTGCTTTCTCTCTTTAAAACCCACTGGCACTTCTTTCCCTTCTATTTTATGCGCTTTTCTGCAGAATGCCTTTGCAAACAACAAAGTAGGTCTATCTTTCAGTACAGGTATTTTGGAAAATAAAGGTATGTTTTGCTAAAACTGCATTATGCCTTTGAGATAGACCCTGGCTGGGTGAACACAGAACAATCATCCTGTTCTGAGCTTATACTCAATTTCTTTAGGAGACATCTGTTTTCATATTCAAGTCTGTACAGACAGAGTGTTTGTAGACTTAATACGCATCCCTTATGTGTTATTTTCATGGGACTATCCGGTCAGGGAAAATTCTGTGAAGCCATCCCTTTCCTTTCAAGTTTCCATTAATTGTTCTAGACGTTTGCAAAAGCCAGCTCACTCAGTTTGTAGAAAAACAGGAACACAAAGAGCACATCATTGTAACAGGTCTCCCACATCTCCTCAGGAGGTCTTTGGCTGTGTCTAACAGACCTGCCGAGTGCCACACTTCAGGTGTGATATTCACATTCTTCTTCGCATTCCCTCCTGCCCTCTCTCTGCAGGCCTGGGCACTCTTGCACCCCCCCACAGTACTGTCACCCCTTTCCAGCACCAAAAGCCTGCATTGAAACTGGCAGTTCACTGATCCATCAGTCAGACACACGTCACGTGTGGGAGCCTGGGGCTGAGAAGAGGCTGCAGCACTGCAGAAGCCCAGAATTTGGTGTCCCTTAGCACGCGTGGTCTAAGGAGCCTTGTTGGAAGACGTATGCATCCCAGTTGCAGGCTTGTACCACAACTCCTCCATCCCATCACCTGACCGAACTTGGAAAAGGCACCTCCTGTCCATGGGGACTCTGTCACGAGCCTCAGGAACTGGGTAACAACTGCTGGGCATTTTGTCTTTTTCTTTGCCGTGCTAAAGACAGGGCACACTGGCACAGACCGATTTTCCACAAGTGACAAAGGGATGGAGCAGCCCACCAGATTTGACCATGGTACTGAGATCACATCTGGAGTCAGTTCAAAGTTCAGTCCTGGATACCACCTTAATGACATCAGCCAGGGTGCAGAGGTACTTTACTCCAGTCCTTCTGAAGCTCAAGAGCAGAAAGGAAGCCTGTCTAAAAGAAACTCCACCTAAACCTGTTGTCAGTTCAGAACAGACCTCACAGTGCTGAGCATGAAGCAAACATTGGAAACAGACGGTAAGAATGTAAGACTAACAAACTGAAAGAGATCATGGTGTTTGTTAAAGTAAATATCTGTTGTATTTATGATAATTTTTTAGCATATTATTATGCAAGGTACACATAGTAAGACTAGAGATTAATCTTTTCAAAAGTAAATCTTTTCACTACATATTTACAGTCTTGTAATGTCATAACTACCCCTTGTTTAATTAAATGATAGTAAAAAATGTACCTAATTCAAAGACACTATTAAGTTGATCTTTATGACTACCAATAAAAACAGCTTACTGTCATATTATGTAGTATATGAATAGGTTTCCTTTAGTGGTGTTTGTGATAAAAGTGTCTACTGATTATCTGAAGACTGAGACTTTTGAGACTTTTCCTCAAAGTTTGTCACCTAAGAATCCTCCCCAACTTGAATATCTATGTAAGATCAGTCGTAAACGTTGACGCATATAAGAATGACCACTGCAAGTCAGAGGACAGGCCCAACCATGGGTGGCTGCTGAGTAACCTGGGGGTAGCCCAGGAACACGTGGGGTAAAGGGCTGTCCCGATCCAATATCGAGGAGGTTTGTTAAATGATCCCGAGAGCGAGATTACAACACAAACGAGGTCAGATGCTGTACAACTTTACAACTTTTATTTCCTACAATAACCAATAACTGCGATAGAACAGAGGGAGGAAGGAGAAAAAGAGGCAGACCTAAGCAAGAGAACGGAAGAGAGGTAGCAAGACTAGTTACCACCACCACGAAGCCAGCAACGTCCCGCCGAGTCGTTTCCGATGGAGGGTCGGGTTCCTCTGCTGCCAGTCAGGTGTCTCTCTCCTTCGGAGCCAGGTGTCATAGTCCCTCCGATGTTTTCCAGGTTCAGGTCTTCCGTCCGTGAGAGGGGAGTACACAGTTCTCTTATTGTCCCAGTCCCCACAATTTTTCGGAAAAGTCCACCCATTTCCACAGCACTCATTACCCTATCGGGCAAGCAGAGCTTGGTGGGTGTGGTGGTTTCTTCGTGGACGTCTTTGTGCGTACTCTCCCATACAACAGCGGGACATTGAGGCAGCAGCAATGCGAGACAGCAATTTAGCGCAGTCCCTCACAAGGGCACAAAAACCAAGGCAAGTATGAAGTCATCCCTCTTCCCCCAGCATCCATCAGCTGATGTAACACAGATGTGTGCAACTGACGGGCCGCAGACATAGCTCACATTCGATGAGAGGGAAAGCTTACCAATCAATGTAAGATTTCAGTTTCTGGAAGTTTACACAGTCAAATGCAGTGTAATGATATGCTATTTCATGAGACCTTTCTCTCTCTCCACTTCACTGTAAGCATCTAAGAGACTGCCTAGCCTGGGAACACAATCACCTTGTTTTTTGGTGTAATAAATCTCCCTCTGAGGATCCCCTTTTCTTCTTTTCATTGACTACAGAGACTGCTTAGGATGTCTCTTCATATGGGCACCTCTCTGAGGAGCCTGAAGTTAGAAGAGCTTACTTAACCCCTTTCTGATAATGCACTTTGCCTTTAAGCTCTGTGAATAAACACGCATAATTTAGGTACATTCTTGTACTGTAAAGTGAAACCTAATGAATTTCAGGGGAAAATATTTGCTCACACTGAGCAGGAAAAAGGATGGGAATGCTATCTGCAACATTCCCGTATGGTATTACATTGTTCTTTCCAGGACTGCATCAATGTACAAGATGTGTTTATTAGGAATAGCCCAAAGTGAATAGGTTTGAGATTATCAGACGAGAAGTATTTCAGATGTACAAGCTGTCAATAAGTCTAGACCAAACCCTATCAGACAGTTTCAGCTCCTTGGAAGTCCAAGGTTTTGATCCCCACACTTATGAACCGACCCCAATTGCCAAGAGTCACCTTGTCTCAAAAGAACCAAAATGCTACAAGTTGTGGTAGTCAGAAATTGTGAGGCAATTGTCCTTGCAGCTTGCTCTAACCCATGGAGCACTCAAGACTGGTTTCAAACACACACTTTTACAATTGAAAAAATCTACTGATTATTATTTTAATATGCAAAGGAAGTTTTCCACCCAATCTTGCACCAATATTTTCCTTTGTTTCAATTAAAATTTCAACATCTGTATTTTATACTCTTCGGAATTAATAGTTTGTATAAATATAGACTCTAGACTTGAGTCAGAGTACTACATCGAAGATGTACAGGAGAAGGAGAGATGAGAAGAAATCACCTAACCTACTGCAGAAGAGACAGATTTTTGCCACACAGCTGTGTAATCATCCAATATGGTGCAGATCAGATCAGAGTCCCAATATACCTACCACCAACATACCTTTAAAAATATGAGTCATTAAGGATTGACTTAGAAGACAAGACTTAACCCACAAATGGATCTCAGTGGCTCACTTTCACTTCAGTACCTAAACACTAGCAAGATCTGCAGAAATCCTTCACCTGCTTTGGCGGGTGAGCATCCTTAGACATGTAAAGTTCTGCTCCCAAACATGGCCAGAAAGAAGTACAGCCGTGCTGAACAAGCTCTTCAACGCAGCTCACATCTAAGCATAACCTGAGTACATTTAAAATTAACATCATAATATTATTAAGCACCAAGCACAGCTCTACTGAGGAAGATGAGTAGCATTTAGTGTCATCATTCTACATATGGCAATATAAGGCATGTCCTTTCCCATGTCAGACTGCACAGTACCACTTTCCCCTCCAAAAAAGCCCAAACTAAAAATAGTTAAACAGAACAAAGGGGCAATAGTCACTAGTTGCTCTTCCAGAAAACAGGAAGTTTGGGTTCCAGAGTCTCTTCAGCCGGTGGGTGTTTGAACCCTTAATTTCAGAAGTGTGAGTTCCTGTCACAGTTCGGTAGGAGGTTAAGGATTAGAAGTCTAGGCACAGAAAATCAGGTATTTGTTTTAAAGATTTCAAAAAATAAATTACTGTTGAATGAACACCAAAAATAAAAATGTTTTGAACGTATTAATCCATTGGTAACCATCAAATCAAATATTTTCCAAATAGTATTTGACTAGCTATTGTATTTGACAAATATCGGTAAAACTTGTCACAACACAGGCAGTGCATTTTGCCTAGCCACCTCTATTTAACAGTCCAGTTCTGCTTATTCTTGAGAATGAGGGAGTTAGAGATAAGGCAGCAGTTAAGCAGAGAACAGAGAAGTGCACAGAAACAAATGAGCAGCACGAACTACTCTGCTCCACACTAAAGCCTCCAGTTTCTTCTGGCAAACATGGGCAGTTTCTTTCCAGCGGCGAGAACTGTACATAAAGAAAACCCAAAACATTTCTCCTTTGTTTAGCAGGGAGCAGTCTGATATGAATTCTGCCCCTTTTTGATGTGTGAACATTGACAGTGGTCTTTTTTTTACTGTAGGCTAAAGTCTCAGCTTTTGCTCTTGTGTGTGCCAGTGAGATCCTTATAGATTAAGAGATGTTGATGCAAAACTCATATCCATTAGGAAACTACATATGAATATGCTCTACACTGTAAAATACTTAGGCATCACAATAACCTTTAAAGTATTTATGTTATGTAACATCTTTTCAAAGTACAAAAGCATTATTGTAGCCATGAAATAGTCTCCAGAACTAAGTATTCTTTTTCTCCCTGAGAAGTATCCAAAATAACCCATGACAGCTATATTTTATAGCCCCCAAATATTTCTAGTTATATTTGTTATTTTATAATGTGTTATAAACCTCAGATAACTGCTATGATCAAAGCTGGATTGCTGCTTGTCCTCTGAAGTAAGAACTGTTTCTGCCTGGATTGTTAAGACAAATGCTAAACATGGTCTGAAGGCAAGTGGAGTAAATTAAATTGGAAAAATTATTGAAGCAGCTCTGTGGCATTTCTCTCATCTCCAGCTCACGTGGAAGGATAGGTGACAGTTTTTGAAGCCTCAGTGTAGGTTAAATCATTCTTCTCCCATCCGTCCCTGCCATTGTTTATGTCTTTTATGGGTACATCAAAATCAGCCACCTCTCTCAAAATTCATTTTGCAGGCACCCATTATGTGTTATTTTCATCTCCTTTCATAAAAAAAGGCTCCCCAGTTTCTCGGCCAGCTTCATAGCCTGCTGCCATGCCAATTCCACCTTGAATCCACCATTTTCCTTAATGCTTTTAAACAACTATTCAATTATGGTTTAAGAACAGCTCATACCTTTTCTATCTCATTAGGTTCCTAGTCTCTCCATTCTTTAAGTTCTCCGTATCAATGTAGTGAGGAAGCTTTCCACCTCTCACTTTCTGGCCCTAAGGAAGGATATGGATATACGCCCAATTGTTCGTGAATACCATGCCAGCTCCTGCGTTTTCTGCTCTGTTGGCTAGTCCTTGCTCCTGAATCACCGGCTGACTCAGGCAGGATGCAGACTGCAGGGCTGAGCAGCACCAGCCCGTCTGCAAGCTCTGTTAAGGCGAGCGTGGGCTTCTTTTCCCCTCATCTCTAATAGATCTGACAGCAAAGGGTGAGCAAAGTCCTGCACCCACCCCAGCAAAGCTCATGCGTCAAATGCAGTTCCCACTGAAGCCAGCAAAGAGACTGGCCAGCAGTACAGAAGTTATGGGGGGCAGCAAAAGGAGGGAGAAGTTAGAGCTAAGACTAGCACCCACAAATCCTCCTTCCAGGAATGAGGAAAGGTTAAACCATTTCTAGTTCAGGTCCAAGGAGAGAATGAAGAATTGCCTTAGGGTAGGAAGAGTCACTGCAATAAAATACCAATACCACACTTGTCTGAGGTTCAAGGTCCTTGTTAACCCTCCTGCACCTTCAATACACACGCTGAATTGATGTGTGCTGTAAAAGGATACACTTTTGGCCAGATGTTGAATAAAAGCAGAAAGGAAAAAGTATTTATAGCTATCCTAGCAGTATTTTAAAGTTACAAATCATTACACACCGTAAAGAGTACAAGCTTCAAAGTTTCTCTTATTTCCTCACACAGTTAAAATTCCAGAAGCACCATCCCGAAGAAGATCCTGACAGAACCCAGTCAGAAAGCAGTGCGTAACACAGCCCACAGGTTCGCCAAGGTCCGACTAACACCAGCCTCAGCCAAGGATGACAATGGTCCGATGGCTTAGTGCCGTTTCATAAATAATAAAAGGATGCTATTGCCACAGTGGTAGAAATGATGACTCAAATGACTGAGTCAAATACACAGTAACTCAAAGGCTTTTAAGAAAAGCAAACTGTCCCGTTAAATCAGAATCAAATGGCAACATGGGAGATGGAAAACTCTTCTGCAAGAGTTAACTCCTATTGCTTTTCAAACTAGCCATCGGGGGAACGTTCTAGTAAAACAGCCATAACCAGTTCAACCATCCCTTTCTTCACACATAGTGTCCCACAGCATTCAAAGCAAACATTCAGCCTGCAAGTAAGACTGTTAGTAAAAACCAGAACCCTCAGTAAATCTTGTTGTAAAAGCTTCTTTCTTGAGTTTCTCTCACTGCACTTGATTTTCCCTGTGATAGTACCAATATCTCAGATTCCAATTACTTAAGTATACTCAAAACTCAGTTTTCCTGAGTATAAGTTACAGTTTACAGTTTTATTTGTCAGCTCTGTTTCATAGGAAATTTACATTTGCTCTCAGCAACATAATTTTTCAGGTGAACATCAGTACTTTCAAGACCAAAGCCTAGAACTGTTGAAAAAATTTCTACCTAAACTAAGTTGATAGGAAGGCAAGACATTGCAAAACAAAAAGGTTGATTACATGAATCTGCTTTCCACATTTTTGTAGAAAACTGAAATATTAATCTTTGTATGTATTATTCACTGTCTAGTGAACATAGCTGTGTGGGTTTAGTCTCCCATCTTACATAGCACATTACAACCTTTCATGATTTATGGCTCTGGTCTCAAGAAAGAAAATCCATGATGTATCTGATTATTATCTCTTAATTGGGAACTCAGCCTATGGGAAATAATGAAAGCAGGATGTACTGGAGCTACAGTTCTGTCAGGCGTAGTACAGGATTTTTCAACACAAAATTTTCAGCTTTTAATCATAAGTTTTCTTATGGAAAATATCCTCCTCCTGCCTTCACTGCTGCCCAGAAATCATTTGGACATAAACTGCGACTTGCTTTGGCTAAACTGGTTTGGTGCTACTGCAAATTCAAGACTGTTATTTTCACCTACTGTCATCATAACACTTGGAGACACCAAGAAAACCCAGGTCGTATGGTGAAGTTAAAACAAAAATAGGTAATCTGTTCTTACTACCTCAAATCCAAGTCTGGAAGCTTTAAATCCCTCTATATAGTTACTTACCTGTTTTCTCCAAATGGACCCTGACAACCCATACCTTGTAGCAGACAATGACTTACTCCAGAACTTTAACAGGTTCTAGACTTCCAGGTAGTTCAAGAGATGAGATACAGCTCATGACGTGAATGTGAAAATCCTATTACTTTAACAGGAAATGGGACCTGTGCTAAAAAGCTGCTTTGGGCAGTAATACAGACTGAGATTTTAGTTCATTTCTTCAGTAAAATAAAATAAAAAATAGAGGGAAAAAAAAAAGGTGAGCAGGAAGAATCCGTGGTTTAAAAAAAAAAATAAAAAAAATCGTCTCCATCACTTCCAGCTTTTGATTTGTCTGAAAACCCTTAAAATCTTTCTTTTTCATACATGCAGAGAGAAAGCTTTCAGAAACATAGCACAAGTGACACTATATTCCCCCCTCCAGTTACTCATTTAATATTAAACCTTGAAAAAAAGGTAGCAAAGAAGTTCAAAGGCTTTATAATTAATTCCATCTTTTTTTTTAAAACTTGGGCTTTTTAAAGTTGCATCTATGCATACAGCATTTGCCACATACTATTTCCTTGCTTTTAAAATGTTGTGCTGGTCAAATCTACCAGAAATTAAAACCAGGCAAATTTGCCTCAGATGTAATTTGAATTGTGTTATGTTGGAGCACTTAAAACTTCTGCAAGTATGAAATTACAAAACTGTTAAAACTATAATTGTCATATGTGTTCATGTCACTCCCTGAATGCCTAGACTGGCATATCAAACGATATCTAGCCTGTAGAAATACCCATACTGAAGTATCAGAAAAGCAAATGCAGGCTGTCAAGTAATCAAGCACATGCAGGGCACAGCACTGAGTTCCTTCAGATGGTGCTAGCTGACGTGGGAAAATGGAAGACAAGTCAGAAGAACCTTCCACAATGCATCGCTGTCATGTTTCTCCAGAAACACTCAAAAATTCCTTAAAATATAATGAGTCACACCAAAGCATTTGAAGGTAGATTTAGATTAGATATTAGGAAGACATTTTTTACTGTGAGGGTGGTGAGGCAGTGGAACAGGTTGCCCAGAGAGGCTGTGGATGCCCCATCCCTGGAATTGTTCAAGGCCAGGTTGGATGGGGCTTGGAGCAACCTGGTCTGGTGGAAGGTGTCCCTGCCCATGGCAGGGGGATTGAAACTAGGTGGTCTTTAAGGTCCCTTCCAACCCAAACCATTCCGTGATTTTATGATTCTATGATGATTTCTAGAGAACACAAGTAGCTTAACAGAAAGGTGCTACGTATGTTTGAAAGCACATTTTTAACTTATCTCCATCCTTTACATGCTCTGTAATACTGAACTGCATCACTTTCATCCATATGCCCATGAATGGGAGCGGGTTATCCCCATTTTTGCAGACATCGAGCACAAAAGCTAAGGACATCTTATCAGTTCCAACAAAACTGAAACCCAGGGGATTTTGCTATTTGCTTCTGGGAATCTGGCACTAAGAATTCTAACAAGATAACATTGGATGTTGGGGAAGAACAGAAAAAATATCAGAGACTATTAATTTGGTTTTAGAACAGTTGTAGCTATTCTAAATGCACAGACACATCATAAAATAATTTTGTACATCCCTAACATAAACAATCAGTACAAGAGTTCAAAATAAAAGCAAATCTATTCATTTAAGACACATATGAGAACTTTCAGCCTAACCGATCCTTCACACTGCACCGCTAACTTTCTCAGATGTTTTGAAAACCACAGAGGCTATCCAATCCACCTTACAGTAAGATTCCTTTGACTCCATACCCCAATATGAAATGCAATAAACACTTTTAAGTATGATGCTAGGATAATACCATCCATGGAGTCGCAACAGTTGCTACTCCAACTGTTAATTCCAAGAAGTGTTCTCTAACATGTCGTTGGTCCATACATGAAAAAAAAACCTAGATCATTTAAAGTCCTGGGCTTGGATCCTGAGGTTTGCCCGTACAGGGTAGCCTCTGGTACTCCAAGCAGTGGTAGAAAGCAGCGAGAACCAGGCTGTGAGCAGCATTACCGACTGATTATCCTACATTCACGTGAAATTCAGTCACAGAAGCTAAGCGTGTGCGAGCAAGCTCTATTCTCATTCTCTCAACTACTTTGCCCATCCAAACACTCCCGGAGTGCCAGGTCTACCTCCATTTTCTGAGAGTTTTCTCCTTGTCTACCAATTCCAGACCTGAAGTGACCACCATCGACTTTCAGAGCACTTCTCTGTGGATAACCTTCTTGCACTAACAGGGATCAGCTAATCTCTTGTTCCCATTACACCAACTCTACTGAGAGCAACGAGGGAGCCTGGGAGCTCGCTCTTCTTGGAGCTGCTCTCAGTGCCTGCTGCAGCCCCAGCACACTCTCCCCTTCTGTTCCTCATCTTCGGCAGCGCAATGCAAGCAATAATCTGCCACTTGTAAAATGGATTAGAGGAAAGGATGTGTTTTATGTAAATTTCAGCAAAAGTCTTCAGAACTAATTGCCTGAAGTGATTGGGAAGCTGATGGAATTAAATTGCTGTAGAGATTTTTTTGCTGTTCTACAACAGAGACCCCTGAGCGCCTGGGCTTAGTACAATATTTTGCATATCAAATAGATACCAAATTACTAGCACTAAAACATTATGCAGTCCAGCTAAAGTGCACAGTAGGCTGTTTGGCAATTATATGGCCCGTCCAGGTAAGCACAGGTGAACTTTGTTTTCAGAGATGTTATCTTTCCAATACATGAAATAAGAAACCAACTTAACCTGAGCAAAACAAAGGCTGGTTGTTCAGCCTTCCGAAGTCCTTCTTAACATAAAATATTGACAAATTCAGGGCATGCAAGTTCCTGTAAACATCTCACTGAGGATGCTAGACATCAACTTTCTATAGCACTAGAAAGTTATATAATTTAGAGTTTTGAGTGGCACAAAATGCCACCATTGTGCCTGCAACTACAGGCTGAGTGTAACCAGACCGAGCTCGGGGCTCCCACTGTTTGGTTCTGTCTGATCAGAGCTGACACTTTCAGCAAGGATAAACAAAAAACCTATATAACACTTCTGACAGTTCAGCTTTGTCGATCAATAGCTTTCTCTTTCTGATGTGCCGTAGACCATTTCTCTTCTCAGTGTCTCTCTGTCATTACTGGTACATTTCTGATGTCTCTTGCTAGTTATATCTCATTTTGTTCCTTTGGCATTTCTGATGTTATCATCACCTGCTTATGCTACCCTTTTATACTCTCCTTTAAAATGAGACTCAGTCAGCCTGAACTGTGTGTTCCCTTCTGTATATCAGAAGTCAGAGTTTTCATTGTCTGAGTTTTTCAATGAAACTTCATCTTTTTTGTCACTCCATCTCTGCCCATTGTGACCATACTTTTTTATTCTTTTGTATACAGCTATTAAGTTTTATCTGTGTTTTCCAGAAATCCTGACTCTGCCACCATATTCTAACTGCTTCACTTTTGCTCCAGCTTCCTCTATGTAACACCTTCTTTTGTGCTTACTTGTTTTGCATTGGTATATTCCAAAAATTTTTGGAGTAAACTTGTTTCTTTTTTGAGCTAATTTTTTCATCATCTAAGTATATTTAGCTTTCAAGATTTAGTTTTCCTTTCCCTTTCCCTATACTGAGCTCTTGAGAAAACCAGAACTGTTCATTTGCTTTACTGGTAGGAAATAATTTTTGCCCCCCCCCAATCTTGTCTCTTAATTCATACTACTGGGACAAAATGCTTCAGAAGCTCTTTTTCCAGCCGTAGCTACTTACGTATTTCCAAAAGCCAAGTGTATTATATATCATTGCTGGACAAAATACCACAGAGACTGTCAGTGCTTCAAGGGCTTACCTTGTTTCTTGAAGTTTGTTGTGCAGGGACTGTAAACGTGTACCTTGTTGAGGAGTAAGGTCAGAGGATCCACATACGGCACTTATATGAATCATACAACTCATACAGCCTTCTGTCTTCCATTGGGAAGAAATGACCTTTAGAGGAGCCTGTGTCTACTGGACAAAACCGAGAACTAGCAGATGACCTATAATACCAGACAGACAGAGAAACACCGATGTGGCCCAACAAAGACCTGCTCTGGAACGCACCTTGAGCAACAGAGTGCCATCAGAGGTTTCTGGAGTATACTGGCACTACCTGGAAAGGATGTGCCACCCAGGGAACTCAGACACTCAAAGGCTTCTTCAGATTTCTCCCAGATATAGCACTGGGTGGTTCACTGCTGGATTCATTCACCTGCTTATCCTTTCCTCGGAACGGACGTGCAGCTTGAATTGTGAACGTCCCATGTCAAGCAGAGCTAACAACTTCCAAATCTGCCTGTCCAACTCTGTGACTGCTTACAACCGCCTTGTCCTCAAGAACAGCAGAAGCTGGGAGTACACAGATAATGCCACTGCTACTAGGGCTTATTCCCACCAATAAAGTCCCTTCTTGTTCCCTAACTGTTCCTCTATCAAGCATTTGTATTACCGTTTTTATCTGCTCCAGCACAGAAGCACCAGATTCAGTCCCAAGTTCTTTCTAATGCAGACTGGTGAAGTTGATTTCTTCAAATGCTGCCAATAGCATAAACTGCATGGTGGTCCATGTCAAAGACATCTATTATATGGCAGCTTTTTTTGCACTCAAGAAGTCCTATATGGTTTTAGCTCTGAAAGCAACTTACTTAAATTTAAAAAAAAAAAAAAAAAAAAAAAAAAATTAAAACAAAATTACACACACACCCCTACATACAGAGACAAAAAATCTTGGTTTTCCTAACAGTTTTCTGGTTTTGCGACACTTATTGATGTGTCATGTCACCTCTGCTGTTTGAGATTTATTTCTGGTAGCCATCATAACTGGTGTTCCCAGTTCACGGTATTCCAGTGTCACTACAGGGCACAGTCATGGAAATGGAGGGATGTTATGGCGTTGTACAGGGAACAGTTGAAATGGGAATTGCCTCTTCCAGGGTTCACAGTTTTACAGTCAGTAGAAGTTCCCTTTACAGAAACTACAGAAAACTAATGACAAAATAAACCCATATGACTCATGTTTTGACAGGTAATCTTGAAAGGGATGGATTTTCAGAGAGGAAAGGAAGGTCTGTGCTATTTGGAAATCTGATGTTATAATTATTAGTTAAGGTCACAAAATCTTAGTCAGTATTTTCATACTTTCAAGATTTTCCAGCTGCTTATTTGCACTGTTTTCTTTTTTTCAGTTTATTTTAATACATGCTAACAACAACAACAAAAAAACCCACCAAAAATCCTGTATGAGTCAGGAAATAACATTTCAATGACACTTTGAAAAAAAATCCAAAAACTCCCAGAGAGTGAGAGAATAAGAGAGTGAGAGAATAAGGACTTTGAAACACTGCTGCAGCTATCTCCACATCTATCTCCCTTTTCAGGAAAACCAGCAAAGAATGAGGCTCTTAAAAGCAAAATTATATTTTTTCCTGTAGCTTTTTATTTGATCAATGAGATAAGATAAGCATCCACAATCTGTAATGGAGTGTGGAATGAAAGTGTCAAACCTAAGCCTCAACAGCTGTTAAAATGGATGACTTACTTGTACCTGGGCAGTTTGCTGTAAAGAAACATAAATTTTAAAACAGACATACTTTAGATGTAGCACATACAAGGCTTTACACAGCTGCCTGTAAGAAAATTGTCTGAAAGCTTTTCTAGCAGAGTATGATTACAAGGTACTATTGTACAACAGTGAGGAATTATTGCATACTGCACAAGTTTCAAAGGAATAAAAAGTCTTCTTTAGCAAGATCTGTACATGCTACATAGCCTATTTAAATTAATCCAACTCAGTGTGATTTTAATATGGAAACAATAAAGAAAATTAACACCAGGAAAAAGTTGTGATGTTTCACAGTGACCTAGAAGTAGAAATCGGAGCAGAGATGGGCATCCTGGGCTTTTTCTCACAAAGCACTCCGTGGGGAAAAGCAGACAGCAGCATCACTAAATTTTAAGCACCTCAACACTTAGAATAATAGCATCAGAACATAAATGAGACTTCCATTATAAAGTGACTTAAGAATCTTTGCAAATGTTACATGTGGCTCAAGATATTTTTTTCAGGATAACAGTGAGGCACTTTCTGCCGAGCGGCGAAATAACTGTAGTGCATAATAATGTTTAATGAACTGTTTCAGAGCATTCATAGAACGTAATACTAATTAAACTTCACCACATTCCGATTCTTTAATGCTAGACCTGTAACATTTTATAGCATGGGAAAGATTTAACACTCTTGTCATTCAGAGATACAAAGATTTCCATAGTTCCTGTGGGTCTTGAGCAGATAAACATAATTCTGAAAACAAAGCTAGTGACCAGTAAAAAATTCTCCCAAAATTCAGTGCATGATGTTTTGCACTTGAATTTCATGCAGGTAGAGTATTTATGCACAGTTGCCCAGTTCCATTTATCCCTACCAGCCTCCGCAATGTTTAGAAGACCCTCTGTAGTCAGGGATTTTGAAGTCAAAGTTTTAACGTCAAATAGCTTGCCCCACTATTTCACATCTGTTTGATCCCACTGCATTTGCAAATGAAGAAAAGCACTGGGCGCAAAACATACGCAAAAAGGAGCCCCAGTGCTTAAGGCTGGAGTTAAATAGAAATATAGGTATGTCCATCCAAGACCTTCTTCCTTACTTTGGGAACACCTGATCTCTGGAGGTGGCTCATTTCTCAATCAGCGTGTTTCAGAGGTGCCCAAAACTCCACCTCCAGAAGAGAACTCCCCTCTTAGGGGCTGAGCAAGGCAGCACTTGCACACCGTCAGCCCCCACACAAACCTGCCCGCTGCTTCTACAAGGGGTTTCTGGTCCAGAGTGCTCATCCCTGAGGTGGGTACCTGCCCGTCACACCCCCAGCCCCCCGAAGGTGCCATGATGATGCAGGTGGGCTGCTGGTAGAGGGGCTGGCACCACCCTTCACCTTCCCCTTGGAAGCTAAGAAGGAACGACTAAAAATCAGCACGATTTGGCAGCCAGCTGGCGAGGGCACCATGTGAAGCATGGAGAAGAACTCCACCCTTAATTATCCACAAAACCAATCCTGCCCATAATTACCAATAATCTATCATTGCAAACCATAACTGTTTCCCATGTTTTTTGTAAAATTAAATGTATTTATTCTAATGCCCAAATGGCTGCTAGACAGCATTTGAATCAGCAAGTCTTCCCCAAAACAGGTATTTAATTCAGCACTGCGATGTTCACACATCTCCGTAATGCTGTATTTGCTGCAAAACACATTCAGATAAAGAGGAAAGCATTAATCCGTGCCATGCAACACCATCAAAAACCACTGACCTCACCCCTCTTCCAGTACGACTCAAAAGCCAAAGGAAGAGGAACAAAATGCTTCCACCAAAGCTGCAGTAAAAAACATTTTCTCGTGGTGTTGCTATGGCCTTATATAGTTCCCCATAGCGACTGACACGGCTTTTGAGAGCTGTGCAGAGAAGCACGAGGAACATTTCTGGTTCTGCGTCACCTCAGTGACAGTGCTCTGTTAGTGTGTTTTCCCTTTCAAGGAACTATCAGATAGAGAGTACAGAGTACTTGAACTAATTTCCCCTCCCAAATAACAGGTAGCAAAAGGAAACCCATCCTGCCTCACTTTCAGCATGCAGAAAACAAAAGAAAAAGATCATCTGCACCCAGAACAGTCTTCACAGAAAGGGACAGTGGCATCAAAGGCCTCAGCGTACCTCCATATACTTATTGGTGCTGCAATATCAAAACAGATGTTTCACATGCAAGCGAAAACAGAATTTTATTCCGTGATACAGGTAAGAAATCAGCCAGATCCATCCCGTTTTCTGGCAGACCACTGAAAGGTAAAGTTTGGCTCTAAAGGCAAATGGAGTAATTTCTGGCAATGCCTTCAGGATTAATCTTTTTCTCCCTGCCATAAATCAGTTGCAAACTACGCATTGTTATACTGGAAAGCTACAGCATTTTTCCACACAGGCAGGCAGTTCAGAAAAGCAACTAGGGTATCCATTTAAGGTTTCAATGGCTTGGCATGATCTCCCACGTACTTTCTTTACTGCCACAAACCAAAGCAACATGAGAAATTTACAGCTTAGTATAGCTGATTAGTTAAATTGTATTCTGTGGTGCTGTCTTCCCAGTTAACATTAAAACACTTCTTTTGAAAATAAGATTAAAACCTAAAATTATTTAATGTACTTTAATTATTCTGAACAAATAACTGAGTCCTCCTTGAATTCATATAATTAAAATTGAAATTTATTTTGGGTTCAAAAAGGGAATAGACCTGTAAAGATTTCATTACTGAAAATATTCTTGACCCAAAAGCACAATCAACTAAAAGGTGAAGAAACACAAACAGACGCACTATGTTTTCTGATCAGTAAGATTGCCTGGGGGAGAGAGCGTAGAAACACATTTATGTTTATACTTTTGGAACGATTATGGACCAGGTACAGAACTACCTTTATCAGCAAGTTGTCCTACTACTAAAACACTGAAAATCATGAAATGGTATTATATGTAGTATTACAGTATGAAATTTTTTTTTAATTATAAATAATATACACGTACTTCTATAAGAGTATATGGTGTTCTATTTTAGGTAATATACTCCAAAGCATAACTTCCTCTCCAGAAAATCTGTTGGAAAAACTATTTCTCTGGCATCAAAGAACAGGTTAAAGACTACAGACAAGTTGGAAAAAAGTGAATAAGTTTTATTTGATGACACAGAGAACACACCTTTCCTTTGTTCATCCAATGTTTTCTGGACTGATGGAACCAGAGCGGGAATAACATTTCCCAACTACATTTCTTCATTAAGAGTATTCACAACAGCTTGGGCAGGAAACGTCACCACATACCAGCACACTCTGTCCATGCTGTGAATGCCACTGGTAACAGCTTTCAGCGCAGACTGCTGTTATCATCTAATAAAATATTTAAATTATTGCCGCTGATGCTTGCTTTTTTTCATGTCTGGTAGCAGAGAGCTACCAAACAAAACCAAATGTTGATGTAAATGACAGCCTTTTGGCACCCTGAAACTAAATTTACTGAAACAATGATTCATTTGTCATAATGCTTCTAAAGTCATAAATCCCACGAGAGGTAGCTGGGCAAGAGTGACAAGGGAAAATGCTTTTACAGAACACCTTTGCACATCTGATGCCTATTTCCCCATCCCATAGGCAGAAGTTTCACCAAGACGGCAGCAACTATTGTTATGGTGATGACTCGAGAAATGCCTTTTGTTCGTGGGCCTGTCAGATCGCTTCTCCATCCCAAAACCCAGTTATCAGGGGGGACATAAGGTGCGTGTCCTAAGAGAGCGGGCTGGCAGCAAGCAAGGACCCCCAGAAAAATTTCATCCAACCTCTGTCTCTCCCCCTCCTACAGTGAAGCACCCTCACCTCTGGCAACTCTATGAACATTTTGAGGGGGAAGATGAGGAAAGAGTAGAGACTGCCCAAAGGCTGGGCGTAGGGGAGGTGCAGTCCATCGCTGTACAGACTCTCACATTCCTCTCGCTGCTCTGCTTCCCGTGTAATTAGACACTGAGCAGAGGGCTCTCTAATACACTGCATCACTAGGGTAATGTCGGTTATGATACCTTTGCATGGCTGTAAGGAACAACCCATGATCCCTGCATTGATCAGGAATAACCGCTGATTATAGACAACCATAACTTTCAAACCCACCACCCTTCTGAATGCACAACACATGTTTGCCAGGTCCTACAGAGCACTGATGTTATTTATTGCAAAGTATTCAGTCTTTGCTAACTTGAGAGGTCCAAGTAATACGGGCACAGCTGAATGAAACTGATACATTTACCTGAACCCAGACCGAAGCTGTGACGCTCTTGTTCTCTGCCCAATATCCGTGATAAAACAAAGGACCGCTAATTACAAAATATAAGCCTTACTTTAGCAGATTATTTCTCTCCAGTACGTGCCATTGCTTTCATAAACTCACCGTTTTAAGCTGGAAACAGTCTAAAAATGCTTATACATCATTACAATGGAACTTATTCTATTACTGCTTAGTTTAAAGGTGGTATTCAAATGTGGATTGTGTGTGAATTCTGTTGTAACTGGGTAGGCAAAATGTGAATGATAAAGTTCCTTTGGACCTGCAGCCTTCTCAAGACACAGGCTGTCAAGAAATAGGCTGTCATGAATATGCCTGTGGAATAATATGAAAACATTCTCTAGTCAATGTGTATTCAGCAGGAATATTGCATTCATGTTATTTTCATTTTATTAATTTTAATATGGAAATCAGAGCTTCATTACAGTGCAACAAGAAATACATAATAATATAAAATTTCAGAGCACACAAATAAAATTATGCCTTACCAGCTTTCATTTCCCCACAGCACTCTGCAAATAATATAAACAGAAGTTGTGTTTCAGGGTCGGTGTGGCATAACCAATTTTGCTCAGGCGGAGAGCCAAGAAAACACAAGTTCTAATCCCTACCCTTGGGCTCTCAATTCAGCAAGGCACTTATGTCCCTATGTAACTTTAAGAAAAAGCAGTGCCGTTGAAGTCAATGAGCCTACTTCACCATTCATGCATTATCCAAGTGCTCTGCTCGGCTGAGGTGCTAAGCTTCTTTCTGTCATTTTTTTCACTTATAATGGGAACAATACTTAAGTGTGTCGCAGTGGTGCTGTGAGGTTCCTCATCTATATTTCTCATAAACTGATACAGCCCTAACACCACAGAACAGCAACGTTTCGGTCTTTAATATGTTTACTTTTTTAACATAAATTCCATTTTACTAACATAATGCCTCCTGATTTTAAGCAATGCTGAGCACCTCTGTCTTTCACATTAGGAATACTGAGGTATTACAAGAGTGCAGCCGAATTCTCCTCCCACCCCACCAGTCTGCGGTGAACTCATCTGAACTCGGCCACAGTGCCTCTGCTGCTTTGTACACACCGCTGCTGTCCTCCTCCTGAGCTTTTACTTAGGGGTTGCCTGTCCATGCAGGCACAGCATCATTCCACAGCTGGACCAAGCCTGCCTTCTCCGTGTCCCTACAGCTTTGCATCTGGTGACTATCTGCACCTTCAAGTCTCTCCCTCCTGCTTTGTACTAGCTCTTGTCCCTGTTCCAGGAATTTTCCCCTTCCTGCTCTCGACATCAGTCACCTCAGGCCTCTTTAAACCTATTCACATCCCTGTTACTAGGACTATCCTTCAAAATCATCATCCTGACCGCTGCAATCCACTCCTCCAGCTCCCTTGCTTCCATCACTTCAGTAACAGGCTCTTATTTAATGCTAGCACCGCACGGAGTACCCCAGCACACCTCTGACCTTACCCCTGCCAGTAATGCCAATGGCAAGTTTTCTTGCTTCTTTCTGAAGTATTTCCCCACTTTTTCAAAATCTCTCACTGCCTCTGACAAATCCTTCCTTAAAACCATCCTCTCCCTTCTGACACTGACAGGGCAAAATATCAGCTGAAAACATTGCTTTTCTGTAAAATTCATCAGTATCCTATGCTCTTACTCACTCCAACTTAATTTTCCTGTTTCTTCATGTCTTTCCTTATGTGCAGTTCATTTGTTTTATGGGGTAAGATCTGTCTCCTTGGTTGCTCATGACTACAGCAACATCCACAATGGATCTCCAAACCTTTCTAAAGGTCTGTGAAAAGTCACAAACTTTTGGGTCCAAACCACTTGCTTATCACCTCAATTCTTTCCCAAGTGGGCATCCTCTGTCAGATGCTCCCAGGAAGACAGTAGCTACCTGTGCTGTGCTTTGAGCAAATGCTACTGTCCCGTGATCTCGTGTAAAATCAATATTTTACAGACACTGAGGCGCATCAGCAGGTTACTCCTCAGTATCGCTTAGATATTGTTGCGTGCCCATGGCTGCTGTGTATATTTTTTATAAAACACAAAGCCTTTAAAAAACCTTCAGATCTATAACGAGATGTAAAAGCCTGTAATGTTTGAGAAGCAAGGCTGAAACTGATTCAAACACACCCCAATGATGGCAACAACAGAAGAGTCTTGCCTGATTTTTTTCGAAAGTTGCTTTGTTCTATATGCTTTCAGAGTTCAAAGCACTGCAAACTTGCTTTCAAAATATTGCTTTTCATCATATGATTGTAAACTACGTTAGCTGCATATTCCAGTTTTGCACCAGAAGTGGCAAAACACTGTCAACAGAGTCAAGACCTGTTTCACAAGGACCTGTTCGACCGTTTCCCAGCAGGGCAGTCTTTGTATACATCTTCTCGGAGGGCATTTTCTTTTAGACATCTGGCCCGGTTGCTGCAGCTGGACTGCTATGTATGTTCTGGTGAATCCAAAACTGGCTTTGATGTCCCTCTGTTCAAGATAGCCTTACCTTTAATTACGAGGGCTTAGACTTAATTTAAGAAATTAAGGTAGGCTGACTATAGCCCCTCAGTCCTACAAGGGTGACAGCACTAGGTCTTGGAGGATGCTCTCAGTGGGAACTAAGGGGCCAGCTGAGCAATCTGCTGTACTGTGATTCGCACCCATCTAACTCCATTGATTTACTGGAAGTTTCACTAACATATAATCAGCACAGGAAAGTGAAAAATAAAAATCACTGCCTTCTCTACCGCACAGAAGAGTCTGAGATAACACACAACATGCAGCTGCTACACATTGACATGGCCTGCATTCACGCCTGTGTACAAACAGAGAAAGAGAACCAGCTTTCTACTTTTAGCACACTTTCTAGTACAAGCTCACTACATTCACTTCATTACAATACTTCCACCTAACACTAATAAGCATCCATACACAGGCTTGCGTAGCTGTGTGCACCTGGAGCAGCAGCAGAGCACAAGAGCTTTTCAGAGTCAATCACCCAAACTCTGAGAAGTCTACCAGGGAAGCAGAGAACAAAGTAGAAATTAAAAAGTGAGGCCCTAGATGCCTCTGAAGAGTTAAGCTTGAAAACTCAGGAGTGGAGAGAGAGAGGGCTTTTCACACTTCATGAAAAGAATAGGGCAGACAATAGTGTAAATGTTACTTCAACCAGAAAGCAGGTGAAACAGTCTTCCAACGCTATAAAAAGCTGTGAAAAGCTAAGAGGAGCAGTAGTAAATGGAGATAAACACCAGGGGAACAGCTTTACAATAAAATATACTCCATCAAGCTTCCTCTTTCATCACTACACAGTGGTTTCAAGCTTCTTTTCTTACTAAAACCACCCTATGACCCTTCATGAGTCCTAAAACCAGTTGTCTAACCATGGGCAAAACCAGTACCTGCCTCGGTACAAGTAGTTGGAGACTGGGGGGGGGGAGGTCTGCAGAGCTCTGTCTTTCCACAAACATCAGCCACTGACTGCACAGCCTCAGCAGCACAGTGGTAACAGTTTTATCAAATTCTTATGCAAATGTTATTAAGACTTTAATTGATAGAGTTGCACAAAAGTTCTGTACTGGATGCACAACTCTATTCATCAACTTTCAAACTTGCTCTATTAAACACAAAATGAAGAACATATGAGTGTGGTCATATCCCATAAAACGAGCAGTCTCGATTATGATTTTTTTATGATATTCCTTTTAAATATTTCAGTTAACATCTATGATATTTCTATGAAATATTCATGATAATTTACATTCACCATTTTAAGTCTCAGTTTTCAAGTTTAGCCCCATGATAGGAGTATGCAGCACCCTGATTGAGAATGCCTGGCAATTGCCATTTGTTACTGAAGAGTCTTGGGGTTCTGCATAGAATTTCCCCTTGCATTAGCCCCAGTGACGGATGAAGGCTTATGGGCTCATGGGAATTTGTCTGCAATGCTGAGTTTGGAAATCCTTTGCATCTGGAAACAATGATTTTGCTTCTAGGTGAACTCTGCTCCGTTCATCATTCAAACAGCTCATGTGCTGCCATGTAATGGCAAGGAGACCTCCCTGTAAGAACCACTGAGAGAAATGTTTCTTACAAAAGAGTGACTGGTACCTCAGAGAAATCTCTGAATGGCCTATTAATCTTTACAACACGCCGCATGCACAGAAAAAAACTGAGAACTTACGATGGAGAAGAAAGCTTCATTTAAGCAGTCCTTAGCGAGCCAACTTTCTGCTACCTTCAGCAGAGACATTAGAGCGGGACATTAGGGCTCAGGCTTGCAAACACGTTCCTGTGCTGAACAAAGTCCTCACTCATCACGACTCTTCACGGCCTGAAAACTGAGCCAAGTGTTTGCAGAACCCAAGTCTAATGTGCCTAACGAATTCAACCCCCTTGCTACTGAAAAAATAATTAAGACAAGCAATTAATCCACTTCCATTTTAAAATTAATACTGACTATGTAAGCAGATAGTTTTCACAAGTAATTTTCTAAATTTTAACAACAGCTGTTCACGTAAGTCACAATCAAATATAAATGAGGTACCGTGCAAAGGTAGAGAGTAGATGTTACAAGTAGTAATTTTCCTTTCTTATCAAAATCAGAGTAAAATCCTATTTATAAGCAAAGATAACCTGTACAGAAACTCTACTGTATGTATGAAATGATTTAAAAATTTGCCCACAACCATAAACCTGAGTTTTCTAACAACTCTAGAATAGTAAAGTAACAGCACACTACACAAGTACTCAAATTGTTGAGATAATACTGTCAAATATCCATTTCCAGAACACGTTCACACTGTATTTTCAAATGTTCATGAAAATGTCTGCTGAAACACACAGGCATAAAAAATTAAAATCAATATTGTTTTTTATGTTGAAATTGCAGGTCCTGTTGTAATCAAATGGATGAGTTTATAAAGATAGAACAAAAGAAACTAAGACCCCAAGTAGAGAGTTTCACATACTCCTCAATTTTTTTTATAGTGACATCTTTCAGATAATGTGGATATTATCTTTCTCTAATAATTACGACAGAGTATGGGATACCTATACTTCCCAAAGTAGTATCTTTGCAACTAATGTATTACAATTACTAATTATTTTAATAAATTGGCTATCACTAATTAGAACATCTATTAAACTATTGTTGTTGGATCATGTGGTTTATTTTTTTAAATCTTACACTGACTTGATGAAAATAAGAATATTTCAGGAATATTCCTAGTCAGTTGTAACACACCTCCATTCACAAGCCACAGGTAATTGTTTCTAACTGCTGCTGAGTTTCATCATGTGTATTTCATAGAGAAATGATTGAAAGGTTAGTCCCATCGGACTAATATATGTGAAAACATGGCAATAGTACTTGGCTTCAATGTACAGAGGAAAACAATACATCTAGTGGAAGTATCCTCAGAAAAAAGCTGATGGGACTCATTCCCCAAATCTGTTTTCCTCCTAAGTAGAGGGTCACCAGAACATCCAGTCTCAAGCAACAGCAAGCAAGGAGATACCTGTGTTTATGCCCTCTAGCTGTTTGCAACGGGTATTTTTGATTACATAAAGATACAAGGTTTACTGAAGAAAACATTTTTTATTGACAAACACACACAAATAAATGAAGAGAGATGAGCAGGTTTTACTCCTCCATAAAGCAGAAGTTACTGGTGCAACATGAAACATCTCTAAGGATGTGATACTTCAGTTAGAATACTTCATTTACATATTTCCCTTAAGACAAATGGCAAAACTACCACCTGAAAAACAATTTTAACAATTTAATCATGTCTGTCTTGGGTATCTTAAATAAGTTTCTCTCAGCTCCCAACACATTCTTCATCTTAGTTACAGAGTAAGTATCCACAGCTGCTTCACAAACCACGTGGTGATGTGGTAACCCAGGGTCAGGAGAAGTGTCTACCAGCAACCAGTTAAGAGCAAGAAGGCTCTCTGACAGACTACAAGATAATGGAGAACATGCCTGTACCTTGAGCATGTCACATATATATAGGTGCCAGAACCCAGTAATAGCCATATACCGTACCATAATCCCCCCTATGCTTGTAAGCTTCAAATGAGCACAACATTTTTACTGGCATTACCAGAAGTTGCTGCCTTGACACTATGTTCATCCTCATCTCTATTTAATTCTTCACAGTGTTAAGGCAATAACAGGAATCTGTTACTAAAAAGTGGAAATAGGCATATGGGGAAAACGTAACTTTCCTATTGCTTCTATGGGCCATGGGACGTGCCTGCTGGGCAGCTTGACAGAAATCCAAAGATGCTTCTGATGCTTAGACACATCTTCTGTGAAAAGCATGCTCAAAGTATTGCAGGACTAGTGATTTAGAGATTTTCCCCAAGTGCTCAATTTCTGATAGACATCCCACCACAAATGATCTTTGTTAAACTTTCTGCAGATAATCCGTTCAGTTGCTTTGTTTGTTCAGAGGAGTATTAGCTGATTTAATATATCACCTTTCATACGTGAATTTAGTTCAAAGCCCTGTGTGCCAGATCTAGCAGATACATCAGCTGAAACACGCTTAGTGTTTACATGAGGTACTAAGTTGTCCTTCAGCCTTAATAGCATCTTAATATGAGTCCAAAATGGGCACGCTTAACCTGTAACGGCATTGAAACAAAGGCTTTTGGATCAGGTCAGCAAGCTAAACGCCCTGAACCTGGTACCTCATAGATTCGTGGTCCTGTAGAAGTCAGAAACCAGCTTTTGCAGAGCTCCATCCTTCATGAGATTACGAGTCGGTAACATGGAAAAGCTCTCTTCTTACTATCAGTGAACAGCTGAAGACACTCCAGAAGCTCATGCCCACAAATACAGCAAAGACGCTAAAGATGCTCTGCCAGGGTGACTACAGAGCCCCAAATCACAGCACCTTCCTAGCAGGTTAGAGATGACACAGCTTGACATCAGAGTCACACAAGACTGTCAACAGCTTAAGGCTTTGCAGGATTTAAAGGAGAGAAAAACAATGTGGAGATTTGTCCTCTGTTAAAAGCAAGAATCTAGAGCATAAAAAGAAGCTGATCTCTGTGGAGCTTAAAGGATCCCAGAAATACCTTGCCAGCAGATAAAATCAGCAACAGAAGAGAAAGCAAGGGAAAAAGCGGAGAATGTCCTGTTTTAGAGAGGTGATTGCTTCCTTTTGGACCAATTTCTGCATGTTTGCTGGCTTTTCCTTTCCCCAGAGTTAAAGTCAGGCAGGAAAAGAGAGAGACCCAGTGCTTTCTCTCTTCTTGCAGTGGGTCCAAAGGAGGCCATGAAGATGATGGAGCACCTCTCCTGTGAGGACAGGCTGACAGAGTTGGGGTTGTTCAGCCTGGAGAAGAGAAGGCACCAGGGAGACCTTACAGTGGCCTGCCAGTACTTAAAGAGGCCTACAGCAAAGCCAGAGAGGGACTTTTTACAAGGGCATGTAGCGATAGGACAAGGGGTAATGGCTTTAAATGGAAAAAGGGTAGATTCAGATTAGACGTAAGGAAGAAGTTCTTTACTGTGAGGGTGCTGAGGCAGTGGAACAGGTTGCCCAGAGAGGCTGTGGATGCCCCATCCCTGGATGTGTTCAGGGCCAGGTTGGATGGGGCTTGGAGCAACCTGGTCTAGTGGAAGGTGTCCCTGCCCATGGCAGGGGGGTTGGAACTAGATGGTCTTTAAGGTCCCTTCCAACCCAAACCATTCTGTGATTCTATAATTCTATGATTCGTCCTCAATCTTAAAAAGAAGTAAGCCTTGAGAGCATTTTCTTCTCTTCATTTAAGGATCCATCACAAAGTACATGAGCAATAGTTTCCCTCCATATGCCACATGGCAGGTCCTGTGTGGGGAGGGTGCTAGTGAGGAGGGGAGCCCACCTTAGTGTTCTGCACAACCCACGCGTGCATCGGCTTCCAAGGAACGGTAATTCCCGTGCAGCCGGCCAGTCTCCTCTACCGAGCTCTAACACAAAAGACGATGCGATGTCACTGCCAAACAAGGTCAGCATCCATGTGACACACTACCAAAAAAGCTGGCAAGCCCTCGTTGCTGCTTTTGACAATCAGCTTCAATGGAGCATAGGACATTAACCCCTCATCTACAGAGAGAAGCATTATTTCATAAAGCCAGCAGATATTTCTCCCTTTCACGGAATGAAAATCACGGGAAACATAATGCCCCCTGGACATTCAGAATAGAAATGTAGTTTCCAGATAACAGAATCACTACAGCACATGACTGGTGCTAGAGCTTACTAACTGAACAAATATCTTTCTATCTTTAGGTTTCTAAGTCATATCCAGTCTGGAATGAGAGCAGCTGTAAATTATTACCACGTATGATTGTGCCATGCGCTATCCCTTAGGAACAGTTAGTCTCAAAGCATTTCTGTTTTTCAACATCACCTGGGAAAATAGTCACTGGTGACTTTCTCAAGCGGAAAAAGGGAAAGAGCTCACAGGCTTTAGAGTCACATATATTCTTACAACACAAAAGATACAATTAGATCCATCCTTCCAAACAAGCCTAATGCTCTCTTCACAGATAAACCCACTAATGCAAGGATTTCACTCTCTGACAGTTTTGTGCAGCAACTGTCACCCTCTCCCAGATATGTGCAAAATGAATACAGCTAACCTATCACAAACAAAGTTGACACATCTCCTCCCTGCGTTGTAAAGCCCAAACAGTCTTTCATGCCCTATTCAGTGGTATTTTGGAATTTCCTTATCCCTTCCAGTGCCAGATCCAAGTCACAAACTGCGCAGTGATAAGATGTCACTGCCTACCTGCCCAAGCCTGCGCTCCCTACCACACGTTGCTGATATGACGGATAACATAACGAAGAGTACTCTGCTTGAGCACATCTGACCCTGCCAGGTAGACACGGCCTTTAGAAACACACAGCACATCCACAGAGTGATGTGTAATGCCCATGAAAAGACATGTTCTCCAAAAATATGACAGGAAGTTTGTAAAAGTTCACAGAGCGTATAGCATTGCCAATTTCTACGGTGGCTTCTCGATGGAACTGCCAGCAGTCTTTCATCACCATATGTGTCCTTTGGTTCAGGTTCTCTGGACACAGTTATGCCCCTATGTTCAGAGAGGCCATTATTTTGAAACCACAGACTCTTGCAGCTTAAAGACTCTTTGCTTCTTTGCACAATATTTTTCCTTTTGCTGTGCTGCCATCCAAGGCAGCCTTTACACACACAAAAGCTTGATCTCTAGAGACAACATGAATTCAGTGCTCCAAATAGTAAGCTCCCTTACTACCTTAAATACTTTGGGTTTAGTTTTAAAAATAACCGCAAAGTTCATCTTTCTAAGCTCTGCATTCAATGTTGAGAAGCACTACAAATACACCTAACCGGACAGAGTTTCTATAAGGTGATATACTGGTGCTACTCTGGAGTGGGGTGACATCAAAAAGTTGACTCCCAAACACAGTTTTTCAGGAGGATAAAAATTCGGACACTTACAAAGTTGGATGTTTTTTCTACTTAGTACCACAAAAGTGCTGGTCTGTTCTGAATTAGATTAGTGTTGAGATATTGAGGAAGTATCTTCAGCAAAATGTGCTTTCACAGCCAATAGAAGACAAAAATTGGTCTCCCAGAATTGAACCTTAAATGTCAAGATTCTCACTAGATTAGAGGTCTCTATCAACTGGACCTTTTCTATATCCAGTCAGCCAAGGACATTTGTACTCAAGCTTCAAGACTGACAATTATGCTGGCCAGCAATGTCAAAGTCTAACACCTCTAATTCCGAGTAACTCAACTATCCCATTCTTATTCTATTAACTAGAGTATTAGCTGATTTTAAGTGCTGCAATGCTTTATTTAAGTTAACAGGCAGTAGAGTCTCATTCAAATTACTGTTCTGGTTTGAAGACCTGTTAAAACTATTCAATTTGTTTTAAAAAAAATCATCACAGTAAGTCTTCTTACAAACTTACAAATTATTTTGTTTCTGTACAGTTAAGTCAGTTTATGAAGTCAATTGTTACTCAGTAGTCCATTATCCATTTTACGTATTTACAACACAGCCTAATAGAGCAAATGTAGAGTCCAATGCCATTTTATCCTTTAACATTTATTGGGATGTTGTATTGATTTTGTTAAAAATTCTCAATTAAAGCAACATAATGTCACATTTCCAATATAGTTCAAAAGTAACATTTTCACATTTCCAATATGGTTAAAAACTTCTGTGAAAGGCCTTGATGAAAAAAGATTAAGACCAGCTCCAGAGACATTGGAGATGAGCTCTCAAACAGATAAATCAAGACATGTTTTACTAGCTGCTATGTGATATGAAGTATTTGACGCACTTTATAAATGCTTTGCAGCTGGATGTTCTATTTCCCAGGGAGACTGAAATTACATTTTTTTTTAACTCTCTGTAAGTTTTGTATTTTGCTGATTGGTAGAAGTATAAGCTGTGCTCTTTCTTCAGTGTAAACAGTGTATAGAAAAATGCTATATAAGTGTCTGAGGACGGCTGTTTAATACTTCAGATATGCTATCAAGCCTAGACCATGAAGATGATTACCCATAACACTTCAAATAATGATTGCCCTTACAAGTTTTCCTTTTGCTATGGTACTGTGTAGTGGATGCAGCAGTTACTTCTTGCTCCAATTATTCTGCAAGGGCTGCTATTTTGTTGCCTCAGTGTGGCAGTGGGAACATAATTTTTATAGACTACCTTAATGCTAGCAAACATGGCCGGCTTAGGAAGCAAAACAGGAAAGTTTTTCAACTTCTACACTTTGACAATAAAAAAGATGATCTGAAAACTTTTACAAAGCTAGCATTTTACTGATAGAGCAGACCTGATTTCCCAGCGTTTCCCATCCCTTTCACACAGGCATAGATCTGATTTCAAATTAGTTACAGAGATTTGTAAGTGATGGAATGCTCGGGGGAAATCAGGACCAGTGCTTTTAGCAATAAGCTAAAATTAAGAGAAGATTAAATTATTTTGCAGTGAAGTAAGAAAACCAGTGAGGGGAAAAAAAAATATCCATGGATGAAAAAAAAGAAGAAAAAAATACTGTCTATCACAAAGGCACAATTAAATTTAGTAAAAAAAATCAACTGTTTCATGCAGTGTGGGAGTCTTCTCCGGATTCCAAAGAACTGCCAATTTCTATTTCCTCCTGCACGTACGTACTCAATATACCCAGTAACTATTGGTCTGATTTTGCAACATGTATTCTCTCTGGCCAGTGGCATCAGAGGTGATGCTGGAAATATTTTGAGAGATCATTTGAATGAGAATTTACTTCCCTAAATATATCTGAGCCTGATTCTTCACAGCTGTGCAAAGTGACTTAAAACTCCCTACAGTTGCAGCAGGCCCCTTTTTTTTACATTTGCACCACTAGTGTTGGGGGGTTGCCCGTGGCCCCAGAAACTTGCTGTGCCCGGCCACCATTTTGTCCGCCCCCGCCCCAATTTTATAACCTAACCGGGAGGATGCCCTGGCCTTTGAACTGCAATGCAGCTGCCATATCAACCTCTGGTTTTTACCTATTTCCTGAAACCACCAGAGAAAGTGCGACGTACTAGGCAGTGGAGAGTTAGGATCTTGGTTTCCCATTTGTAACAGCAAATAGGAGGAATTTTGCGTCAGCTCACTGTTTAGTTGATTTTCCTCTGCTTATTTCTGGCCCATTTTGAACCCCTAAAGGCTACTGAAGCGGGACCCCTACTTTCTTTCAACTCCCATAGCCCTTTAAGTCACGCAACTGCCAGCAAAATATTTTACTTTTATTGACTTATTTGTACTGTACTTGAGAGCCTCAAAGCAGAAAGATGCTGTTTCAACTATCTTTAACAACAGTCTTGGTAAACTGAATTACACTGTAAGATAACATTACCTTCAGGGCATCACATGCACTGAGAAAACTTGAGTGACTAGCTCTCCTCATAAAGTATAAGATTCCTATTTCAAAGCAATATACTGGTATGCAAATAGCTACATTAAGAAGGCACCACACACGTTAGAGATCTGCTCTTTTTTCTGGCCACATTTCGGAATGAGAAAGTAAGAGTGTGTTTATAGCAGCTGATAATTCAAGGCTTGAGCTTTGGAAAGCAAAGCTTTGTTTACAGAGCTCTTCCTGGATGTCTTAATAAAAATACTTGAAGCTTTTCATTTGATATGCACCACGTGGATGGAAGTACACCGATAAGGCAGAGTGCATTGAAAGCTGAGAAGGCAATAAAAATTAAAATCTGCTAACCTTATATTTCAGTAGAAAATAAAAAGTCACTTGTAAACAAGCTCTTAGTTTCAAGGATTGAAGTAGAGACAGACATGAAGGTATTGAAACTTTGGGCTGCTCTGAACTCTCATCTCTGCAATTTACCTAAAGAAGTATAACCTTTAACTAAAATCTACAAACTTTAAGCAAACATAAGAATCAGAAGAGTAAAAGGAGGAAGGTCCGTGAAACAGCATTCTACAGACATTCATCCACATATGGGTTGCAATTTGTGACCTTCATTATCATCATTATTGATAAGAATCCTTTAATATATTTTTCTTCTTAAGTATTATTTTTACACATTTAAAAGCCTATCAGATCAGCCTGATGCCAGATCTATTCTAAGACCAGAATTCTAATAGGAATAAATTATCCAGCTATGCCTTTACTGAATACTCTTTTTTTAAAAAAAGAAAAACTAGATGCAAACCCAGCCAAGGTGACCATAAACTACTTGAAGGCAAGGCCATAAAATTTAAATACAGTTAGTACAGAGAAAGTGAATGTATAAAAATACATTTAAAAGTTCTCACATTTAGACTAATTCACCTTATTTACCTTCTTATCTTAAAGGTCAGCTTCCCCCCCCCCCCCCCCCCCCAGTGGTAGGATGCATTCATTAGGTAAAATATGCAAACCTGAATATATCAATATTTTTTTTGACTACAGGGTTTGAGGGCTTTTGATTACCTGATTGTCTGCAATGGCTGGAACTTGGCTTTTTATTGCAAAATAATCATGATCAACTTGTTTGCCTTACATCTGCAGGGAAATCCATACTCAGTAAAGAAATTATGCTCTACCATCAGCAGATACTTAAAATTTCAAGGCAAATGTGCAGTGCATCATTCAACCAACTTTGTCAACAGTGGACAACTTTAATTTGTGTGTTGTAAGAAGCAGCATGTAATTTATGACTGCATAGACTAGAAACGTGTTCCTTTGTGAACTTATAAATGCTAACTGCAATTGAAAATAACTACTTTTGTGAGTTACAGTGGTACATAAAGTTAACATCGGTAAACATTGTATTTATTTATATTATAGTCTAATATAGGCATCAAGAAATTAGTTTGGAGGTCTTAAGAGTTATTCACTGCTAGGTAATTATTCATAATACTACCAAATAACAGAATAGTACTTGGGCATGAGAAAGCTTATACTTTCTTTAGTATATAGCTGTCCCACTCTGGTGCTATCAGTATGGGAAATATCTAACATTAGTGAAATCTAAAGACTGAGTTTGTTTTCATGGAGGTTTATGCACATACCAGAGCTTCATTAGAGCACTGTATACCTAAGTGAAGCATCTTTTCTGCATGAATCCCAGAACAAAGCATGCATTTCCATGACAAAGGTGAATCCAGCATCAGAAACATTAGGAAACATACTCCAAACACATTCACTAGATCTTATTTAAATGTAGCAAGAGAAGCAAAACTGCTCTTTCTAAAGCTGTAGACAACATGGATTCTCTGGAAAACTTGTTATACCTATTTGACCTATTTGGTGCTAGGATAACAGCACTGTTCAACTACAAGCAAAATGTTTGCTCCTAAAGAACTCTGATAATACAATGTACCGCAACTCTGCTAAGCCTGTAATTAAAAAGCTAAAATCACCACCACATCTGTCAGTTAACTAGTCTCCCAATGAAACAAATGCCAACAACACATTGCTAGATAGCTTATTTTTCAACAAAACAAAAAGGGTCATTCTACTGAATAGACTCTCTGTTCTCACATTAGCAAGTACCAATAAATGTTCTATTATATGCTAACATACATTTCATTCAAATGCAGTTGAAAGTTTCATTGTATTATCATTCTTTTAAACACAAGCAAAATTATTACTCTCAATTCAACTTTGGATGCAATATAAAGTAGATTTTCCAGTTGTGAAGAAAACTGGAATTGAGTGCTTGCTACATTTTGACCAACCAGCATTTACCCACAAAACCAATTTTTCATTTTACAGATTTTCTTCTAAACAGAGCTAATCCAATGAGCAACAAAGATGTAAATACATGTAATGTGCAAACATATTACTCCAATTACAGCAGTAAAAACACATACCAGTCTTAAAACCCTTTGAGAAATAAGACATCATATTTCTGAGAGCCAAACACAGAGGTATGTTAAGTGAATAATAAAAACACACTTGTGTGTACTAATTGGATAATGACATATATTGCTTTGACTGTCAGTTACCACTGTGCCTTTAAAAGTTCCTTTTGTTAAGCATGTAATTTCACTGTTAAAAATGAATAAAAACCTCTGCAACTGCCTCAAGACAGCCTTGCATATGGTACAGATCTAACTTCAATGTTACTAGGAAATAATCCCCATGGTAAGTCTTTGCACTTTACATTCTCGTTTACTTTATAACTGCCTAGGGTACGTTCTGGTTTGGTTTTTTAAAAACTTTTCTGAAGCGTTGGGAAAGTTTGTAAGGAGAACAATGCACCTGGTATTAATCTATTCCTTATTTTGGTTAGAGAGTGGGGTTCACAGGCTCTGGGTTACAAACCCTTTCCCTGTAAGAAAGCCCTGTGCAAAGCTGCGTCCAATTTGCCACCAAGACCCGGTCTGTCCTCTAGACCTCCCAGCAACTGAAATCCACAAGTAAGGGCACAGTTTGGACCTGCTGGCATGTCTTACGCTGCACCTCCCCGGGCACTCTGATGAGTGGTTTCAGTATTACTCCTGTCCCCCAGGCAGGGAGACGAGTCAAAATTAAACTCAATCCTGAAGCGATCTCTCAGCTCAGTGTTGGCGACACTGATCCACGTCTGCATCTTACACGTAAACAGACCCCAAATCAGCATTTTTGCATTCCTGTGTCTGCATGCGGTTGTTTTAATCACCAGAGCTCGGGACCATCAACAATTTAAAAGCATATCCTGATGGAGAGGACGGGGGGGGAGGTAATTTCAGGTACTCAGAGTGAAGTTTACCCTCCACTCCCCACGAGCTGAGGCAAAGAAAAAGAGTCGCAACAGACAGGACATGCTGCCAGAGTTTTCTGCCAGCCTCTTGCCTTTGCTCACACAACCTATCTGGGGAGCATCCTCCACCCGTACCGAGACCTTTAGCATCGAGCCACGAAACGCAGATGTGACAACACGGTACGCCCCGAAATGCCAACAAGCACCAGTGCCGGATCAAACCTCCGAAGGATCACCTGGCTGGTTCGGAAAAAACCCCACCGAAGCCCGAGGGAACATTTCCAAGAGCCCCTCGCAGCGCACTTGGAAAGCCTCCCTCGCTCTTTGCCCCTCTCGCCCTCCTCCAGCCCCTGCTCAGCTCCAAAGCGACGGAGCCCACCCCGTCCTCCTGGGGGCCGGGAGCCTGTTTCCCCACCGGCGCTTGGAAAACCCCCAGCCAAGTTCGCCCACCGCGCTCTCCGCCGCGCGCCGTTGCCCTTACCCCGGAGCGAGGGCAGGCAGCCCACCTCCCCGTGCTCGGCAGTCCGGTTGCGTGCAGGGCGCGGAGTGATGGGGAGCGGGGAACTCTTCAGTGATAATCAGCGCTGAGAGGCTGCTCCTGTGAATAGTGTACATCCTGTAGCAGCAGGCTCTGTTTCTAGCAGCTGGCAGCAGCCTTCGCGGGAGCAGTGATGAGCACAGCTTGAGATCTTCCACAATTAACCAAATATTGTATAGCAGCAACAAATCAACAACTAAAACCCGGCTCGCAAATAAAAGCAAAGTACAATTTCAGATGGGAGCTGAAAGCTTAAGTCACCGAATGCTACATTTCTTCTTCAAGATTATTCCAGCAAGCTCCTTCTGCTATTTTTACTGTACCATAATGCACTAGGTCTGGCTTTTACCCTATTGAAAGAACATGAATATATTATTATCCACACAAAAGAGCAGGTTATTGTTTATGAATTACCAGCCTTCCCAGCAACAAAGGCTATTTTCATAAGAAAACTCAATTTCATTTTAGCTCCAATTTGATTACCAGCTGAAGAAAAGCAGCCCTGCGCCTAAACCTCAAAGGATTTTTATTCATACCATTGAATGGGCTTTATTGCTTCCTTTTCAAAACTGATGTAGAAAGCTTTTAGAGTAAAACATTGACAAAAAATTATTGCGCTGCTATTTTGTGCAATAACAGAGCTGAAGAGGGGCAATGATTTCTCAGTCATCCTTCACTGTACTTCAGAACAGTAAAGGCTGGAATTAATGACAGACCATAGAGAGGAGCTAAGCCAAGGTCTCACAATGCATGTCAAATCTAAATGATCACTATACATTGAAAAGACCCAAAAAAGCCTGCAGCTGATTGATTCATGGCTTTCACAAGAAAGACAGGCTTGAAGAGTTTATTGCACCACAATTTACTCTGAATTATCATAAAAATGAATGTAGAGGCTGAATGTCACCCCGGCACACTCCAAAAACACACATCCAGGGACAAAGTTCACCCAGGAATTATAGCAGTGCTGTTCATGCTACTATAGTTAAGGGTCTGTCACTTTTCTCCTATTATAGGGGGTTTTAGCTCAGCTGTAAAGCTGTGCTCCAGAATGAAACTTGGCACAAAGGTCTCATTTTGAGAGAATATAATTTTTTTTAAACAAATGGAAAAGAAAAAAACCAACCTTCCTGGCTGTTTTCAAGTTAAACATTTCTAAAAGCTGCTTGCTAATTTCTGAGGCTTTTTAACAATTGTGTAACTCAAGATTGGGTTTAGGATTCGAATATTTTTTTCTTTAAGAAATAAAAATTAAGCTGTCAGACCATAAAGGGCACAAATTGGTTTTGCTGTATCAGACAGAAAGATTTTAAAATTATTGATTTTGTAAAAATGGTTTATAGAACACGTATGATAGAAGAGTGGAATTGAACTGTTAGTACATGGACTTTGCCAAAGACGCCTGGATGCTGCAATATGAAAGCAGCCTCTGTACCACTATGATTTGAATTGGCTCAGTCACTAAATTAAGAAGTCTCCCAAAAAATTCACATACAGCAGATCAGAATGACTCAAATGCAGCACACAAGACTACTGATTCTGAGGCAACTTCTCTATCTTTACACAGCTACAGTAAAAATGCAATTAATTCATTTTCATCTTTCAATGATTTGACATCAACTTTTGAAAAGCAAAGAGGAAAATAAACTGTAGTTGCTACCGTAAGTCCCATTTGGGGCTCTGACTAACACAGACATTTTGAAACCTGAATTAGTTTTACAAGTAAACCAACAATTCTCGGCTCATGCTATATTCCTACCTTTTAATTCATTGTGCATTTTTTAACGTTACCTGGCCTGAGCAGAGATTGACATTTAAGGCATTCCTCTCAATCTCATATAGATTTCAGGGGAAAAAAAGGCTGTCTTTGGGTGTTCGTCACTCGTAACTACAGTGGAGCCCAAACCTGGAATTGCAGAATAATCTGAACTTCCTTTCTGGTTCTTTTGCAGAATGGGCACAGTTTGCACCAAAGAGCTGAAAGAGCAGCTCTTGCTAAAGGCAGATGCTACTCCTGAGGTTCATATCTAGGTCCAAATGCATTAAAGGTTAAAGGGTTTTGGTTCTTGATGCTCACTTCAGTGAGTCAGATGTGCTGTACTGGGATGACCAGACTGCCAAAGTCCTTTGTGAAGTGCAACTGAGGAAAAAAACCCCAAACCTGTTCTCGTACATTTAGGTATGGAATACTTTCACTGAAAAATATCGAGAGTTTCTAAAAGCAAAAGCAGCCTGAAAAACACTGCTTCAGTACCAGAGAGAAAGAGCCTGTACATCCAAAGAACTGATTTTGAGTAAAATATTGCAGTTTTGTTTTGTCACAGCTATTTCTCAGGTAGCTCCCTACAAAATTTGGTGTACACACAGACCACTGTCAGCTCACAGAAGTACAAAGAGGTACTCTAAAATTCCAATATACTGCTATACTTGCTACACAGTCTCATCCTACTCACACCTTCAAGTGTATTCATTACCTCATTTTATTTTTTACTGTGTTTGAAACTTCTCTGAAGAGTTAGTGGCAATGGCTATGCATTCCCTTGAGACACAACCAAACACTGGCAGACTGATGCGAGAAACACAGGAAAATTTTGTGTACAGACCAAGAAAAAAAAAAAAGACAAAAAGAATGGCATAGAACATGAACAATTACTCAAAGTTTTTAAATTCATAGAGTTCTAATTCCACAGGTTTTTAATACCCATAAAACATTGAGAATGTTGTATGCTTGTGCAGGTATGCCTGAGTAGAGAGAGGAAGACTACAGCCACTCACCTTCTGAAAAACAATAGTATTTAGGGAAGGGAAGTATACTGGAACTAGTGAAAAATATTTGTCCAGATACAGCAGTTCCAGTTCCTATTCCTGAGGCTTGTTGGCACATCAAGGTGTTAAGAGCACCTGTACAACACCACTACCCAGCGACACAATTTTTAACCCAAATTCTTACATTCTTGACACCATTCTGTGTGGAAAAGCTACTGAAGATCAGGAAAGTACTGAGCATCAAAAGAGATCTCATACCGTGTATGTGTGCACATGCAGACTATGAAAGTGGTCTCCAGATATATCCACACAAAATCTAGCCGGTTTTGCAGTACTCTCATAATTTGTGTGTATCTGTTATTTGCAGTCACATGCACATGCACATTTTTGTTTACAGCAGATGCTTTCTGAAAATATCTTTTGTCTCCAATCCCACATTTTTAAACATAGAGGGTCTGACAGACTAGGGAAGTCTTACAAATAGACAGTATTCGAATACATTGCCATGCCCTGAAACGCTGAGCTGACAGAGGGTTCAGACCCTCTTGGTAATTAATGGCTGCACCCTGCCCCTTCTCCCACTCGTTAACACTTACTATCTTTGTTTGGGACAGGCGGCATTCAGGGCAGGCGTGAAAAGATTGGAGGTGGAAACCCGTGATGGATTTCAATCCCTCAACATACACAAGAGCCTCGCGTTGTGGAGCAGGGAGATGTCTTTGAATGCAACGGTCATGGATGTGCATTAAGCGCTGTGCCAGGACAATAGTAAGTAGGGAAATAGACCCAGGATTTGTCCACACTGTTTCATTAGAGCATTGCACAGGGAAAGCAACGGAAGCTGCCAAGCCACCAGCTAAGTACAAGAGATGTTTAAAGCAAATGGACTTGCCTCTACCAGGTCTTCCTCATTAATCTTTCCGCAAGACTGATGTAGAGTCACCCCTCCCATGCCTTCATCCTTTGACAAAATAGGATTGGGATGCCCTTAAGGGCACAGAAGAGCAATACCAATAAGAAGGTTTCTAGCAGACATTGCCCTGCCCCAGATCTCTTCCTGCTCCCATTTCATCTTTCCACAAGCCTTTGCCGTAGACCCTTTTGTTGTTTCCCTCCTCATCCCCGTCACACCTCCGCTGCAAGTAAAGGCTGTGCTTTGACTCTCCCTGCAGCTCCCGACCCTCCTTTTCCCTTCACCTCCTCTCACTTCAGTGACTGCCGTGGGAGCGGAGTGCCCTAACACAGGAGAGAGGGGGAATAAGTGTCTCGGTGCAAACCTGGGATGTGAAAGCTGCCCTTAACTCGCAAAAAAAAAAAAAAAAAAAAAAAAAAAAAGGCTTAAGTGCCTGACCTGTCAGAACTTGACTAGTAAATTCACTACTTGGCCAATACTGAAAAACTGTCCTTTGCAAAAGGTGGCGACACAGTCTGTTTTAAACCGTTTGAACCAGCCAGTAGGCAATCCCTGTCATTTTAAAGATGGGCTCACTGTTTTATCGTTGCCTTACATGTGCGGGCCAAAGCACTGTCGGTCATCCTGGTGCTCTCCCAGATCACAGGTCACCTTGCACTTCAGCACTCAGGAAGTAAGAAAGTCTTAAGGAGAAGTTACACACAAGAAACCTACAGGTAAAGGGGGGGGATAGGCTCTGCAGAACTTCAAACTGCAAATTCATTGACTCTTTTTATATTATCTCCACTTCAGCTAGGATGAGATAGATTTAATTCAGATTAATTAATGTGTTGACTTTTTATTATTCCCACCTTTACTTGTGTGTGTGTGGTCTCTAGGAAAGGCCTTAGACTTACCCCTAACCTAAAAAAAACATCCTCTCAATTTTTTTATTCCTCCCACAGCCGAGCCTTCCAGCAGCCATTCAGCCAGCACAGCTGCTCCCTTACTCACCAGTTTGGGAATCTGAGGCAGAGACCATTCTTCTACCCAGTCTAAGTCCACGAAAAAGAAAGCAGCAGCAGTAAGAAGCTGGCTAAAAGTGCTACTATTGTGCGTGTGAGGGGGTAAGTAAGTGTTCACCAGCACAAGTTGTGCACACACCCCCCAAGAGAAGGAGTATTTTGATGGGATCTTTGATGGGGTCATTGCTGTTTGCATTACTGCAGGAGGTAAGAAAAGTGCTGATGGACTTGGAGCCTGTTTTGTCAAACAGAAACTGCTCCCTGGCGTGGGGAGTGAGCAGCCCAAAGCAGACACCGATGGATGTGGGAGCAGGAGGAGATAAGGCTGTATTGTCAGTCAGTGTTATTGGCCATGGTCTCCCTGGACATCGGGTCCTTAATCACATTCATGTTTTTGTAAGTATTCCCAGAGACTCTGATTTTCAGGTGGAAACTGGATCACAGTTTGTTACTGGTGGAAAGTAACAGCTTTTCAATTAGAGCGGGACAGGGAAGTGTACATAACCCACTAAGTATTAACACAGAGGCGGTCAGATCATGTAAACCTAACCCCCAGTTTAAGTCTTTGTAAGGATAGAGGCAATTGTCTGCTCCTTAGTAGAAATCCCTTCTCCCTCACCAGAAATGTAAGTATTTACTTTAGAAAAGTAAATACTATTTATTAGAAATGCTATTTAAAATCAGAAAGCAAAACTCTCTGTGAGAGTTAGCTGGCAGAAAAACCCACGCAAAGTAACATGTAAAGAATGTAAAGAAAGACTAGCTGTCGGTGGGAGGAATATTCAAAGACAGCAAGGGAAAAAGGGAGCTCATTTCAAAGGAAGGTTGCGATAAATGACTGCCTGACATAGATTCAAATGGAAGAAGATGACTTAAAGACACCAAGAGAGACTAATTCTGAAGACAACATACCTAAGCTATAGCCATGAATACTAGCTAGGTAGTTAAGAATAGTTCCCAAACAACAGCAGCTGTTTTGGGCCAGTCCTGCATTTCTGACAGAAAAGGATCCCTCCCAAAAATAATCCTCAATAACTAGTCGTCTTTGTGACACAAGGCAGACAAGTTACATCTTGCTTATCTGGTTCTTCTCCTCACTGTGTATTAACATACTGACAACAGGTATGTTTGAAAAAAACGTACTCATTATGGCATGAGCCCACTCTTTTATCTTTCTTTGCATTATCTCAGAAAGAACAGAACCACGAATACCTTTTCTACCGGTATTTCAAAATAAAAGGTAGTTCTCTAAACGTCACAGATATTGTTTGTGACAGGATGCAGTATTATCTGGTCCAGTGCCACTGGAAGGAATTAGCCTCGTTTGCAGTGGAGGGGTCTTTTTTGAAAATGAACAAGGAGAATTAAAAAGAAGTGGAAAAGGAAGCTGATAGCAAAGGTTGAGGAAAACACAAAGGGTCTATTGGACAGCACTTCTATTCTTCTCTGTATGGTGCATTAAGTGCATTATAGTAAAAATGAAGGAAATTTCTTTCCTTCTCTTTAAAGAAAGTCCGACGTTATTGAACTTGAAACCTTTAACTGTGAGCAAAGCTGTGGTTTTCTTTAATACAATTCTGCTATTGATTTCTTCATGCATTTCATCGGAATGATTCTGACAGTTTAAAAAAAATACATTACCTTGATGAAAGATACAATTTTTCTCAGGGAGAAAGGCACTTGAATAGGTATGTGTGATGTATCAGGCATGTGAATCTTAAATGATGCTCTGAAGTCCAAAAAAAAAAAAAAAGAAAAGAAAAATTTCAAAGAAAGGTGATCCAGTTCTTCTTGGTGAGTGAGACTCTGTATACAGGTCCCACACTCTATCAAAGAGGCTTCATTTTTTGCAAGCAAAATCACCTCTTCTTCCTTTCTGCCCCTTTCCACTATCCTAAATCCCTTTCTGGCCCATAGACCTCTTTTCTATTGCTTTCCTCTCTCTCCCCTCACTTGGCATTTGTTCATTGCAACGTTGCTTTAGTGTCTTCTTTACACAACTTGTGCAGTTTTGTCTTTGCTAATGGAGAAAAGTGTATTTTTAATGTGTCTTAATATCCTAGCACAGAAAAGACCAACTGCTGTTTTACCTCCCCATAACCATTATGGAAAACAGTCTTCCCATTTGCACATGTGCTTACTTTAGATATGCTACACCTTTAGCACATATTAACAAGACTCCTCTTTCTTGCAGACAGGAATCACGTGAAACCCACAGATTTGAAGGGCAAAAATAATCATCTAGTCCAACCTTGTGCATTATGGGCACTTTAAGATTTTCCCTGTATGTGTTATTTCAAGCTCAAAAGCCTTTCTTGAACTGGAATGTATGCCTGAATTCCTCTTGAGTTGAAATCTGTGCAATGAAGGGCATTGCTGCCCTTGATAAATTATAACAATGGTTAATTTTCTGTACTGTTAGAGTTTCCTTCATTGTGCTCTTACTTTTAGCCTGAATTTGTCTTTCAGCCATTGTGAAGAGAGAGACTCTATTCAAGCCTCCATAGCAAGAATGTGTCCTGATTTTGGTCTCATTCTGGGGACAAATTCATCTGAACTAGCAGTGCTGCCATCACTCTTTTTTTCCACACTATGCACATCCCCAGCACACTCGCATCAAGCACTTGTCCTCTCAGCAAGCTGCCAGCTGGCCAGATGTAGGCCTCAAGTAGCCTGGTAGAAGGGTGGTGTGATACCAGCAAGACCCAACTTTGAGAAGAGAGAACTGGAATTTTCACTTTTGCAAAGATACCTCCATGAAGATGGCACAGGAAAGGATTC
The DNA here is from genome assembly GCF_929443795.1 of Astur gentilis. NCBI lineage: Eukaryota > Metazoa > Chordata > Aves > Accipitriformes > Accipitridae > Astur > Astur gentilis. Next base: position 1,764,942 of record NC_064910.1, on the reverse strand, counting down.
CCCAAGCAACCTTGGTGAGCCTGTTAATCCTCTTCTGTGGAGCAATATAAGAAATCCTACAAGTCCTGATTCCAGGAGCACTAAACTGACCGTGATGCTCCTAAGTACAAAGTTTGAATATTTTCCTAAGAATATTACATCAAATTATCAATCTCCATATCTATTCTCAGGAAAAGAACAGCTGTTTGGATGAACAGCACTCTGCTGGGGACCTGGAGCAAAAGTTTTCATTTCCATTCTGAGATGTTCACACACTCCAGTATCAATGCTCTTTGTAATTGTATTACTAGCAAAAAAGTCTTTGACCTGTCCCACAATGCGTACCAAGGATGACCTATAGCACTGTCTTGATTTAACCCGAGCTAGAACTAAGCCCCACACAGCCGCTCACTCACCTCCCTCACAGTGGGATGGGGGAGAGAATCAGAAGGTAGAAGTGAGAAAACTCCTGGGCTGAGAGAAAGGCAGTTTAACAGATAAAGCAAAAGCTGTGCACACAAGCAAAGCAAAACAAAGAATTCATTCCCCACTTCCCATAGGCAGGCAGGAGTTCAGCCATCTCCAGGACAGCAGGGCTCCAGCACGCCTAATGGTGACTTGGGAAGACAAACGCCATTGCTCCGAACATCCCCCCAGTTTATATACTGGGCATGACGTCACACGGTATGGAATACCCCTTTGGCCAGTTTGGGTCGGCTGTCCTGGCTGTGTCCCCTCCCAACTCCTTGTGCCCCTCCAGCCTTCTCGCTGGCTGGGCAGGAGAAGCTGAAAAACCTTTGACTTGGTCTAAACCCTACTGAGCAACAACTGAAAACATCCGTGTGTTGTCAACATTCTTCTCACACTGAACCCAAAACATAGTACTGTACCAGCTACTAGGAAGAAAATTAACTCTATCCCAGCCAAAACCAGAACAAGTACTTAGAGTCTGTGCAATGGTTGCATGAGGAGAAACTGGAACACGACAGCTGCAGAACAGACCAGTTAGACATCTCCGTAGACCCCAAGTTGCAACTTCCCTTGCTGCAATACAGAAAGTTAAAAAAAAAAAAAAAAAAAAAAAAAGCCTTCCCTTTTTTTTTGTCTGCTGCACAGAACAGCGTTATAGGTTAGGTTATGTGATAAAAGCTCCTACAAAGGCCATCAGAGAGACAATAGCAGGCAGGGATCCTGAATTAAGGACCCCCAAGGAACAGACGCCCCATCCAGTCCTCTCCCAGGGTTGGCCCAGCAGGGCCACAGCCCTGGTGTCCAGGCATGGAGCCCACCATGACAAGTGGTCAGAGCAGCTCTCCACATCACCTTTTGGACTAAGGGGAGCTGCTGCCTAGGGGTGGGACACTTTATGGGATGCAAGGGAAGAGCAGTTTGGGATTTCCCAGGACTTACTATGGGATGCTTAGGGCAGGAACCAAAGGGACAGAAGGGAGGCACCTGGGGGGATTTGGGGAAGGAACAAAAGTGGGAAAACAGAGAGACAAGCAGATAAAATGGATCGCACACATGTAAATAGGGAGCCGGGTTGTACGCTTAGCTGTCCATGCCCTTTGCCTGATCAGTGCACTCTCTTTTATTCCCCCATTAAATTCCTTTCTCCTTTCCCAGGTGCCAGCTCTCTGTTTTCTGTGCACGTGTGTGTTATGGGGTCTGAGTGCAGCAAACAGAGCGGGACCTCGGGTCACAGGGACCCACGTGTCCATGGTGGCAGCAGCCGCAGCAAGTGTGGGTGTGCTGGTGAGTGTGTGAGCACTGGCAAAGGTACCTGCAGGTACGCAAAATGGTCTGGGAGCCAGGTGTGTGTCTGTCTCTGAGGGGGAGACCATGGGAGTAGGTTATCAGTGGGACCAGGAGAGTCCCACCAGCTGCCAGAGAGACAGTGGGCTCTGGGGGGTCTCCGGGAGCAAGAGCCACGCGTGTGTGTCTCCAAGTGTTAGCCCATGGGTAGTGGCTGCTGGGGGATCAGAAGAACCCCAGCCAGCTCAGGGTGTGTGTGTGGATGAGCGAGATGGTCTGTGCCAGCAGCTACATTGGGGCTATTGCTTCAGAGACTCGCATGTCCAGATGCCAGAAACTGGGGAGAATGGGATCCAGGAGCCAGCTACAGGGCAGGCTGTCCAAGCCCACCCATACTTAGTGACCTCCATCCTGCTCAGCCAGAGGGGAGCAGGATGAGGCCGTTGGTGCTGCCTGTGTTCACGCAAGCGTGTCTGTGTGTCTGTCTGAGGTCTGTGCTGGTAGCCATGTGGCGTATACATGTGCTCCGTCTGTGTCTGCCTACTGGGAGTGCATTTCCAGCCTCACTACTGGATGGACCTGGGGGCACGTAGCTGCAGTATCCTCACTTCTCTCAGGCTGTTGGATCTGGTATGATATATTCTTCTTCTAACAGTAGATTATCAAACCATTCTGGATTTTTCCCTCACACAAACGTAAAGTATGTAGGAGAGTAGCACTGTCCCCCAAAGTAAGATGTCTCAGAAGGGAGGGGAAATTGAAGAGACAGACGTTGTCAGCAGGTCGGACCAGAGGGTGGCAATCACAGAGACAACTACTCAGGCTGTAGTAGCCAAAGATTCAGCAGAGTTTTAGACTGTTGTTCTGCTATCCCATCCATTTCTGTGTAAATATTTAGGAACAATAAAGAAAAATAAGCAAAATCTTCACTTCATACCTTGGAATGTGCAGGATGGGACATGGGTGACTTTTGCTCCCTTTCAAAATTTCCCATCCCAAGGCAAGAAACCAAGGACTGTGCATACAAGATGTCCCTCTTGAAGGCTCTTCTTGTAAGTCCATGAGACTTTTCCTGACTCACCTGCACATCTTGTTCAAGAATCAACACTGTGAATGGAAATAGCACAGTGGTTTCAAAATGGCTCAACCTACCTCATCTCTCTTTCAGTCAGCCAAACTGAAGTTACAATCAGATGCCCAATGTACAATTACATATTTTTCTGTATTGGGTTTGCACAGCAAGGTTTTGGTAGCAGGGGGGGGCTACAGGAGTGGCTTCTGTGAGAAGCTGCTGGAAGCTTCCCCCATGTCCAACAGAGCCAATGCCAGCTGGCTCCAAGACGGACCCACCACCGGCCAAGGCCGAGCCCATCAGTGATGACGGTAGCACCTCTGGGATGACGTATTTAAGAAGGGGTAAAAAAAACCTACGCAACAGCAACTGCAGCTGGGAGAGAGAGGAGTGAGAGTATGTGAGAGAGAGAACTCTGTAGACCCCCAGGTCAGTGCAGAAGGAGGGCAGGAGGTGCTCCAGGCGCCGGAGCAGAGATTCCCCTGCAGCCTGTGGAGAAGACCATGGTGAGGCAGGCTGTCCCCCTGCAGGCCAGGGAGGTCCACAGGGGAGCAGATCTCCACCTGCAGCCCAGGGAGGTCCACAGGGGAGCAGATATCCACCTACAGCCTGGGGAGGACCCCATGTTGGAGCAGATAGATTGCTGTACCTGAAGAAGACCAGGACTGCATGGGAAAGCCCGTGCTGAAGCAGTCTGTGCCTGAAGGACTGCAGCCTTCAGAAAGGACCCACGCTGGAGCAGTTTGTGAAGAACTGCAGCACGTGGGAAGGACCCACGTTGGAGAAGTTTGTGGAGGACTGTCTCCCATGGGATGGACCCCACGCTGGAGCAAGGAAAGAGTGAGGAGTCCTTCCCTGAGTAGGAAGGAGCTGCAGAGACAAGGTGGGATGAACTGACCCCGACGCCCATTCCCCGTCCCCCTGTGCCTCTGGGTAAAGAAAATCAGGAGCGGAGTTGAGCCCAGGAAGAAGGGAATGGTGGTGGGAAGGTGTTTTTAAGATTTGGTTATATTTCTCATTATTCTACTCTGATTTGATTGGCAATAAATTAAATCAATTTCCCCGAGTCAAGTTTGTTTTGCGTATGATGGTAACTGCTGAGTGATCTCCCCGTCCTTATCTCAACCCACAAGCCTTTCATTACATTCTCTCTCCCCTGTCCAGTTCAGGACGGGGAGTTGATAGAGCAGCTTGGTGGGCATCTGTCGTCCAGCCAAGGTCAAAACCCACCACATACACCCACTTCGTAAGTCCACGTAGGCCAAAAAAAGGCTAGGTCTCCCAAATTAACAGCAGACAGACTGTCATGCATATTGCTAGATAGGGGAAAAAAAGAGTGCTTTTGTCCAAACATGAAAATCAAAGCTCCACAAAACGCCTAGCATCATGCACCACACTGGAACTTTGCGTGCTGCCTTACACCTCCCAAACCTTCCTCTTCTGTTCCACAGAGGCCTGTAGAATGACCTTTTCTGGGCTACATATTCACTGACACCAACTGGGATGGCCGAAACAGCTCCTGGCCCAGTTCCATGCCTTGCCTTGTCTCTGCTTGCAGGAGAACATCAAGCCAGAAGTGCTTCTGCTTTATTAAGTTGCCAGGCAAAGAATGCAGAGCCTCAGACAGGACAGACCAAGCTGTGAAATACAAACTGCATCGCAGTGTACAACCAAGTCTGGGAGGTCCTAGCTTGATCTACACCAAATGGAAGCTATTCTGTGCAGAAAGGTAACCTGGAAGAACATGAAGGATGGAAAGCATAAAACACAATAGGAACAGATGCTTCAGTCTTGGCTACACATGAATACAGAGTCACTGGCAACAAGCATGTAACCAGAGTAAGACCACCAGCTAGTCACAACCTGGTTTTGAATTGCCAAGTCCTTCCAAGTGCCACTTAAACTCTGTGCAAGAGGAAGAAGTTACCTTATTCTAGACAGAAGCCCTACTCTTACTGCTCTTGCCAAGAAATAAGAGGTGTGGCTTAAAGTATTTCCTCATCCTTGAAGGAGTTTGGTCCCCTTGGAAGCACACTCCAGTAGAAGTGCCCATTGAAAAGCTCAGGAGAGCTCACTCTCTTTCAAGAAATGCATATCAAAACCCCTGCATTTTTCCCTTCTCTGCCATTCTTATTACACCAACAAACCCAAACCCACTACCTGAAGCATTCCCAATACTAAAATTAGATTTTTATTATTATGCACATGCTCTTAAAATCAATAATAATTTTTCTTTTTTCCAACTTAACTCACAAAACTTCCTTTAAATTCTGAGTATGAGTACCGTTGCATCTGAAGAAGCAAGCTTTTGCTCTTCCTGTCATGAGCTCCCTTGGAAAAACAAACTCAGAGCTGTCTTGCTATGCCCTTTAAAACTATTCTGATAAATTGTTCTTGCAACATAATGCTTACAAAAATCTTGACAGAGATACAGCGTGCTGAGATTACCCAGTATTACTGCAATGTTACTTCAGTGATGCTCTTTAGTCCCAAGGAAACAAAAGGAAGATAAAACCCCAAAACTAATCAGTGCAAAAGTCCATTCAGAATAATATCCTGTTTCTGATGTTATCCAGCAGCTGGAAATATTTGTCCCCAGCATATCCTCCCCATCTCACTAAGGAGCACAGGGATTTTCCAAGGCAAGGGTTACGGTCAAATAACTACCTTCAATAAACCAGCAACAGGCCTATCCTTGAACTTCTCTACATCTTTTAAAATAAATTTGTATTTTTTATATTATTGCATACTGTGACAATGTTACATGATTTAATTACATAACGCGTTTGTTTTAAAGATATGATATTTATTTAGCTATGTGCTCCATAGCCCTTCTTTTGTGAAAAATAGTGAATAAAAATTGCCTCGTCATCTTTCTGGACCATCTGCAATTTTATAGTCTTCCATCCCAATTCAGTTGGAGATGCCTATCTCTAAACATGTTACACATGAAACCTGAAGACTAGTTGGACTTTGACACCTAATTTAAGCTTACTAAAATTAAAGAGGATGAATCCTATCTTTTACTGTCCTGAAAATTTTGTCTGAATTTGGCTAGCATTTGAACACTCCATTGATTTTCATAATTTTGTTGAACTGCATCCAGTCAATGAATCCCCTTAGTTTTTTGAGAGTACTGGAAATTAACACAAGCTGTAATACCTACAAGCTGTTATGCATTGTATTTACCACATAACTACTATACTGTATGTACAAATGTATGCATTCAGTATGGAAACATGAGCTTTTTTTCATACCCATAATACCAGAAAATACTATAGAAAAAAAACCAAAAACACATACACAAATGTAACCCTCTATTCTGCATTACGGAAACCTCATTGCTAGCTTATAATGTAAGATATCCTTGATGGAGATTCAAATTAAATTTGTCATCCATTTAGAAATATATAAAATACCATGTTAGATCAACAACTGATGACCACTACTGTGTCTGATTAAATAAGAAGAATGCATAAGCTTCATGTCACCTTTACTCAATATAAGTGTTCCTACAGTCAACAACAACTCATAAATAGGTAAGACTTCACTGCAAAGCAGTGGCACGGTTTGTTTCAGTGGGGTCATTGCACACATCGTTACTGCTTCACGAGGATGCACAGCGCGGAGCACCTGGCCCCTGAAGAATGAGCTGGAATGCCTCGTTCAGCACCGCAGTTCCCTTTGGAGGACACGGGCTGAGCTGAGAACCTCCAAGCAGGGACCTAAACATCTCCAAACCAGTCCCTTGAGGCAGAATTCCTTGCTGTGGGTTTTCACGTGGGGCTGAGTTCTCCCAGCGTACGTTGCACAGGTTTGCTCCTTGAAGACTGAGTCCATCAAGGGCATGTACAGTAGCTGATAGACCTTCAGGAACATTAGGCACCAACTAATCCCCTATGTACTCAAACTGGGGAACTTCACAAGGAACTTGGCATTAAGGCTGGGAGGCACCATACAAAACTCCAGGTTGAGCAGGCAACTAGGAAGAGGAAACTTGGGATGCAACACTAGACTTCAATGCCTTAAATCTGCCTGTATTTCAGTTTATATGTCGCTCTGTGCTCTACTGAATCCTGGCCTTAGTTACATAGGTACACCTCAGAAAATACTGTTTGTTTGAGTGTATTTGCTCCACAGAAGCAAGAGGCCATCACTGACGATTGATAAGGAGTCAGGAGACGTTCTGCTGGCTTCAGAAACCCAAACTGATTAAACCCATCCATGAAAAAAAAAGAGATTTATAATAAAAATATTAAGATTGATATGAATGGAGAGTGAATGATCATATCTAGGTGTGGAAGCACCAGAAGGAAAAGCAGAAGCAGGGCTGTAAGAATGGCAGGTGTTGATAGCACCCAGGTTAGCAAAACTGCAAGTTCCCAGCACCCAGACACACAGCTCCCAGAATACCCAGATGAAGAAGGCACCCAGATTTAAACAAAAGACAGGCTGCTTTATGAGAAGATGACAGAATGATAATGGACAGGACTGGAATGTTAAGACACAGAGATAAGGAGCTAAAAGGGAGTAAATCTTAACGACTCGCACAAGTGGGTCAGGATGTCTCAAAAGACCACAGTCACTGTCAGTTCCTAAAAGGCACATCTTGGTGACCTCAACTTGCTGACTATGTGCTGAAGAACCCAGGAGATACAGGGAGGGGGAGATAACCCGCACCGCTCATTCTCTGCCCTAGCCAGACCCTCTGGATATGCAGCTCGGTAATTGTGAATAGGGAAGCATGAGTATAATTAGCTTTTTTTAATATATATTAAAAAAAAAAGTCTCCTGTTGAGCTTTGCTACAGCATCTCCTGGATTCTGGAGACACCAGCACAACCTTTGGACTGGACTTCAGCTCCTCTCTCCCGTGGAGGCTCTGAAAGTACTGAAGGTCCCTTAGTTCCCTTGCCTCTGCACTTCAGCCCACATCCTTCCTAGGTATATGTTGGAAAAAGGGATGAAACTATTCGCAAAGCCCGTCTGCCTCATGAGGGTAAGCAGGTATCTCATGGAGGCACAAATCACAGAAATTATTCTTGACTGACAAACACATAGCTATCAAGTCTCCCGTTTTGGAGATCGATTGCTGAGAATCTGGTAGTTACACAGAGTATTCACAGCAGATCTGCCAGCTGTTGTTAATGAATTTAGGGGGACTGGATGCTTTATACTTGGGAGGATATGAAGTTATTCTTGGTCATCAGGGATTGACTCCCTGCAAGGTTAAACTCAGTCCCTGTCACTCTAATGGAAACAAAGCACTGGGACAGCCGGTAGCGGCTGCCATTGCTCTCTAGCTGTTTACAAGCATTACATTCACAATTCCTCCTCTGCAGATCCCCATGAGTGAGTTAAGGGCTTTTGTGTACCTAGGCTGTATTTCAGCTGAGAAATGCTACATGCACAGGCTAATGGGAAAATAGTCCCTGAGCCTTCAAGTATATTACCTGTGGTAAATTAATCATTTAATATAGGTATACATTTATGTAATATTTGCCTAAGAGTTGCTCTGAAATTCTCTTTGAATAATACACAATTAGATATAAATGTTTTCCTCAGTTTTCCTTTCATGCGCATATTTTCCAAATTTTCTCTGATAATTCATTCCATAGCTGCGTTTCAACTGGTTTGTAAAATTTTACTAACTCACAAAGATATAATTTGCATAGAAATGAAATGCAGACAAAAATGCTGAAGAAAAAAGAAGGAGATTTAAACTAAGTATAGCGTCACAAACAATTTCTTTCATAGGTGCTTTCAAGTGCAGTTGGAAACAGTCATTTAAAAGAATACTATCAAAGAACATGCTGTACCAAGAAATGGTATATTATAAACCTGATTCAAACAGCCACATCTAAATTCCACATTCGTATGGATTGAGTGATTGACTGATTATTACTGGCATTTATTTCACAGAAAGAGGGCAGCTTAATAAAAGTGTATTATTCAGTCAATGGTGTGCTATGATGGGTAAAGAGGTGAAAATCACAAACATTTAAATCCAACAAAAGGAAGAAGGCAAGGAAAGCAGTGAAAAGAGAGAAGAGAATTCATTGCTGAGTGATCATCTTTTAGGCTAACCTATTGATAATCTATTCTAGCAACCAGATTCAGAAAACAGAATCACAGCTTGACTTTAAGTCCAAACCTGGAGGAAAAGCTACAATTGATTTCTAGTCAATAATAAGATATGACACTAGTCCTTGAGGAATCAAAAGGTGGAAGTATCAGGTTTTTTAACCTGTACCTCAATGTTTAAAAAACAGCACATGGAAAACTGTGCCTGGGACAGAAATTATGCATGACTCTTGGGCAAAGAAGAAGCAACTGCTCATTCTTTTTCTTTCTGCCTGTTGTATAAATGCTCCCGTTGGTCTTTATTTTACTGGCAAGACAGGTCTTTGTTGATTAAATCTTGCATGGGCTTCCTAAAAGCAATAAAATTAGAACAAATGTTGGTCTTGCATGTCAGGGAGCTGATGTGCAGGTTAGTGTATTCTACCATGTAAGCCAAAGGCAACCTTCAAACAGAGCTTTAAAATTACTTTTTTCCATATGCAAAATTCTCTAGCTTACTTAACAGGTAAATCCAGAACTTGCGCTGTGTTCTTCCAGGTGTCTCAGACCACCACCCTGATGGCTGTCCTGGCAATTCACAACATCTGTAGGGAGGTAAGCAAAGTCTCTCACTCAGACTACACCTTCGTATCACCTGGTATTTACCCAAGAAGTGGCCGACAGCCACAGCCATTCTCTTTCTCACAGCCAGAGAGTTGAAGCACTTGGGAGTCACCCTTCCCATCAATCCCTCCTTTCCCATGGCCTCAGCAGCAACCCAGGTGCTGAAATTCAAGTCCCTGCAAAGACCCATCACCCCTCTTCTGCTTCTACCTGTCCTGCCTATGTCCCTGTGACGCCCAGAACTGAAGCACACAAGACAACGAGGCGACAAGATTTGCAAATAACTCCCCTCCCAGCCACTCTGTGCTAGCCTCTCTCTCACACACAAACAGTACTGTTTCACACCAACCAAAACCACGTTCTGCAATGGCGTTTCAGGGGTTTCTCCCTAGGGACATGCTATCCTGATGTATTTGCACATTTTAGATCTCTCCTGCTCTAAAAAATAATTGAAAAGATTTATCAGAAGTCAGCCACAGGGATAGATAGGAGAGAGAAAGGAGCTTGCTGACTTTAAAATACATGCTAGTAAAAGCTTAGCGCGAGGAAATACAAGATTTGGGCCACAAGTATGTAGTACTCCATCACACACCAAGGAAGAGACCTAGCTCAATCACCGAGAAACATCTTTGTGTAGAATTCCTCACACATTGCTCTAGTTCAACCTGCCCTTAAAACACAAAGAAAACAACCTACTTCCATCTAGAACAAAAATACATTGAATTTTTGTTTTGAACAGAATTGTTATTTTTAACTTAAGGTTTCCAAATGTAAAGAAATTGTCTTGCACACACAAGGCAGTTCCTGAACAGCAAGCACCAATCTCTTCCCAGACCTCAAATTATACCTAAACTATGCTGACAGATCAGAGTAATTGAATAACCTGCAAAATGCAGTTCACGTAAGTCCAGGCGTCTGCACAGTTCTCAGAATTTTTCTTAAAGAAGGACAGAGAAAATTTACTCTGCTTTCTGCTTGCCACTCCAGTGCTTTCTCACACAATGCTCACACAAAGGAAGTTTGGAGAGCTGATTACCTGAACAATGCTTTATAAATCCTTCCTAAAAAAATGGCATCTGGCTAGTATAACATTTTGTTTCTGCTCAGGAGACTTGTTTTAATGTCAAAACAAAAAGAGATGCTAAAATTACATAAGTGAGTAAAAAGCAGTATTCGTCTTTATATTTCCAGTTTCCTCAGTCTTTAGTTTTGGAAAAATATACCACCATAATAGATATTTGTATTTTAAAAAAGCACCTTACAGGACACTTCTCATGGTGAAAGAAAGGAGCTTGGAGAGGTGAGGATGGCAGAAACTGATACAGTTGGAAAACTTCATTGCTCAGGTTTGGGTTCTTAACACTAACAGTCCCCAGTACTAAAAGAGATTATTTTGTGTATATTCTTGTAAAAATGAACCTAGCAAAGAAGCCCTGGAATGCATTGCCAGCTATGTGAATCTTTGAAATAGCCCATTCTTTCAACATTTTCTAGCTACAGGACAAATACTTGGAGTTAACAAAGAATTTCCATTATGCTTTTTTCCCTGTCAGCCTTTGCACTAGAACAAAAGGTTGGACCAGGTGATCTTTCAAGGTCCATTCCAACCTGGGCTATTCTATGATTTTATGAAATGGTCACTGTACACTGATTTTTTTAACTTAATGGATATTGATTTGGAAATTGTTGCCCTCTGTAGGTTTCCTTTCAGGTGAAAATGAAAATTTGGTGCCCGTTTGGTCCTCACTGGAATAGCAGTTGTTATGTCTCATCCACCCATTCTCCCCTTGCAGAGGGACAGTGTTCAGACTACGTGTATTCTTCTGATTACACTATCAATTAAGTCCATGATAATCTTTTACATTTGTTTTTCATGATAGCAGGTGGCCCAACAAACAGAAAAAGAATGAAGACCAAATGCTTGGGGGGGGGGTGTCCTAATTAATAGCTAACTGCTATGTGAACAAGGACCCATTATTTCAGTCTCTTGCAAGTCTTCTATAAAGAGTCTGATGCTTTTATTATACTGATAACACACCTCACTCCTGTGTAGTGGATGGTCATATTGTCAAGCTGGAGCCCCCCAAAAAATCAGTGAAAAATATTTATCATAATCTCTGCTCCTCATTGAGGAAGAACATAAGATCTTGGATGGACCTGAAACAAAACCAGAGAAAGCATGGTTTGAGCTGAAGCTGGCCCATGCAGCCTTACTGAGAGAATGATGGTATCTACAGCAAGTGCTGTAAGACAGAGCATTGATTGACCCTGCACAGGGTCCAAAAGGAATGTTATTATATACTGTATTGTCCTATCTTCATTGCCCCTTGTAGCCCACCACACTTACTCATACAACAGACTCCTTTTGCAAGTAAAGCTAGAGTAACTGTACTATTATCGCAGGACTCAAAGAAATCATAAGCCAGTTTGTTTCCACAGATCCAGAAGTACAGCAGCTTCTTGGTCATTTAGATCTGTAGCAGTAACTTGAGACAAAAAGGCATAGTCAAGGCTATGATATGCCATACAACGTAGGTAAATGGAAGCACGCACTGAATGCATTTTTGCTTAATAGAAGTTTTTAAGCCATGTGTAGCTTAAAATTGTTCAGAATCTCTAAAAGTAGCGTGCAATGTTCTTGTTCTCACGTGCTTCTTTCTTTATAACCTAACATTGGGACTTCACCCTATTCAATGGTACGCGAGTAAAAACAAAGAAAGGAAGAAATCTGGCAGCTTCAGAATCGTTAAGTCCCTATCAATGCATATAGACTTTCAGATAGCATCATAAGAAATTAAATTTTATTTTCTAACAGTGACCCACAGGAAAAGAGTCATTTAACATTACATTTAATATAACTTTAAAACTACTCAGCTCTAGGAATTAAAAGCCACATTAGAAACAGGTACTACAGGAGTTAGCAGCCAGCAATACTTTAGAAAAAGCAGGAAACACTAGAGGTAGCTGAAGCTTTCACACGCCAGTTGCCAACACACAAACTCCTTCAGGAAGCGGTCAAGTAGTGACAAACCTGTGATAGAGAGGCTGGAGGACACCCACAAGAACTCTTAGCAGCAAGGGAGAAACTAATCGCTCTCAACATCTGGCCTAACACTACAGGACAGCGTGGAAGAAGCTAGTTTCTGGTCCTGGGCAACGTTACTGGCCACCACCATCATCCTGTGCAGAGATAAGCAAGGAGCACACTGCTAGCAGGTAAGGCAAGAGCCCTTTTCTTTCAGCTACTGTTTTTTGTTGGGCTTTGGGAACAAATGGGCAGGAGAGAGGGTGAAATAGCTCCTCCTCCATCTAGATTGCAACACACCCCATGGAAGTGAGAAATGAGATCTAAAAAAAAAAACCAAACCGTAGGGAGAAATGGGAGCATATACACATGGAAAGCAAGGATAGTTCTGGAGATTATGGATCTGGGACAAGGGATCAAAAGGAGAACGTTTGGACTCTCTGAACAAAGAAACGTGGGAGAATGAGAAGATGAGGAGAGCCTGGGGAGGGACAGAGGAAAGACTGGTACAAGGAGAGATTAAAGATATCGCAGAAGAGAGTAAACAGAAGAGCACGTTGCCCCTGCCCAAAGCTGAGGAATCTCACCATATCTTTGCTGTCAGCAACGCACATAAAAGCCTCCTGCAATCCCTCACCCTAACCTGGTTCATTTAGAGAGCTACAGCCTGCTACTGTTGTATAATACTTGGTTTGTTCAATGGAAGATGTTTGGATGGTGGATGTTCCTGCTGATGATCTCTTACTGATGGCAACTCTGTGTCACACTGCGCATTTCTGAAGGCTTTTTTGGGGCTTTTGTAGAAGTCCCAGAAATACCCCTCTCTCAGACATAAATATATAGAATTGAAGTATGTGATTAGCTCTAAGGTTGCACATGTTATACTACAGGAGTGTGAAGTTGTGTGCAGCACCTTTGTAAGGCCTCCTTGCATGTAAGCAGTCTGATCCTTCCTTCCATCATCATGATCCAAGTACCGCAGGACCCAGGCATGCGTTGTACCTACTCCATTGTACTCCGTCTTGCGCTTCCACGTAAGCATCCCAAGATCTTCACCATATCACACTCTCATGCCAGCCAACTGCTTCTGAGACTGCCTGCTGCCCTACTACAAGTTCAAAGCATACGTTTCATCTCACAGAATTGTCCAAGCAGCTAATCCACCACCTTTCTGACCACCTTGTTTAAGACACTGAGAAATTTAGTAAAGACAAACAAAGCTTTCTAAAAGAGGAAGAACAACAGATCAGGAGTAGGCACAGTTTTAGCACTTTTTAGCCAAACTGGAGGCTGCATGCTTGTGCATATAGAGGCAAGGCCTGTCGCTCATGGTCTAGGAATCAGCTGTTGAGGAGTATTCAGTATATTTTTGCATTTTGTCATCTTCGACGTTTTACCAGCTTTTTTACCGAGGCCTTGACGACACTGCCAGTTATGAACATTGGACTTCGCAGGTCTTTAAGACCAGAGACAGGTCTGAATAAAGACAGATCCTGAGAAATGACGAGCAGCCTTTCTTAGCCCACCCAAACCATCAGGAATAAATGGAGCAAAATCTGTTTCCAGACATGAGACCAATGCATCCTGCAAATGACAAAGCAAGAAGCAACAGCTACAGATTCCTGAGAGAATGGATGTTTCAGTACATTAAATGGTCCAATTTTAAACATGAGATCCCCTGCATAGCTAAGGGTCTCTTCATTGTCTCCCCACACCCTCTCCAGACAGCCAAGTTTGGCATGTTCCACACTGGGGGTTTCTCTCTGCCATCCATTCTGTAACACTCCACACCTGGGCTGCCCCTTAATTGATAATGTAATTATCAGCATAGTCATATTACTTCACACTAAGCATTTTCAACCATTTATCACAATGTTGATCTTTATTTTAAATATAAATCAGGCAATCATTTATGTCTTTTATGTTCTTTGTATTTATTCAAGAATATTTAACTGTAGACAAAAGGTGACTTATTCATTATTCATCCTGAACAAGGCAAGTATGGCAATTTGAAAAGCCTGACATTTGAGCTTTTTGCCAACACTAGCAAAATTATATCCTTCCCATTGTAAATCAATGAAGTAGAATCATTGTGCACAAAAGAATTAAATTGCCTTGTCACTTTAATAAGGCCACCTTATATACAACCTTCAGCCAATGCCATTGTGCAGAAAAAGGGTGCATCCTTTGCCTCAGCTGCCTCAGATCTCAGTAGGCTTTCCAATTAAATGAACATCCTCTTAGTCTTTCACTCCACTCCACTCTTTCTCTTTTTTGAGAGGCGATGTCAGAATGTCATAGGCATAACTTGCTATCAGTGGCATGCACACATCAATGCGAATTAACTTCCTCCAACTCATGCTTTCTTTTGGCAGCCTTTTTAACTTGTTTGTCAATTCCAAAATGATGGAACTCCAAGAAAGGGGATTTTTTTTTTTTTTTTAAATTGTTTACTGGGTTTGGATAAAAGCTGCAAATAGCTATCTGCAAAACAAGAAAACTATACAAATGTGAGAATCCTTTGCCGGCAATGTAGATAATGTAAAATGGCAAAGAAACAACATGTCCAATCAAGCAGAACACAAGTGGCATATGCCAGAAAGAGAACAACTTTGTGTGTTCTCACTTCACAGGCTAGGACCCTATTATTACAATCAGACCTGATTTTTCCCATCTAACACCCCTTGGATGCATTTTACCCTGAGAGTAGAAACCTTTAACCAGCCATTTCCAGGCTTTTAAATGACTATCCAGAACAGCTATTTCATAATTCAACAACAGACGGCTGCCTATAATAGTCACACGCCTGCCCCTTCCTTTCAATCGTAGCATGCAGAGGTTGAAAGAGTAAGTTCAGCCTGGATTTTTCTCAGAATCAGAGAAATGAAAACAATGAAACAAAGCTGTGCATGCCAGCAGCCGAAACACAGCAACGTGAGTGAGTCTTGGTATTTCAAAACATACTCAAAAATCTGCAGCTTTACAATTGTTTTGGAGTCTCAATATTTTGTCCTGCTTTGATAGTTAACTGAAAGGTGCATGGTAAAGAAAAAACCCATGTAAGTATAGAAAACAGCGACAATATTCTTGATGTTCTTAACATTTCGAGCTTAGTCAGAAAATGTTAATAACAAATGACCTTTTTCTGAAGGGTATTTTAAGACGACCAAGCAATTTTCTGTAATGTGGTTACCATAGTGATTGGCCCTCTAAAAAGACCAGAAAAAAAAAGATGTACATCTGTAATCAACCAGCTACTGCAACAACAAATGGTCTGATAAAGCAACACTTTGAGTTTAATTCCGAGCCGGAAAGATACTGGCTTTTGAAGTTAAGTATAAAAGAAACTATTTATGGGTAGAAAAATAGGTCCTCTACTAACTATTACAGAACATTTGTGATGACTTAGAAGGGATTTTCCTTAAAAAAATACATTAGTGCACAATAGATCAATTATTTTTTTTCTTAGAAACTACATCATCTGTACTGTACTGAGTCACTCAAAAAAAAAAAAAAAGAGCTCAGCAAGCACCTGGGGATGGCAGATAGGAAGTCTGCCTCCCCCACTCACCATCTCTTGCCTCTCCCAGAGCATACCAGGAAAATAAGCAGTTAAAAGAAGTGCTATGGCTTTAAACATTTCTGCAACTAGACTTACAAACTAACACCTTTCAGCCTACCTGTCTAGATAAGGTTGGTGTATCTAAGGACAGGAACCTTAAATCACCCATTACAGAACATGTAATTTGGTATTTAAACCCCAAACTAGAGTTTCAAAACTTCAACCACCTTCCTAATTCGCTTCACTGCTCAAGGGCCAAGGCTCACTTTGGGAAGTCAATTCAACTCTTCCCTACAATCAGTCACGGGCATTTCTTGGGATACTCTTTGGTCTGGGTCTCCTCCTCACACATCATCAGCCCAGAGGCAGATTCTTCTCACTTCGTGTGGAGCACCTGGAAGTGCCATGCCCAAACCTCTCTTGGCCACCTCCAGCTTCCTTTATAACCAAAGGAGACAGGCACATACACAGAGCAGTTTACCTGGCTAAAATTAGCCTGAGATACGGTCAGTTAGGTTATAAAGATTCCCTGAGGACCCACAGAGGAGCACAGAGAGACAACAGCAGTTGGAGGCACCCAAATAGACCCTTGCCTGACTACTTGGAAGTCCATCTCAGAGGCCATCAGCCCATCCCAGACCCATCTCCACAAGGCAGAAGAGCACAGAAGCACAACGGTAAGCAGGGGGACCCCAAATTAGGACTCCGGGCAAGGAAAACCCTGTCTCGGGACTGTCCCAGGAGACCCTCAGCCACATTGCCCAGGAGTGAAACCCAGCAAGAGGAGTCACCGCCTGAGCACCTTTTGGACTAAGGGGAGCTGCTGCCTAGGGGTGGGATACATTATGGGATGCAGGGGAAGAGCAGTTTGGGATTTCCCAGGACTTACTATGGGATGCTTAGGGCAGGAACCAAAGGGACAGAAGGGAGGCACCTGGGGGGATTTGGGGAAGGAACAAAAGTGGGAAAACAGAGAGACAAGCAGATAAAATGGATCGCACACATGTAAATAGGGAGCCGGGTTGTACGCTTAGCTGTCCATGCCCTTTGCCTGATGAGTGCACTCTCTTTTATTCCCCCATTAAATTCCTTTCTTCTTTCCCGGGTGCCGGCTCTCTGTTTTCTGTGCACGTGTGTGTTATGGGGTCTGAGTGCGGCGACCAGAGCGGGACCTCGGGTCGCAGGGACCCGCGTGTCCACGGTGGCAGCAGCTGCAGCGAGCGTGGGTGTGTTGGTGAGCGTGTGAGCATTGGCAAAGGTACCTGCAGGTACGCAAAATGGTCTGGGAGCCAGGTGTGTGTCTGTCTCTGAGGGGG
Source organism: Astur gentilis (assembly GCF_929443795.1). NCBI lineage: Eukaryota > Metazoa > Chordata > Aves > Accipitriformes > Accipitridae > Astur > Astur gentilis. Next base: position 1,747,547 of record NC_064910.1, on the reverse strand, counting down.
AGACCGTGGGAGTAGGTTATCAGTGCACTACTGGTTACCGGCCTCCAACTAGACTTCATACCACTTACCAGCACCCTCTGGGCCTGGCCGTTCAGTCAGTTGTCAGTCCACCTCACTGTCTGCTCATCCAGCCCATACTTCATCAGCATCTCTAAGAAGATCCTATGGAAGACAGTATCAAAAGCCTTACTGAAATCCAGGTAGACAACATCTACTGCCCTCCGTTCATCTACCAAGCCAGCCATTTCATCATACAAGGTTATCAGGTTGGTGAATCCATGCTGACTACTCCCAATCATTTTCTTGTCCTTCATGCACCTGGAAATGGTTTCCAGGATCCTTCCATCACCTTCACAGAGATCAAGGTGAGGCTGACCATCCTTCCCACCATACTGTCCTGTAGGCACTTCCTTACTTATGTGTATACACTTCGGATGAGGCCCTTTCAGTCTCGTTTTGCTGTTTACAAGGCCTCTCTTGTCCATATCACCCTGCACCCTTTGCCTGCCAGCCCAGTCCACCACTTCCTCACTTGAACATGGTCATCACGTCCCCCTCCTGCCATTCCTAGTTTAAAGCTCTTCAGGCAGGTTAGCCAGCCTGTTGGTTATGATGCTTTTGCCCTCCTTGGTCAGGTGGATAATCTCTCTTCCTAGCAGTTCTTGATGCTCAAATAGGTCCCATTGTCATAAAAAAACAAATCTCTGTTGTAGGTACCAGCTGCAGAACTGGAAGATTCAGAAATGGCTAGGTCTGCGCTGGTTCCTGCTTTCAAGGAAACAAGGACCACCAAGTAGCTCCTAATCTTTCTCTCCAACCTGTTACTAGAAAAGCCCCTCCTTTTGTGAATTCTTTCTATATTACGGAAAAATAAATAAAAGGTCTTTCTTTCTATACTACTGTTGATTCCCCTCTTACCATCTTCAAGTGGTCTGCTTAGGTTTATTTATCTAGATAACGAATTACATCATCCAGATGTGCTGTGACTCCACAGATAAGCATTCTGGGCAGACAGATACTGGGCAACATTTAGTTTAGGAACATAAGAAATTGAAAAACCCTCTCTAATTTCTAGTGGTAATAAATATTTGTGACTTTGGACACATTAACAAAAGTCTCTCTGTTGATATATCATCACTTTTTTAAGGAACATGAGTTTCCTAAATAAATAAAACAAAGAAACCCTGAAATTCACCAGGCAGGCAAGCAGTGTGATTGACATGACTGTTAGCTCATGAATACAAGTCAATGTTTTCACAGCAACTACATTATTTTCTTTTCCAGCTATCATTTAACTGACTTTAAAAACAACAATTTATTTGGATAAATGCTCAAAGTCTCTATATATTATTTAATCAGGCATTAATGACCAGTATATAATGACAGTATATTGTGCTGCCAATGTTGCCACATTAGTTTGACTTTGATCTGATACTGCTCTATGTTTGTCTCAATAATTTGATTATTTCAACATCAAAATATATTTGGTGAAAGCATATCATTGGAATGACTGCTAAGGTCTGCTTCTGTGAAATGAATATCGATTATGGATTTATGATCAACCATAAAACAAGTCCCAGTATTTTTTTTTTTAATTCCCAGAGAAATCTTTTTTTAACTAAAATACCACATTTTTCATTTTCCATGGGAGCTCTTCTCATAGACATAGCAAACAACACTTTATAGGCATCTTTGGGCAGAAACTAAAAGGAAGAAGACTTTCAAAAGTAAAATTCTCAGGAAGGACAAAGTTGAAATCAATCAATGCAGGTGAAGTAGCTTCTTTAGACTCCTACTGGAGGGCCAAGAAACCCTTTCTAGAAATGCCTGAATTTACAACATCTTACCTTCCACCCATCCTGTAATGACCCTATCCAACCCTCAGTCCTCCCAGTCATTGTACAAGCATTAGTAGCTTGCAACATCCAAGAAGAGTTTAGTTTTAGGTCAATAGCAGCCACCATCTGTTGTTCCACCTTCACCGTCTCTCCACCACTACTCCAGGCCAGCTGGGATCAGACAGCACAGTCCTGAGGTCAGGCTCACACAGCCAGCCCTTCAGAACACATTAGCTTCTGCTAGCATTGCTCTACCTGCAGCCACCTCAGGTGAAACAGTTTGGGGGAGGTTCAATTTCAGACCAAAATGCGTAAATTCAGGTGTTTGTGTGTGCTGTGCCTCTAAGATCCCATTGCAGCCAGCTGAGATCTAGTCAACACGGTCCTAGCTATTTACCCCAAAGTGGTTGCCAAAGTATGGGTAACTGGTTGAAGCCCAAAGTGGAGCTTAGGCAGCACTGAACTGACCAAACGCGGGTGTCTGCTTGTAGCAGAACAGTGGAAGCGATGGTCCCAAGTCACTTGCAAACGCAGTGGGCTGTGACCCAGCAAGACTGGATAAATTGGTGCATCTGTAACTCTTGTGACTTCACAGCAATGTGGTTAGGGACGTGTCTGGGAGGTCTTTGTTAAGGGATGCAAAGAGTTTAAGTTGTTCATCCACAGAAACGTAGCGCCATAAATAGCTCACCCCTATGTTGCCAGTCCAGGTTCCACCTGAGCCACTTCAATCTTGGCAGCCTGATCCACCTGCTGGTTGTTTCACTGTTCTTCAGTGGCCCGACCCTTGGGTATGTGAGCATCTACATGATGTACTTTTACAACCAGATTCTCTAGCCGGGACGCAATATCTTACCACAATGCGGCAGCCCAGATGGGTTTGCTTCTGCAGTGCCAGTTGCTCTGCTTCCATTGCTGCAACCACCCCCACAGGGCATTTGCCACCATCCGTGAGTCAGTACAGAGACAGAGCACTGGCCTGTCCTGCAGGTCACGTCCCATCTACCTGCTCTGTACAGATGCCTCAGACATCTGTCTGGTACAGGGCTGTGTTTTGAGTTCAGTAGGCGAAGAACCTTGATAACACTGGTGTTTGCAGTTGGTGCTCAGTAGTGTTTAGACTAAAGTCAAGGATTTTTCAGCTTCTCAAGCCCAACCAGTGAGAAAGCTGGAAGGGCACAAGAAGCTGGGACAGGACACAGCCAGGGCACCTGACCCAAACTGGCCAACGGGGTATTCCATACCGTGTGATGTCCCATCAAGTTTAGGAACTGGGGAGTGTGGGGGGGAATCGCCGCTTGGGGACTAGCTGGGTGTCGGTCAGCGGGTGGTGAGCAATTGCCCTGCGCATCATTTGTACATTCCAATCCTTTTATTATTGCTGTTGTCATTTTATAAGTGTTACCATTATCATTATTAGTTTCTTCTTTTCTGTTCTATTAAACCATTCTTATCTCAACCCACGAGTTTTACTTCTTTTTCCCGATTTTCTCCCCCATCCCAACCTCAAACCCCCTTCCCTCACCCCCCTCACCCCTTCCCGCCTCAACTCCACTCCCGGTTTTCTCTCCCTCCTCCCCACAGCGGCGCAGGGGGACGGGAATGGGGGTCGGGGTCCGCTCATCCCACCTGGCGTCTGCCGCTCCTTCCTCCTCAGGGGGAGAACTCCTCGCTCGTCCCCGGCTCCGGCGTGGGGTCCCTCCCGCGGGAGACAGTCCTTCAGGAACTTCTCCAGCGTGAGTCCTTTCCGCGGGTTGCGGTGCCTCACAAACCTCCCTGGCCTGGGTCCTTCCCGCGGGCCGATCTTCAGTCACAGCCTGCTCCAGCGCGGGCTTTCCCATGGAGTCACGGCCATTTTCGGGGGCACCCTCCTGCTCCGGCGTGGGCTTCTCCACAGCCAGCAAGCGGGCATCCGCTCCCCTCCGTGGGCTGGGGGAGGACAGCCTGCCGCCTCACCGCTGGCTGCAGCGGCACCCCCCTCCTCCTTCACTGACCTCAGTATCCGCAGAAGAGTTCCTCTCACATTCCAATCCCCCTACTCACTGCAGGTTCCCCCTCTTAAATCTATTCTCCCACAGGTGTTTCCAGTGTCACTGAAGGGCTCGGCTTGGGCCAGAGGTGGGTCCGCCTTGGAGCCCGGGAAGCTTCGAGCAGCTTCTCACAGGAGCCGGCCCTGCGGCCCCCTCCCCTGCTGGCAAGAAAACCCAAACAGCAACACAGAAACCCGTAACACCTGCCAAAAAAAAAAAAAAAAAAAAAAAAGACAGGTTGAGAGCCTCTTGTTTTTTTGACTAAGGTTAGTGTCATTAATTGTTACTGCAGGTCTTCAGGCTTATTGGAAAAAGAGACAAAGAGAATTCCTGAAAGAAGTCAGGAGCTTTTTTGTTTGTCTTGAAAAGGGAAAACGAGAAGGCAGGAGGAACCTTCAGGAGCTGAGAAGAAAGAGTGCCATCACAGGAGGCAGCACGAGAGAAGGCACCAAAAAAATTCACCATACCCCAGAACCACATCTGAGTCTGCAAGAACCACAAAGTCCCACTTCAGAATGAGAGCACCCGGCCAGCACTCAACAAGTGAACCTGGAGGGGCAGGAAAGGGGACTGAAGTGCAACCCAGCCCTCTACCCACGGTATTTTTCTCCTTACAAATCCTGGAATATATACAATATTGTAAGATCACCATCTTGATCAACACGAAAGAGACTAAACAGGCTTGAGGAGATAGTCTCCCAGAAAAAGAGATGCCACGTCAAAATCACGTGTCTGACCTGATGGTGACAGAGATACCATCAAACATGGGTTGTCCCCTCTTGATGTGCTCTCAAGGTAAGATTGGTGGGGAAAGATAATATCTTCTATAACACTATCTGATGTATTTGGAAAAGGAGAAGAGCTTTTAGGCACATAAACCCTTCTGAAGAAGCACCACACCTCCAGCTAAAGACAGAATGAGCACAACACCTGTGAACTTAAATTAAGTATGTTAATGAAATAGTTAGAAGCAGTTGGTACCCACTGAGCAGAGGGAGGCTGTTAGCAAAAGTGGAAGCCTAAGGTACAGAGAGGGAAAAAAAAGAGGTAAATATTGCCTATGGAAGTCAGAGACCATAACAGCACTACAGTGCAGCAAAAATCACAGTGTGGAGAAGCCCAGTATTGTTGCCAATATTTGCTTTAAGTTGTCTACCAGGAAGAATAACTTCAGTCAGTGTCGAGTCACAAGCAAACAGCAGAACACCCAGCCTTTCTGCAGCCCTACAGCTCACAGCCCCAAGCATTTCTAACACCAACAGAAGATGTTATAACCAAGTTCACAACTTCTTCCCCCGTCTAGGAATTGTCCAAAATCTTTGCTGAAATAAATATCCATCTCACTCTGTATTTTCATAAATTAAAAGAAGACCAGATTCTCTGCATTTATGAGTACTAAAGGTCCTTGAAGAAGATATGTATTACCACAGGTCCAAAATCACTAACACGATTCCCTCACAAATCCCAGAGAACTTTATTTAATAGGGTCACTTTAAAGTGGTGACCAGTACCTTGTAGACAAATGTCTTTTATGAATGAATAAGGAAAATGAGAATATTTTTAGTAGATTTTATTGGTGTTAGGAATATTTTAGGAGCTATGCAGATGACAGTCAGAAGAAGATTCAAAATGCTGGTGTATAATTTTGTGCTATATGGAGATGCAGGATTTAATGATCAGTGGAATTCTTAATCTCTTTTTTGAGTCTTCCTACACCATCTTTTGTCCTTCTGCAAAAAAGACAGCATTGTTAGAGGAGTAAGAGCCTCCTCACTAACCTTTGCTTCTAATACTTTAGTGTGTAAGGAGACCGAGGTGGGCTAGGGTGGCTGTCTTCAGGCAAGACGTGGGCTGAAGACTGATTGCACCCGACCCTCCACCAGCTACAAATAAAGGCCAAAGCTAGACAAATAAAGGCCAAAGCTAGACAGAGAGGTTGTCTCCACATCCACGTGGGAGGAAATGGGAGGGTGGCAGCTGCATCTTCTACCATGAAAGTCTGGCATCGAGAGCTGGGAACGCTGTGGCCACCTCCTGTGGTCTTGCAAGGATGTATTGGACTGCCCTTGCCCTACATAACTTTGAAATCTAACTCATAGCTTATATAAACGTGAACAAGTTTAGCCTATAATTGCACAAATAGCAGCAAGGCAAGCCACAGCATTGCTACATTCCCAGGGAGCAAGAAGTAGGCACTAAGAAAGAGAAGTCTAGGGAGGGAATTCAGTTTGAGATTCAGTCACCTGAATCTAGGTGCTGACCTGAGCTGGGTGCCCAAGCTCCCATTGCAGCCAAGAGAGAGACAGGGCTGGGTTCCATTGATTAAATGTGGGTAATTGGTATTGTTTGAGAGGAGCTGGGGGTTCTGACTGGCCTCCGGCAGGGCAGAGATTTCCCACAGGTCCTATAAGACAACTGCATGAGGCTGACAGATATCTTAAGACCCTAGGTTACCAGATTTGGCAAGATATGCTCATATTTAGGTAACTGAATCAAGTTCCATTAATCAGCAGAGTAATGGGAGCCCAGAGCAAGGTTCAGCTCACCCCTAAAGCAGACATCAGACGGCTGGATGGCTCTCTGGGCACCACAGACTGGACTGACTTGCTGTCGGGAGAGCTTGGACACCCAGCACACACAAAGGTGCCTACATTTAGATGTCTTAATTGTAGCTGAATTGGACAGTCAGGGCAGGATCCAGCTGCCTAAGCAGCTCAGGACCATCCAAAAGGGCACAAATCATTTTTCTCAAACCCTCCCTTCAGTGGGATAAAGTTATAATCAGCCTGTCATCCTTTTTCCACGGCTGAAAGGAGTTAGTCACATCAAATTACCATCCAAGCTTATATGGCAGGATATGCCAAATAGCTTTGTTGTGGCTCACCACACAGGTAATTCTCATACCCTACCTTTATTCTGTATTCCCTGGGCAGGCAGCACAGACGTTTCTGGGGATTAAAAAAAAAAAAAGGAAAAAAAAAAGGAAGTTCAATATCTGTGAAAGCCCCTATAAACTTGAAATCAAGTTATATATGGTATTAATTCAATTTTGCCAAAGTCAATAGAATTACATTTTCTTTATGGAGTAAAAGCACTCACCTGCTGTACATAAATACAATGAAGACAACCAGGACAAGCATTATCAAGCTGGTGAGCACTTTCACATAGGCTGAAAAACAATTCCACTTTGTCATCTACAAGTCCTCAACATTGTTTCTTCCTCCTCCTTTAATGATGACAGCAGCCTGCAGATTGCATGCAGGAGTGGCACAGACAGCACACATTTAGTGACATGATTAATATTAGATATCACAGGAACAGCTTTTCTCTTCCGACGTGTGCCACCTTTTCACAAGTTGGAGATACTCGTAGGGTACTGTTGGAACAGATATGGGTAGTTTAGACCCTTAGCTGAGACTTCCTTTTAGTTTTCCTTAAAGGAGGAGTGTGTTCTCCACCTTTGACTTGCAACAGGGGAATTATCTTAAGAAGAAAATTAAGAAGTGACCAATTCCTTTGAGATATACGCAGAAACAAACATGCAGAGAAATCATGCTTTCAGCTCTTACAAGATTTTTTCATTTTTCCTGCAATCTGAAAGATAATTCTACCTTTCAGACCCTCCACAAAGTCATACTTTTTAGCCTTGCTCGCTGGGGAAAAATCATGAAAAGTTCATGTTAAAAGGTAGCATGCCAAATAAAAAAGCCCCCAAATGTACCATTAGAAATAGTAATAATATTGTTATCTTAACTACCATGACATTTAAAAAAAACCCAACCGTTTTTAAAAGGCTGGAGGTTGGCTGCTGGAACACTAGCAAGGTCACAAAAGCACCTTAAAACATGTTTCATTTACCACAAAGGAATTAAGTCCCTGAATATCTTTGTACTGGCATTTAAATAAAATATGAAGCATTTCAGTGTTCTATGTCTATTTACACAGCCAAGGCAAAGGGTCACAGGATTGCCATCCCCGCTTTACAGGCTCACTTGCATCAAGACATGAAGGTTTGAACTCTGCATCCCCACTGGCCAGCAAATTCCCTAGTTGCTGAGTTATCAGACGGCGAGGGAGGGAAGGACCACTGCACAGACAGCACCTGCGCTTCCTTACAAACCCACTCCGAAACACTCTGATGTTTTACTATGGGGTCATTGGGATCAAGCATTACAAAATGTCGCTAATTTTTCCCTCATTTGGGCAAAACTATTTATGTAATTTAATCAGGATGTGAAACTCTGAGCAGCCTCAGTGAAGCAGCACTTTTTGGCAAATAGATTTGTATGCAAAAACAACAGCCTTTTCTCTGTACAATATTTCTTTCAGCAAAGCCTCACACTGAGTCTGAGTTAAAGGTGCCCTATGCCAGAAGAAGCAATACCACACACCACCTTTTCTGCACGCAGCATGAACCTGCTACATTGACAGTGAGTAAATGAAATAAATGGGGAAATGTTGAGAAGTAAATTTTACACAACTTGAAATAACCCAATTCTCAGAAAATGATACTGAAGCACATGCATACGTGTGTGTGTATGTTTTGCACTTGTTTCACAAAGCAAAAGGAATTAGGGGGAGAAAAAATCAAATATGAGCAGGTTGGGGCAAGCTGGGGCTGGGAAGCTTATAATGCTGTAATCCGAGGATGAAAACATGACTGTGCAGTTCACTGTGTCTGCTGTTCCTTGACTGCCCTAAACTGTATGTCAGAAACCTTTTTCTCCACTCTGGAATTAAAATGTGTCAAGCAAAGATGAGTTCCTTACTTCACTGCTCTTCAGGCTAAAGAGTTATAGGTCAGTAATTTTCCCCCTTTTGAGTTTCATTTTATCCCATTACCCACTCCCACATAGATACTGTGTTCATTTTAGTATAATTTTTAAAAAATCCTTTCCTATCTATGGCATTACACCTTTTTTTTTTTTATTCTTCATTATTATTTGTCCAAGCTTCTTGCACTGATCTGGTTTAACTTTCTCCTGTTCAGTCAGTCCAGGTAGCCTTTTTATATGAAAACCAGATGTTTTCAACCAAGATTTTTAAGAGAACAGTATTTCAAGTATCACAGAATTGCATAAATACAGATATAACTTATACACACATGACCCATACAGAAAAAGCTAAAGGAAAATTGTCCATCTCGCTTCTCTCTGAAGGTGCTCTTTTAAGATTTCTCTCTCCCTCATGGAGAAAACATGCCTGCTCTACATTTTTACAAACCTCTTCCATAATTTTTCTGAGTATATTTATTTCTGCCCCTTTATTCATAAAGATCTTGTTCTCTTCTCTAACATGTCTCCTTCTTGGCCTGTGGCTCTATGAGAGGAAGCTGAAACCAACCTTCTGAAATGCCAAGTACAACTTAGGAACAGGAGCTTAAGTTTTGGACAGAACTGAAACACTAGTCAGCCTTTAGCTGTCTCCAAATGGGCTGATTTCTCAAAGATTAACATAAACAGCCTGTCCTGAACATTTTTATAATGAACCTTTAAATAAATTTTAATTGCAGTCTGGGTATTATTCCTGCAAATCCTCCTCCCACATTAACCGCATGGTTGAAGGAAGCTCTCTTGGTTCATTTAATATCAACAATGTGATGCCAGTTACCAGAGGAGGACGCAGGGCCATAAGGGCATCGATCAACTCGAAATGAGAACAGAAAGACTGTGGCAGGCTTCCACGGGCACAGGCCCCTCTCCGCCTGCCTGAGACATGAGCACCACAAACACAGTCCACGAAAAGACATTAACTCCAAAATTAGCAGCAAAGTCTGGATCTGAACAATGTTATCTTATTTTTTTAAGTACTTACATGGCAGAGGTTTCAGATAACTATCTTGCCCACAGAAGGAGCAGTCCGTGGTTACGTACATCTCTCCTGGCACTTTTTAGTGATGTATTACATAAACACGAAGTTCACAAACTACAAAACAGAAAAAAAAAAAGAGGAAGAAAAAGGCAGTGAATTTAACATTAGCTTTTCATTAAATTTCACTGAAAGTAGTTGCATTATCTTCATAATCACTGAAAGTTAAATCTGTAATGCATATCTAGAATAAATTAAAGCTTGAAGCAAACAAAATAAAGATAGAATTGACTATTCATAGCAACAGAGTCTTCAAGTCATAATACATTTCAGTGGAAGACTCCTGCTGATGCCAGTCTAAATAATCCAGCAGAACACAAGACAGACTGAATATAACAGAAATTTTGAGATTCAATTTGTAACTTATAATTAATCCATATTTTACTGGTTTATAAATTTAAATTACCTACATCAGAGGATTTTAGGATTTCAAGTCTGTGTAATAGAATAGAAATTTTTACTCCCATTTTGACAGGAAGGAAAGAAGATAATGAGTATGTACTACAGAAGAAGATTAAAGAAAACTACCCATTCTGTGACTGACCATTTTCAATGTATTTACAAGTAGTTCAACATTTTCATCAAGAAAGCTTTTTATAATATAAAGTGGAAATGAGATTGCAAAATGATTACAACTAGGAAAAAAAAAACCTAAAAATGGGGAGAAAGCTCTATGCTGGCACATTGAGAGGCTCACACAGGAGACTGCCTGCAACAGAAAAGAACATGCTGAACCCACAGTGGGGGACACCTCCCAGATGCAGAGCTAATGTTAACAGAACATAAACATTAATAAGTCTCGATTAAAAAAGAATTTTGGCTCAAGAGAAGCCCTTTGGCAGCTGCACCTTTGGAGGTGTCTGTGCTCCAGACTGTAGGTGCGAGTTGCCTACCTGCCTCCCCATAACTGCGGAGGAGAAGGGGAAAGCCCGCTCCCCAGTTCAGCAGCCAGTGGTACCGCAGTTCTCAAAGGCAGCCTCAGAACCACTCTACGTCAACTGTTTCCATTAGTCCTGTCTCATACAGCATTTAAAAAATGGTGTGTGTATATATATATATATATATATAATGGAAATACAGGAGTGCACCGGCATCTCAGAGTACTTCTGTGCAGCAGCACACAATGCCATTGTGGTCCAGGAGCACGTACCCTGATGGTCGGCATGGTACTGTGTCATTATTTGAGCTAGGACCCATGCCAGCTACACCGCAGTGTTGCAGACCTGCCCAGCCTACCTTCAATCCAGGCGTTTATGAGTAAAATTCTTCCAGCAGCATCAGCAGCTCAAGCCCACTGGGTTCTCTGCTTCGTTTTCCACCCTTGAGGGTTTTCAAGACCCAACTGGACAAAGCTGGGAGCAACTGGGTCCGAACTCAGAGCTGGCCCTGCTCTGAGCAGGAGTCTGGACTAGAGACCTCCCAAGGTCCCTTCCAGCCTGAACGGTTTTATTCACGTACCTCACCATCCCAAAGCCTGTCCTGCTTTCGCTCATCCTACCATCAGGGCTCTGGCGGAGATGATGAGGTAGTCAAGTTCAGGCTTGTTCTTCTGTGCTACAGTCACATCGCTAATTCCAGTACAGGCCTATGAGTTCTGAAATTTAGTAACTGTGGCAAACCTGAGCAAAGCCCACTTAACACCTCTTAAAAAAAAAACAAAAGCAAGCACCTGGCAAACCAGCCTAAGTGTGGGACATATTTGGTATGGGTTTAATGTCTGCCCAGAGGCAAATCTAAGCAAGAAAGCTAAGTAAAAAAAGAAAAAGGGATTAAAAGACCAGCCTGCTTGATATTGGTCTTTCTTATGGCCAGTGGGGAAATTTTCTGAAGGTCCAACAGGGTTTAGATACTTAAACCTCCTTGAGCAGATATAGAACCCATAGCCCAGAAAGACTTTTTACTCTTTTCAATATGGGTTCAGGTTTTCTGCCCCTCACTACTAACACTGGGAGGTTGTTCCAAGTCCCAGTTCCAACTTGGAATAAAACCTGCCAGTAGTTTCCAGCACCAGTTGTTATGCTGCATCTAACCTTGATTGATGCTAACTGCAGGAAGTGATTAGGGTCCCCTTTTTGGGAAAATGACAGCTATGGTGACAGAAGCCACCACACGAAACCACAGAGCTGCCAAGTGCTGAGATATAACAAAATATTCCACTGAAAATGGACTGTAAACATGCAGAAGGCTGGATCTGGCAAGATTCGGTGTCAGCAAGCCTGTGAAGTAGCTGGAGGCTGTGCTGGGTTTGGCTGGAATTGAGTTAATTTTCTTTATAGTAGCTTATATAGGGCTATGTCTGGATTTGTGATGAAAACAGTGTTGATAACACACCGCTACTGCTGAGCAGCGCTTGCACAGCCTCAAGGACTTTTCTGCTTCTCACCCCACCCCACCAGCGAGGAGGCTGGGGGGGCACAAGGAGTTGGGGGGGGAACACAGCCAGGAGAGCTGACCCCAACTGACCCAAGGGATATTCCAAACCATAGGACATCATGCTCAGCGTATAAAGCTGGGTGAAGGAGAAGGAAGGGGGGACGTTTGGAGGGATGGCGTTTGTCTTCCCAAGTCCCCGTTGGGCGTGCTGGAGCCCTGCTGTCCTGGAGATGGCTGAACTCCTGCCTGCCCATGGGAAGTGGGGAATGGATTCCTCGTTTTGCTTTGCTTGCGCGCGCGGCTTTTGCTTTACCTGTTAAACTGTCTTTACCTCAATCCGCGAGTTTTCTCACTTTTACCCTTCCGATTCTCTCCCCCATCCCACCTGGGGGGAGCGAGCGAGCGGCTGCGTGGGGCTGAGCTGCTGGTTGGGGTTAAACCACAAGAAGGCAGAGAGAGGGAAATGAAGAAAATGCCAGAGCAACAGGAAGAGTCCTGAGAGAGACGATTATTTGGGAGGATTTTAGGCACAGTCCTGTTTAAAACATTCTTTTCCTTGATTGCTGCTGCATTCAGTGAGTATGTAACTAGCATGAGATCCAAAAACCCCACAGGATCCCACATCTCAAGGTAACCCCTCAAGTACCAAATAGATGTACGTAGCTGTCAATGCACCAGAGCCAGGATTCACCTGGATATACCAAAATGAGCATCTGCCCTGCTCTCCCCTGAACTATATTCCCCTCCTCACGTTGCTGCCCTGAATCCTACCATGAACTGTAGTGCTGAGACACCCCACTGGGCATCAAGACCCAGGAGGCTCAGCCTGGTACAGACAAATAGTAAGAGAAGGTATCCAAGAACAAATTCAGCTCTATTTAGAGAGTTCGTCCAGGCTCAGTGCTCTCAAGCGTCAGTACAAAACCCACGTTTCATTGTCTGCTTTGGACACAGACAACACGACATCAGGATAAATATAAATGAGAGAAGAGGGGCTAGCAGACCTCTGACTCCCCCAGCCTCTACTCCTACATCATGGCTGCGCACAGCTTTTATTAGGATTGTGCTTGTTCCAGGCGTAATAGAATATTTATGACCAGCTCCTCTGGATCTAGTTTTCTTTTCCTACAAATTTGCCTATACTGAAAAATGCATTATATAGGATAATTCATCAAACCACACAATCTCCTTACAACACAAAGTCTCATATAGTGAACAAAGATAAATTAGAGTTTGGTGAGGTGTTCTGTGAACCTTATTTGTTCCTCATGTTTCAAAATCTAATAAATTGCACCAGATTTCAGAAGGACTCAGCTTTTGCCAAAACTCTTTTCCATATTTTATATTTTTCTGATGAGTACAGGACTGAACTGTACCATTACACCTCTGAATCTTGTTTACTGCTTTACCACAGTTTAAAGTAGCGGCATGACTCATTTACAATATGTACAATTTTGCAGTGAAGCACTACAATATTGACTGTTTACATTTCAGAATTCTCTCTCATCAAATGTGCTTTTTTCTAGCCCTGAAGACAAGTTGTGTCTTCCCCTGTGGCCTCACATAATGGAAGTAAATATTTTACTCTTCATACTCTAAGTATGTAAATCCAAAGTAAATATTTCCATCCAAAGCCATTTGCTTTCTATACCGCAACTTATGAAATAACAACTTGCCCCATCTATCACTATTTCAAAGGTGAATATTCTGAAGTAACTCACTTTGAGTCATCTTCCAAAGCCTGGCAGGAAATAAAGCTCACGGGGTTGTCAGTCATTGCCTTCCAGGTACGCTTTGACACATTCCCCTCAGCCTCACTACTCCAGTTTTGGCAGACGCAAATACCTGTCTGACAGTCTCAGCTACAGCAAATTGCTAGGTTCAGCCTACCAACTTGTGCCCCTCAAGTATTCCCTTTTTGCAGGTTTCGCCTGTACAGGTAGCACTTCCAGAGACCCATCCCTCACCAAACGGGGGCTGAGGAAGAGATCTGTCATCCAGAAGGGTTTTTTTGTTTGTTTCATACAACTTTTAATTTCTGTCTCTGCTTAATATGGGCAGTCATGTTGGTTTCATATTCATTTAGTCAAATTCACTTAAAATATTTTTTAAACAATTGTGCTGGCACATCCAAACAATCCCCTAGCAATCCCCTACAGTTACAGCTCCAGGACAGCATCTAAGCAGCCAGTGGGACAGTTTGGTTCAGACCAGGGGCTTTCATGGACGGGTGAAAAAGAGCTGGGTTCAAGAAGATCAGGTCTGATCAGGGTTGCCTGAGGAATGGCCCTTGCAGAGCCATTGAGCTAAAGAAAAGAGATTGCCGAGGACCACACCAGCCAGCACAAAACCCATGAGCTCCGTGCAGTCGAGAGTTAGTAATCAAAGGGAGAAAGGGTTTGAGAACAACAACAGACCCTGAGCCATGAGCAGGAGGGACAAAGCACCAAAGGGACAGGAGGATACGTGTCTGGGACAAGTTCACAGAGCTGGGTTTCAGTGAGCGAGTTCAGTTTTGCTCTAGTTACTTTTGCTCAAGTTGCAGAGGATATCTGAAAGTCAGTGTGTTTCCCTTAGTCAGTATTCCTCAACTTTTTTTTTTTTTTTTTTCTTCAAGTATCCATGGTACTGCTTCACACTGAATAGGGGGACAAAAATCCAGCAATACCATTCCAAAATTGTTGGGAAGCTGTTCTAAAAACAGAACTTGGCAACTAAACAAGCAAAGTGTTACTGGCTTTATAAAGGGGTTTTTAGCAAAACTGCAAACATCCACATGATCTTATGGCTGCCCATAGGCACAACCTCTAGCAGCTGGTAGGCTTCAGCTGTGCCACAGAGGCACCCACGTCCCGAGCACCCTATAAAAAGCAGTGTCTGATGCAACCCAGCTCTGTCATGTTATTTTCAGTTGTTTCAAGGGTGACAAGCAATTACATGTTTCATAACAAGTCTGTACGCACCATTTTTCACTTCACTTCACTTTCCTGAGGTACCTACGAAAACTACAAAATCACTTGGCCAGCTCCTCTGCTTCCCGTACTCCCTCCCAGTCACAATTTTTGAACCTCCTGGTGGATTTCAACCATGTTTGACACAGGGACCAATTTCCTATAAAGCAACACTCGTTAGACCCAAAAAGCCCTGTGATTCGCATCAAATCGAGACAAAAACAGATTCTACCTCATTAAGGCCGATCACAGAGCACTTCCAAATTCTGCAGGACATGATCAAGGCAAGAGGCAGAACAGCCTCACACCAGCGCGTTTTTGCCTAAGGACCAAGTAATAGCTCACCGAGAAGTTTAATATGTTATGATGTGCACAGTCACTACCCACAAAACACATGAATGTGCAGAGTAAACGATGTCAGTGCTTTCTAACCTTACAGCTTGGAGATCTCACCTGAACACCGACAGCACGTTTATGGTCAATGACACTGCGTGGGTTGGAGGGGGGGAAGGCCAAGCCCTTGGCTATAATGAAGCTGTGAAGAAGGACGCTGAAAGAAAATGCTTCTTCACGGCACACGTCTGCTCTTTCTGTTGGCAATGCTATGAAGAGAAGTTTCCGGAAAGCCACGGCTTCAGCTGGAAATAAAGGGGGAAAAAGGCTACAGGGAATGTAAAACGGTTGAGAAAACCAAAGTGTTCAGTGCAGCTCAGGCCAGGAGCTTCAAGTTTCAGGGTAGTGGCTTTTCCAGCTGCTCAGGACCTGCCTCCCATTCTCCTTTCCCCACAGTGCAGGCCGATGATCGGCAAAATAGTCCTGTATTTTAAATTCCCAGCAGAAATCTCACTTGGTAAAGTAGATAGTAACAAGAGAGCGCAGTGGATGGAGCACGCATTGCACCATCCCAGTGTTTTCTCCACTCAATCTCAGAAGGGAGAGTTCTTGCGGGAACTGCTAAGACCAGTCCTGTAGCAGTGGATGTTTCTCAGTTCCACAGAAATTCTGCCTACCTTAGAGCAAAGCCTGAGATTAAACAAGCTAGTGATCACAGCCAAATTCCTTGCTTAGTTTCACCTCACAATAAACCTGATCCTATGTTACCTCCACATTGCATTGTGCTGAAAGAGCCCTTGTGATGCTGAATGTACAGCCACTGTGATAAGTCATGCATGACATGGGGAAGTGTTAAAAAACCTGTACAAATCCCAGACATGTGGCTAGGTCAAATGCTGCATGAACACTTTCAACTGTGACTGTCTACTTTTATTCTACAGGACAAAAGGTTAATGGACTGCATTTCCTGGACCTTGAAAAGCAGCTCCAAAATATATAAAAAGCTAACTCCCATCAGTTATAAAACCATACAAAAGTACTAATATTAACAAATGTGAGTAGTTTATTAACTACTGTGAGTAGTTTCTGACAAAGCAGAAGCTAACACAGTCCCCTGCTGGAAAAATACTGTAAAAACATGCTATTTCTGTATTGCTCATCTACGTCTACTGCAAACACAGAGCTATCATAGGCTGCTTGACAGGCACGAGATGTCTAACAAAGCCTGAGCGATACACTGGCTAAGGAAAAAAAAAATAGTTTGGGGAATCTCACCAGGCCTACCTAGAATATCAGACTGGACATCAGGAAAAGATTCTTCACCGAGAGGGTGGTCACTCACTGGAAGAGGCCCCCCAGGGCAGTGGTCACGGCACCAAGCCTGTCAGAGTTCAAAGAGTGCCTGGGCGATGCTCTTAGTCATAGGGTTTAGTTTTAGGTAGTCCCGTGAGGAGCAGGGAGTTGGACTCGATCCTCCTGGGTCCCTTCCAACCTGAGATATTCTACGATTCTGTGATATCCTGGGTGTCACGTACGGCACATGACATTCCTGGGACTGGTGCACAGCAGTAGGTAAAAGCTTTGCCACTGCACCAGTCTCCGTTGCCTTTTAGATGTCAGCCTAAAACCATCCTCATGATCAGACTCACTGCGTACGCAGAGGAGAGTCAGAAGGATACAGTAAGACGTGCCCAGGCTTGTTAGCACTGCCACGTTAATTGGAAAGCCAGCAGATACGCCTGCAGGTATCCATGGCACAGGGGGGACCGGACAGATTCGTAGCCACTCAAGACTGTTCTTGGGGTAAAAGCACAGAAGTAAGCTCTGCCACGCATAAAGGAAAGCCTGTGAGTGTTCAACAGAGGAAGGGAATGAAACGAGTGAGAATGTTCAGGAACTAATGGGAGCATCTGAGCAAATTTTGGACTGCTAAAATCCGCACTATGTAAATAGCTACACAGTTGTAACTGTTCACAGTAACTCACTGAACTGTAGCTCTCATTTCCTTCTAACACAAGAATTAGATTTGGGCCTGAACAGTGGCTTGAGGGCAGGCACTTAAATTAACGAGAAGCTCAGGAGGTTAATTTAGTTCCAAATCCAGGCTCAGCTCGCCTTCCAAGATGGTATTTGATTCACATGAATTAAAGAGAAAGCTCAAGTGCAAAGCATGCAAGGTGAAATATGGCAAGCCTACATCCCTTTTCCAGATTATGAAGCATGCCTTGCAGAGCAAATTCATCTCAAATTTCATCTCACTATTTCTCCAAATTGCAAACTCCACATTTCTGGGACCCTTCAGCACCAGCACTGTGGAACTCAGGGTGTACATCTAGATACACACACATTTCACCCACATTTTCCCTATTTTAGGCCTCTCACTCGCATGATCAACAGTTGTTACATGCTCCTTCCTTTCCCATCTCTTGCCCTATCATAGCAAGCAAAGGTGTCCACTGCAAGTGGGCAACAGCAGGTTCTGCTCCTAAATTACCGAGCCTACTAGGTGTAGCAGGTCCAACAGGATGTAAATTAGATACCCCTCGGACAAGCAGCAGCATTTCAGGACACAGCTGAGTCTCTCAGCCAAAATGGTGGTGCCTCAAGGAAAGCGTATTTTAAGAGTGCAGCAGCAAGGAAAAAGTAGGAGAAAAAGCCCTGTGAACACCCAGGTCAGTGCAGAAGGGGAATAAGGTGCTCCAGGCACCAGAGCAGAGATTTCCCTGCAGCCCATGGAGAAGACCACGGTGAAGCAGGTTGTCCCACTGCAGCCCACGGAGGTCCACACCAGTGCAGATCTCCACACTGCAGCCCACAGAGGTCCACACCAGAGCAGATCTCCACACTGCAGCCCACG
Source organism: Astur gentilis (assembly GCF_929443795.1). Taxonomy (NCBI): domain Eukaryota; kingdom Metazoa; phylum Chordata; class Aves; order Accipitriformes; family Accipitridae; genus Astur; species Astur gentilis. The sequence goes on along the minus strand of NC_064910.1, from coordinate 1,729,297 downwards.
GAGCTCCACGCCAGAACAGATCTCCACACTGCAGCCCACGGAGGACCTCACACTGGAGCACAGGAGGACGCACAGCAAGCTCACTACTACCCTGAACTTCAGGAGAGCAGACTTTGGACTCTTCATGGATCTGCTTGGTAGAGTACCACGGGATACAGCCCTGGAGGGAAGAGGGGCCCAAGAAAGCTGGTTAATATTCAAGGATCACCTCCTCTAAGCTTCGGCGCAACACATCCCAACAAAGAGGAAGTCAGGCAAAAATGCCAGGAGGCCTGCGTGGGTGAACAAGCAGCTCCTGGACAAACTCAAAGACAAAAAGGAAGCCTACAGAGGGTGGAAGCAAGGACAGGTAGCCTGGGAGGAATACAGAGAAATTGTCCGAGCAGCCAGGGATCAGGTTAGGAAAGCCAAAGCCCTCAATTAAATCTGGTCAGGGACATCAAGGGCAACAAGAAAAGCTTTTATAGGTATGTCGGTGATAAAAGGAAGACTAGGGAAAATGTGCGCCCTCTCCTGAAGGAAACAAGAGACCTGGCTACGCAGGACATGGAGAAGGCTGAGGTAGTCAGCGACTTTTTTGTCTCAGTCTTCACCAGCAAGTGCTCCAGCCACACCGCCTGAGTCGCAGAAAGCAAAGGCAGGGACTGGGAGAGTGAAGAACCGCCCACTGTAGGAGAAGATCAGGGCATGTAGCGATAGGACAAAGGGTAATGGTTTTAAATGGAAAGAGGGTAGATTTAGATTAGATGTAAGGAAGTTTTCTTCACTGTAAGGGCGGTGAGGCAGTGGAACAGGTTGCCCAGAGAAGCTGTGGCTGCCCCATCCCTGGCAGTGTTCAAGGCCAGGTTGGATGGGGCTTGGAGCAACCTGGTCTGGTGGAAGGTGTCCCTGCCCATGGCAGGGGGGTTGGAACTAGGTCTTTAAGGTCCCAAAACCAACCCAAACCGTTCTGAAATGGGTATTTGACACATCTAAGCTCACTTATTAATCCCTTCAAATGCCCTGTCTAAAGACTAAAACCAGCTTTGAAACAAATGACTCCCTACACTTCACCCATATCCCATCACCCTGCATAAAGCAATACCTGTGATGTTCCTAGCATAAAAATCATCCCCTACCCTATTTCAGGTAGCAGCAACCAAATAATGTCCCTATAATACACACTTATCACAAATTTCAGGAGGTCTATTCAGATAAATCGTGCATGTTGACAAGTATTTTACTTTATTCATGCAGTGATTTGATTTTCTAGTGTTTCTTGCTTTCTTCCCTTTCATTATCTTCCGTCTTTGATCGCCTCCTCTCTTACATTACCCTAGCAGATCAGGTCACCAAAGAAAGTGAAAATTCCTCAGTGCAAGACAGTTAAGATCCTCCTTCTCACCCCTCTAAACAACCCTTGCTTTGTTTGTTTTCCAGGCATCAATTTGCTATTATAAAAGACCATGAAAAGGCCTTTCAAGGTAGTATATCAACTATTAAATAGCAGAGGTTATTTATACAAAAGGCAAAAAAAATTAAAGCAATTTTCCTTCTTAATCTCACAGCCCACATACTACATGAAATGTAACACTTCATAGCGTAGGGGAAAAATCATGGTTTAATTACAACAATGTAGCATAAACACTTTAGTAGTCGATACCAGGATATTATTGTGACGTCTAAACTAAACTTGAGTTCTCCACAGATACCGTAAAACAGACACTCTAAAATCCCTAAATGATTTGCATTAAGAAGGTTTATACAAAGGCGGTCAGTTGTTCAATCTTTAAGATATCATGACATGGCGAGACAAACACACATACATCAGTAAGTACAGAGAAATGTTATGCTACATTTTGGACAGTTCAGAACTGAAAGTGCTTCACATCTATAGGATAAGAAATGGCTTCATCTCCTCATCCCTAAATGATGAGAGCAAAGAAATAACCCTTTAATAGGTTAAATAAACAGTGCCCCATTTATCCATGCTTATATAAAGTTTCCAACAATTCAGAAGGTCCATGGTGAAATTTACAATCTATGTACAGTATAACAAATTGTCAAAGAAAAAAGTTCAGGTACTCCTAGGTTCCCAAAAGCCTGAAGCTCGCTCTCTGCACTAGAGACAAAGGCTACCTACAATATTAGGTGGGGGTTTTGTCCATTCTATTTTCTTTTTTCTTTTTTTTCTTTTTTTGTAAAAATTAGTCATCCCAATCCACCTTGAATAAAATCAGTCCCTAAGTCCTGGTCATATTTAACAACTGCTTAATCCCAGTGTTTAAGGCATGTTCATTAGATGTCAGTATAGGGGTACTGTCAGAAATGATAATAATCACAGGTACGAAGAGTCAGCAAATTTACATAGCAACATCGCTCTTTACAATATAATGTAAAACAAATTGTTATGATGGAAGTTGTTCCTGAGTTAAAATTTGCTAAATACTGCTAAGGTTAATGATTTCCTTTTATACGTCTTCCTCTGGAATGTCCTTTCACGTATGCTCAATTGAAAAATTAAAATTCACTCTTAAAATAGCCTGAATGTCAGAAGGTAAAAATGTTAGCAAAATTCTAATTATATTGGCATTCCGAAATCTAAATTTAGCCAAGATACTATGAATTTGCAGGGTTCAGTGTCACTTAGCTTTTAGCAAGAGTACTTTCTAAATAAGAAGATAAATATAAATGTCAGTCCACATTTTTGTACAACTGCAAACAACAGGAAAATATTTTGGTATCAAGAATTATCATAAATTTAAAGTTCTGTGCATAAAAGTAACTCTGATACTGTAGACATTTTTAGTTTTCTTATCCAGTCTCCTCCTTTAGAATAAAGGAAGACATTTTAACATTGTAGGAACACAAATTAAAATACCTACAAATATAGTCAAGCTTCTTACATCAGACAACTAATTGTCTATTCAGATTCTAAAGTATCCATTCCCACAGAATTGTGTCTCAAGTATGTAATCATTGACTTTTCTTTCCTATTTAAAAAAAGCTGTTCTTGGCTGAGAAAAATGGATAGCTTTAAAAACACATTTCTTCATTAGATTCAAAGTGTGCATGACAATTCTTACCGCCCTAATCATCCTGGCTCCAACTCATTAAAGTTCATATAAACATTTGCTCAAGTCTGAGCATGAAACTGAACCGGAGTTAAAGGGCACTAGGAAATCAGGATGACAAAAGGTGCGACTCGGGTCTGTGCTATACCTGCACTTCTGACTGTCAACTGAAGACAAACCCCTCAGAAAATTGCACCGTCTGGAGTTTAATCCAAAGTCTGCCAGAATCAATGAAACACTTATAACGAACTTTAATGGGATTAGTATTTTAAGCGCTCCAACTGAAGCTCACCTTTTGCAGTGACGCAGCATCTCCTATTTTAAATACGAGAAAAGATTGCAGTAATTGCACCTATCAGACTAGGGAATAAATGTTCATTTATGTGTTTTTAAATCTGTCAGCAGTGCAAATTATGAATTACAGTATGATTTTAAAAAAAGTATATTATTTCCAGATTTGTTTCCACTTAAATCCTAGTAGGACAGAAACCAGCAACACGCTGAGTACACAGGGTAGGAAAGGAATGACTGCTACCACAGTCTGGGAATTCCAAACAGAGAGTCTTACATAGTGGTATAAAAACAAAGCTCTGAATGAAGTTTGGCCTTGCCCATGTGTCTTACGCACAAAGGTTAGCTAAAATTTAATTGTTATGACCATAAAATATAAATAGCAACAATTTATTCACAAAATTCTGGATTAGATTGATTTTTTTGCTTTAACAAACTGCATGATCTATTAAATTATCAGCCAGCTGTATGTTTAAGCACAACAATAGAAAATGTAGTACATAAACACCTAAAAATCACAGTCATAAAAAGCAGGCAAGTACATCAGTCTTTTGGTGGCCAAAGCACAACAGATTAGTCTGCCAAACGAGTGTACATGAACGTAAATCACGGGCATTAGTTTTGTTAAAAATTGTTTCTACTGTCAATAAACGATCTTCTGTATTTTAATACTGTTCTTAAAGAATTGTAAACTGTTTAAAAATGTATGCACAGACATAAATAACAGTGAAGGATTTAAATACAGTGGTCAATAGGAAAATTAGGTTTTCCAATTTGCATGTGTGATGAGTAGGTAATTTGGAACAAATCCATAATTATCCACAAAACTCTGACCTTTCTTAGGTAAGACAGTACTGCCGTCATTTCTAACACTTGTGACCATTATAATAACAAGAGAAAAAACCAACATATCAGCCCTGATACATCAATCACATATGCATTCAAAATTACAGATATTTACAAGAAAAATATATATTTAATTAAAAAGCCACTGAAAAACATGGACTTTTAGTCAGGTGCTGCACTTTCTGCAAAATGAGGTAATTTAGATGCAAACAAATTAAGTTTAGTAGAGTTCAGGATCCACTGTCTCCACACTTAAAGTACAGATTGCTTCAGTAAATGGCTTGACTGGTTCTATATGTTCAGAGCAAGAAATCACTAGATCCAGTTAAATCCTGTTTTGTAGTGCTCTTGTTGCAACACTGACTAATGTCAGAAGGCTTCCCAGCTCAGTTTTACAACTGGTCTTTCAACAGAAAGAAAAAGGAAAAAAAAAAAAGAAAAAAATTAGTTATAAGTTGGTTTCATCCCAAGATGGGTCATTCATGTTCTTTAGAACTTTTCTAACAAGCTTCTCCAAGTCCTTGCGAGCTCTTTGTTCTTCTTCTAATGATTTCTTCATCTTTTTATTATCCTGTTTAATAGAGACAGAAATATTAGTTGTTTGTTTTTTTTAAACAGGTCTTTTCTGATCACACATACATTGTCAATTACAATTTCTGAAGGCTCTTCTCAGTAAGACTATTAGCTGTTCAAAAGCAACGCCTTATATTAAAATTTCACAAGTTACACACAGTTACTTCACACAATGCAACAAAAACCACCAAATGGAAACTGAGCTATTTCCCATTTATACTTAGGGGTCCTTTATAATGCAAGTGCTAGCAACAGATGGCCAATAATCTTGAATTCTTCTGCTCAAATCTGATCAATGAGGAATAGAATAGATTTGTTGTTAATGGAGAAGGGAAATGGAGCGATAAGTAGAGTAAATATCCCCTCTAAGAGCCTCCTGTGATTATAACTAGTTTCACAATCTCAGAAAAGCTTCAAAACTTAATGCAAATTAACTTGCTTCATTAGGAAAGTAGATAGTTGAAAGGAGATCTTGAAAACCATTATGTTCTCTGGAAGGTGTTTTGTGACTAAATTTTAAACCAGACAGATGACTACCAACAGTCTAAGAGGAGTCTGCATTTGAAGGAAGACCACCACTCTGCATGTGTATTAACGAGAGAGTCAGTTCTCAGTATTTAGCGCCATCAGGCAGTATTGAATTAGCACGAACAAAAGGACCATAAGGATGTCACTGACCAAACCACGGTAACGCTTACACTGTTCAATCCTGTACAGGCCAAGGTGATGCTGGCAACAGCAGGGAAGCAACCAGAAGATAAAACAACGTTATATTAAGGCCCCAAGACAACCAGTCTACAGGTGTGTAACAAACACGGGTCTGCAATCCAGGGGTCCCACTGGACTTCCATCAGCTGTCATCTACAGACCTTTCTGGAAACAGGACGGCATCAACGGCTGCTGCCTCATTAACTCCATTCCCTCCTCAAGTCTGTTGAGAAACTCAGAAATCTCATTCTTTTCTTGTAGGTACAGACTGAATTGCTTTTCATGTCTTTATTAATTTACTGCGAATTCAGGACTGTACTATTCAAACGTAGTGCCTGCGGAGCAACAGCTATGAATAACCTACGGAAGTCGCCAAGGGAGGGATCCCACCTGGCGTGGTAGTTCTCACCAGAAGGCAGTCCGGTGCCTACACCCACCAGCGCACTAGGTGCTCCCAGAGAGCCTTTACCCATAAAGCCCTTGGTCACTCGGGACCTTCCCGGCTCAGAGATCGTTTCTGCCACTTCAGTTGGCAACGTCACAGCAGCAGACCAAGAAATGCTTCTAAGCTGAGATTCCTGATATGCAAGAAAATGAACTCAGGCTTTCACAGGTCTTGGCCCTGGAAGATGCGAGATTCTGAAGAGACCATCTATTTGGCAAGGCACCAGAAGAGAGAGCTGTTGCTTGGAAGTTCAGGAGACTGTGACTTTTTGTTTAGGGTCACACAGAGATCTGTGGAGCCTCAGTAAGGCAGCACGTTTATCCTTTGTACAAAAGCAGCCAGGCCACAGGAATATTAGTGGGTTATTGTTGCTGCTTGTATTACGTGAATTGTATTTTTCAAAAGACTGTCAAATTTGCATCAAACCTAGAATACATATGCTTTATACATTGAAAACAGCAGAATTTAAGTATTTAACACATCAGCTGTCCTGTTTCAAGGAACATGAATGACATCCTTAGAAATACTGGGCACGCTTACAGATGGGCAAAGAATTCAGGTTCATGTTTATAGCCCAAAGCCTAAAGTAAATTGAATACAAATCCATTTTACGTTAACACAGGAGATTTAATCCAACTTCTTGAGTCAGAACTGTTAAGGTCAGTTAGCAAATTCACACACCGGAGAGTGAGGATAATTCAATGCTTTTTCGCCTACACACTGAGCAATGACTACGTGCGGCATCATTAACATGGTTTAAACAGGCTGTGTCCCGGCAAGAAAAAGTTGTTTTTAAACACCTCATTTTGGATACTTAAAACAACCTTAAAACATCGGCTGCAACTTCCACACCAGCAGCTCAGGTGGGATCTTGCACAGTTCCCCCACGTGACCAAGCAGCACCTGAAGCTAACGTGAAGCTCTCATTTAAAAAAAGGCCACATGATAGACACTGAAAAGGACTCTCATCTCTGGAAATGTGAGGTTTTAAGAACTGATTCCTAAAAGGTGTTCAAGTTACTGAAAGACCATTAATAAAGGCCTAAACAGATCCAGACATTTATACTACTAAAATTATATGATCTAGAGCAAATACTATTTCACAGTCTCCATAAGCTTATTTTGCTGATGGTACAGCAAAACCGCATTTGCTTAACACTTTCAATATTTCACAAGTTGTAACATCCAAAAAAAAATGAAACACAGCTTAGTAAGTCACCTCAGAGAGAAGATACTTAACGCTATTCTCAAAGGTTGGTGCTCCAAGAGCTGATGACAACCACCAGAGAGGGTGCTTTTTGTCAAATCGGTATGTTTTACTTTTAAAAGTGGATCTAGTCCAAAATTCACGTTCATTCCTGTCAAAGTGAATCAACTTACAAGCCGTATTTATTTTTATAATAAGCCTTCCGTCTTTCCATTTCCATGTCGCTATAAATATAGCAAGTTACCAACCTGTCTTAACTCCTGTACTTCATCCTTTAATGCATATACTGTGTCAACAAGGCTTCTAAAATGAAAAAAAAAAAAGATGATGTTACAACAGTTTTCAGAAATACATGCCTAAATCTATTGTTAGACAAAACTGTTAAATGAAATGCATTTAAAAAAACCCAAACCCACAGCTAACAGCTGATTTCAAACTGTGTTGAAAACATTTTCTCTTATCCCGATCTATATTCAGTAAGGCAAGGACCTGTTACCAGCTTCTGTAACAGGATACACCTCTCAAGCACACATGGACCTATACTGGTTTCTGTATTACAGCTTTCTGTAACAGAACTGTATTTCATTTCCAACATACACCTTACCAAAAAATTAGAATGACACCACACACTAACTAGAAAGATTACACCAATTTAATACTGAAATGCTACAGTACTTGAAAAAAATTACTGAAAAGTGAAACATATCACTTCTTGGCCTGGAAGGAAGAAGTTGCATGGCATATACAAAGAAACGAGACTACAAGCATTTAAATGAAGGCCAACTGCACTTAAAGGACTGGCAGCATACTCCAAACAGCTCTGTTCCCTACTACAAATAAACCACAGACACACTTCTATAATGGGAGATGGGAGGATGAGGAAGAGTGTAAAGTTTACTGGTTTAATCCATCATTCATTAAATGTCTCTTACTTCTCTTCTATAACAGTCTGACCATTACTTTTAGTTTCTTCTACAATAATCTTTTCTTCTTCTGGAAGCAGGACTTGAGGAGCTGATTCTTTACGGGAACCTGTTGTAAAAATAAATTACAAAATGAGCAACTCAAAAATACTGCTGGGGCATTTTAAAGATTATTATTTCATTCATTGCATGACCAAGGTGTATCAGTTTCCATTTCCCCCTTCCCTCCACACACACAAGTTACTGACACGTTTTTAACATTCAAAACCACAGCCTTACAACAACAAAAAAATTGTCTGACATTCCTATCCTGCTGCTGACGTAACTCCTGTGTCATCGGCGGAGATGCTACACCGTTCATTGAACAGTGCACCATTCAACTATCTCAGTAAAGGCTTTACAAATTCATCATAGCTGACTCGGAAAGAGATAGATGTGTTTAAGTAACAGTGATTTAAGCCTCAAGGACAGATTCTGATCTCACACCGATATAAATTCAAGAAATAATTCCACTCTAAACCAATTACTGTATCAGTAAGGAGCAGAATAATAGTATCAAATAATACAGCAATGGAAGAAAAAAAAAGTTAAAATCCCTTTCCCCTGAAACACTATAAACAACACAATGGTGTGTGTGTGCATACATGTATACACACACATACACTTACAGATAGCCTTTTAGTCCTAGAATAAATTCCTACCAAATGAAATACATACTTTGTATTTAATAAATGTTTTTAAAAGCACTTAATGGTTTGACAATAGAAACTCAAAACATTCCAACATCTTCAGAACGTCTTCCACAATCATTACAATTTATAATTTATTATAATCGATAATAAATATAGATTCTAAAAAAGTAGCTCTGAATAGAAAAATCTACACCTCAGAGATGTGTATCCATTCATACATACATGAAGTATGTATTCTAGAAACATTATTTCATTAGGCTGCAACAAATTACAGGCATTTTTTTTAAAACAAGGTCTGCAAATAAATTGCTGTCTAAGCATTTGTTCAGAATTCAAACACAGCAGATAAGGCATTAAAGTTCTTGCATATTTTAACCAAGATATCAGTTTTAACAAAAAAGGTAACTTGCCTACCAATTCATTGTAATGAACTTTCATTAACTAGGAATGTTTTAAGTCTAGTACAGTTTGAACTGATGACTAGGTACTACAGGGTGCATGCCTGTCAGGAGAAATTAGTTAGCTCTTGCTGAACAGCTGCTTTGTGATAACGGTGCTTTTCTTTTATGGTTCATGATAAAATACATAATCTGAACACAGAAAATAAATGAAAAAAAGCAAGCTCATAGAAAATACTAAGTTCCCTAACACCACACCTGCAGTCTTGAGTTCTGAACAATAAGTTTGTAGGGATCGTAGTTCAGCAGTACATGTTAAGCTATTTAAACTGTTTCAGCAAACAATAACAAGAGTCGCTTTAAAGTTTCCTTAAGCTGACAGTAAAGATCTAATGTATCAGTACATGATGGTTAAAATTTTATGGAATAAAGATAACTGCAGATTTGAGAACAGAATCTCGTCCTTGAAAGCTGCAAGTTCTTCAGCTAACAGAGTGAAGAAATCTTTTATGGGTTAATGCCCTTCCACTTATTTTCCAGGGAAGGAATAACCCATAAAACAAGCACATCCAAACTCTGTATGGAGCTCAAGGACATTTCCCAGTTTGCGCTGTCAGTCTCTAATTGCAAAAAGTTGTCTTATGTTTATTTCAGTTAATAGCTTACTGCTCTGCTTTATTAGCCCAGGAGGTAGCAGAGAACACCGAGCTAAATGTTATTTTAGGAATTAGCTGGCAGCAGCTGCTACCAGATCACTACATTTTGGGTCTCTGTACCCACGTGGAGCACCTCAGCCCAGCACACATTGAGGGAGACACTGGCCAAAGGGAGAGAACTGCCACGTGTTTCTCACCCGTGACTCCCTTCAACCAGATGGAGCAGCGCGTTGTATTTATCTCTGTACAGAGCTGCACCCAATTGTCTTTGCCTGGTCAGAGTAACACGGGTCCTTGCAAAGCAGAAACAGCGTGGAGTAGACAGCTTTAAAAAAAAAAAGTCCCAGCAGTACAGTTATATACACACATGCATGTAAAAGAGATGTCTACACCAGCATATCCTGATGTATGTACAGCATAGCACAGTAAACACTTAATACTACTGAGACACAGAAGGCAGTTTCATTAAAAACAAAATATTCACCAACATTATACGCACAAGGAGACTACACAGTACACATACACACTTACACGATGCAAAACTGTTGCTGTGAACACTGACCTTCCTGTGCCACAAAACATTAACTACTGTGGAATTCAGGACATCACAAGTTTCACTCTCGCCTTCATTGCTCCAATACCGTCGGTCATGCAACTTTTAAATTCGTATCTCAGAACCCTTGCTGCTCTTACGATTTGTACTTATGCAAAAAAAAAAAAAACCACTTTCTTCTTCACCTTGGTTTGCTTTTTGTGAGTTTTGGCAGGGTTTTTTGTTTGGTTTGGAATTCTTCCTAAACCCCACGAGCACTTGCTAAGTATCAAAGGTACAAACACACAGCACATCTATCCTGCAACAGAGGACCCTGTCATCAAATGAGTACGCGCACAGTAACATCAGACTTGATGTGTCAAGTTCTAAAGGTAAAACAAAGCTACTTCACCATCTTGCTTTTCTGCACCATTTATGCCAGAAGCTTTTGTTTTTAAGATGCGTTTTCTGGCAGTTGCACATCTAGAAGGAACTTCAAGCATAGTCACCTCACTACTGGCACTCAGCAGTGTTCCCTAAACTGCACCCTGTGCCTCCACCAGGTTCTTTATGTCTATTCTCTATGTGACCATTTCTCTCCAGAAAAGTTTACAGCTACAGCTTTAGGACATGAACAGAGGGCTGCATTATAGCACAGTGCATAGTTCACACGAAGTTGTACTAAAAGGGCAGTCTAAGAAGTTCCTGCAACTTAGATAATCCTAAGCACTTCTTTGAGACATATTCCATGTTTTCATGAAGTAGTGCAGAAGAATAAAAAATTAGTTCAGTTTGCCATTTCTGCCATTCATCAATCCCAAGCATCCAAGTTTCATGCTGAATTTTATTATGAGACACTACTCACTCTCGTTCCAAGTCAACGGGCCAAAAGACAATGTTTAAACTGACCTCAAGTAACTTTGGCCCTAAGTCACCTTGAGACAATGCAACCAAAAGTACTAGTTTAAAAAAGATGGAACACTACCCCCAAAGCTTTACAAAACAGGGTTTTCTCTTCCTTTTTTTGAGGGTATGGGGGGAAGCAAGGTGGATGGGAGAAGAACAGATGTTTGGCAAACCCAGACAATTACTACAAGATTAGCAAACAAATAGTAAGGCTGAGTAAGATGCCATTAACTTTTCAATGGGGAACTAAATCCAGGGTCTTGGAAGAATGACCCCACTGTTTAGAAGTCTGTTGCATATTTAAGGCAAAACAACTGGCCGCTATGATCAAGATTCAACTAAGTTCCCATCAATTAAATTCCAGCAAGAAAATAAAGGTATCTATTCAGTATCTATTAATACCTCCCAGCCCTAGAGTGGAGAATAAAGAATTACAATGCTTTTTCCCAATACCATACCCTAAATTATAGGTTTAGCAAATTTAGCCTCCAGAGTAAAGCAAATAATAAACACAGCCTACATGGCATTCAGACCAGGGGTAGAGACCTTAGCAATACCCACTATGTAATGTGGTGCAACAACCAAGATACAAGAACAAGCCTGTGGGTAACAGCCCCGTGCTTTTAGTTTTCAGTGCTTGATCCCCTTTCCAGCCTAATAATCAGCCAAACCAGCAAGCAGTTCTGAGCATTTCTGGAAAAAAAAGGAAAGCTGAAAGCTGTTTGGATATTTATGTGGCTGAAAGACTGTGACAGAAGTTGACTTTATACCTGTCTGAAACCAGCCCTGGAGTACAGTCTTAAGACCAAAACGGGAAGAAACTAGAGCCCAGACTGAATGCCACAGAGGTTCTCAGGGACGTCTGTTTGCAAGCATAACTGCACAACACCAGCCTTCTATTCACTCTCCTCCAAAGGGAGCATGACATCTTAAAAACCAGTTGATATGGTACCATGCTGGTTCCTGACAGAAACCAGGCTTCAGAAGGAGCTGTACTGGTAATCAGCCTGGTCCTTCGTTCTGAATCATTTAGCAGACACACGTGAAGAGAGTCCAGAAGTTTTGCACGGATCTTAACACATCAGGCAGGAGGGAAGGAAGAGAAGAAGGGGGATGAAATTCGGATACCTTTTCACTTTAACCAGGTATTAAGTCTCCGCCTACGTTCAAAGGTCTTGTCTGGCCAGGAACCATTTAATGCAACAGTAAACCAGAGGTGGGGACGCACATCACCTCCTCAAAGCAGCTAACCTCAGGGCCTCAGTTAAAAGCCAGCTCCCCCCAGTCCATCAGGACCAGGGTTCCTTCCTCCAGCTGGCCACGTGGAGGAGAAGGCTCAACCTCGGTACTTCTACAGTGATACTCTACCAAGAGCTTGCCTTCTTCCAGCGACTATGAGGGTCCTAATTTAAGCTATGGAAGCTAGACCTGTGGCGATGGCAGTTAATTTTAAGAAACGCATGGCATAATTTGAGGCTATCGGCGATGATTCTGTTGCACAGCTTTTAAGTATTGCTGTTTTCTTCACTTTTTCATACCTTTATTGTGATTAGGAGAGGTAAGGAGGGGAACAAGGCACAATAAAGGTAAAAAATTAGAAACAGTGCTTGCAAATATACAGTTCTGGTTTTCAGCAACTTTACTAGGCTCTCTTCATAAGCTAAGAAGCTCTTTGAAATTATTTGTTTGAACTTCAAAGACAGAAGTCTGACTTGCCACTAAAAACCAAATATGTGCATACACAAGCGTTTAGATCTATTAGCCACCAGTATGTACAGACATGTATATTTCCTAGAGGAGCAAACAGTAGACAAAAAAATAAGAATTACTTGTTATTTAAAACATTCAGTGTTTTCATTGTGTTAGTTATACAAGAGATGTTAAAATGGATAAGCAGACCTGCCAAATTAACCTTCTCTTTCTCAATGAATCTTTGATGAGGTCCTAATATGAAGAATCCTAAAAATGGTGCCCTCAGACTCTGAATGCATTGAGATTAAAGCATTGAAAAAAAATCCTCCATGCTACAGATCTGCTGAAGTCAAAAGGGAACCCTTTAATATCTTTGCACAGATAACAACAAGTCAGAATCCAAACATCAGGCCAAACTTGAGTTTTACCGTATAAAATACACTGTTGTTTGCAATTCTTGGGAATAACAAAGAAGGTTTGGGCATGAAGTTATTTGTTGTTGTTTTTTAACTAACAGTGATACACAAATAGGAAAAAAACCCCCACATGAGTCAGGTAACAGATCTAAGCAGTTTACAGCAAAATGTTTTGATGAGTAAAATGAAAATAACTGAAGTGGACTGAAACACATACAGCTCCATACGTAAGTGTTAGTTGCATAAGAACAGAATGAAGAGTCTGAAAGACAGATAGACCACCTGAAGAAGCGGGATATTTCTAAGACAATAGAAATAGTGGGAATAGCTATCCCACTAAACTTCCTGTGTATTTCACTAACCAATACAAAAACTTCCAACCAGAGGGCTGCAGAGCTGAAACTAGAGTTACTACAATCATAGCAGCAAAATGTTATGACCTTTTAATAGAAGTAGGCAATTACTTCGTTTATTCTGATGTAAACATTTTAGTATGTATATTAGGTTACTGTTTTATTTTAATTCACTCAAATATGAGCATCTCTGAAGTAGAAGCACTAAAGATAACTATTGTTTTGAAGAGAAAGATGTTGCAGTATTAAATCTTGAAAATACGCAAGGTTCTAGAAACCAGTATCATATTCATAAAATTTCTCTCTGGTAACAGGACCTGCAGAAGTAGGTTTTAGATTGTTCCAGTAATTCAGCCTGTGCTTTTACTGAGAATACACCAATCCCAAAAATGAAAAAGAAGAAAATAAAATCGATTAAGGGGAGAGGGAGGCAACAGAATAACATTCTATAGATGGCAACATGTCTGAATAGTTATTTTTAAAAAAGAGAGGATAACAGAAGGATACATACTTCACATTACATTGAATTTCCTGTAGTTGTCAACTACATCAAACAAAGATTACACACTTATGTCAAAAAAGCTCTTTCACTTCGGCATTTGATTCCTCCAGGAAGAATGAGGGAGAGAAAGGAGGCAGGGGGAGAAGAAGTTAAGTTACAAGTTATGCTGTCCTTTCCCCCTGTGTAATAATTAAATATTAAAGTCACAGTCTAGCAAATGCAAAATTTATTTCAACTGTACATAACAGATGTCCTTTTTATATAAAACAGAACACTTAATTGATATATGCAACCACAAACAATATGCATACTGTACAGTACAATGCAACATTCAGATATACATCCATTTTGTATTTTCAAAAGGCAGTCACCTACTAAAGATGGCTTCTCCCATTCACAAATGAAGTGCACAATATATATTATTTTTTGTATGTTTTACGTCACTATATACACATTACTGTGTTTTGGCAAGATTATGCAAAACACCCAATTAATATTGGTTGGTTTCAATTTATGGCAAATACTAATTTATGGAAACACTGCATAAGCCATGTGAAGAGGGGCTGACAATGGCTTGAACCTACCTTCCAATTCAGATTCTCCATCCTTCCAGTGTATTTGTAACTGTACACATATAATTTACAGAATTGCATAAACATAAGGTACTATTATTACCATGACTAAAGTTCCACAAAAATAGAAACACTGAACCTTTGGACCGAATACCACCATTTCCACATTTGCCTTTTTTTTTTTTTTTTTTTTAAAAAGCATTTTGCATTAATACTCCTGATAAGTTCACAATAGCTTATGGCCTGGAACACTGAAGACACGGAATGATTTTAAATGTGCGGT
Source organism: Astur gentilis (assembly GCF_929443795.1). Classification (NCBI taxonomy): domain Eukaryota; kingdom Metazoa; phylum Chordata; class Aves; order Accipitriformes; family Accipitridae; genus Astur; species Astur gentilis. The sequence continues at coordinate 1,714,249 of NC_064910.1, read as the reverse complement.
GACATTAATATGAGGCTACAGAACATAAGAGATCCTAATTATGATAACGGTTAATGACTTAAATGCTACAATAATTAATGGTGGTAAACTGTCAAAGCTTTGGTGCATAGAAAGTCAATAAAATCTTCGGATCTGGGTAACAAAACATTGTGTGATAAGGAGAGATCAAGTGCAACAACTGTATTACAAACTCATATTTACACTATATAACATGAAACAGACATAAAGGAATTACCGTTTATCCAATGCAGAAAACATTATTCAACTAGAACACCACAGCTTAAGAAACAGGGGAAAAAAACAATCCATACTTTCCATATATGTTAAAAAAACCAAAAACTGACTGAAAGGAAGAGGGGAGTGAAGTGGGTTACAAATGCGCTGTGGAATGGTATGGAGCACACGTACTCGTCGCATTTCTCTAAGCAACACTCCTCCATTTTGAAAAAAGTTCAACATACACAAGTTCCTGGTCATTTCGTTAACATATGACTAGTAATATGTACCCCTGAAAACCCTCCTTGGTAAGCACTGCTGCTTTTGTTAGTCATATTTTTGAATGCCAACAACAGTGAGAGACGATAAAGGAGGTGATCAAACAAGACTGAATGCAGATCTGCAAACGTGAACTGCTTTGAAATAGCTTCTCCACGCTGACCGCCTTCTAGAATCATGCACATCAGCAATTACTAACTTTCTGATCATGTAACCTGCAGAAAGGTGTTGATTATCTTTTAAAGAGTGTGATCAGGTTCCCAAGTGGCAGTTTATTGCATCGTGATTATTCTGAACTTGTTCACAGATAATACCTGAACGCTGGATAACATGCTTACTTGAAAAGGGGTAGGGGAATTGCTTTTGGGGACCCTGGTGAAAACGAGAACTGTTTCTGTCCTTTCATCACATGCTTTTCCCTAACGCCAAGGAAGATGTAGAAAACACGTCATTTTTGTTTTGATGCCGATTACGGTATCCGCAAGACGGAACACACACACTTCACCCCAGCAGTGCCCCAGGTGCAGGTTCGAGACCTTCAGCTGTGCACAGCATGTCACAGCTCTCTGAAAAGCCAACACGACTGTAACTGAAGAGCTGCTGCTGAAAACAAACCTGCTCGTGAAAGAAGTTACAAGACACAATAAAATCTGTCACGGACATGCTCCAAACAATACAACCCAAAAGCCAAGCATTCTATTATTCAGAACGTCAAACAAGCCAATGTGATCGCAGTTGTACCTAGAGTTTCAGATGCTGAACACGCGAGCCTCCATCAGGGGAACCATTTTCATCTCGTCTTTTCAAGAAGAATGGTCAATTGAGAGTTGACAGCTGTGTATTTTAACAGGCAAGTAAACATCTAGACCCTGCTTTCTGCCACGCTACTGCATACAGTAAAGTGACAGCATGACCATAGGTAACATGAGATTATCAAAACACGGCATGTAATGAGCATGGACTGCCGGGTTTTCATGACAACTGCCGGACTGGGGTGGGGGGAGAGCAGTGCAGTCCTTCGTATAAACGTTTAAGCAATGAGGGAAAGACAGCAGTATAAAAAGAGAACTTTTTATGGATTAGCAAATGCTCTTCCAAACAAATGGGCCAGATATGTGAGTATCTGAATGATTTTACAGCTCTTGTTCTGCTTATTTTTAAGCTGCATTTTTCTTACTCTACCAGCTCTGTATTTTGTTTGTAATAGGTAGAAAATCCAACCGCTACCACTAAGGTATTTCCATATTGCTGGCACTCAGCTCACAAACCAGTATGGTTTCAGTTCAAAATACAAAAACACGCTGTATCCAAAATAAATTTAAAAAAAAAAAAAAAAAAAAGAAAAAGAAAAGAAGAAAGGACCTGTTGCTACACTGACCAAGTCAAAAGAAAAAAAAAAAAAGACCATTCAGAGCTACAAATTAACATCTGTCAGTTAAAAAAAACCTCAAGAAATATCATCCTTAACAGGACATACGCTTTTTAGAATTACTTATTTGTACGTGTATTGATTGGCAATAGAGCCTTCCACCAGGTATAGCTGAAGTTTCAGAAGCTCCCTCAGAAGTTGTTAAAATATCACATTAAAGAGACAAGGAACAGCAAGAAAACATCTAAGAAAAGCAGGCTGTGATACAACAAGCATTTGTTAAGAAAAAGCTCAGAAGTGCATTAGTTCTGGTGAGAGATATATGAGCAACAGCTCTTACGAGATGTAGACCCCATTCTGTAACTATGGGCTGTCCATATACTGTCATAGTCAGAGTCTTCTGAGAGGTCTGAAGGCTCCAAACGAGAAAGACTACTGCGACGACCCAAGGAGTCTAGACTTGATTGGTCATCATCAGCCAAGACGTGATTATGCATCAGGTCAGTGCCTTGCCATGCTAAGGATGTACAGGTGAAATGAAATGGTGGATGTGGATAGGCAGAGGTGGGATGAGGAGGAGAACGTAAGGAATAGCCACAACCAAACACATGAAATAAAAGCAAAAAGGTGATGGGAAGAGAAGGAAAAGAGAAAATATTGTTAAAAAGGCACCAAAGTTTTGTCTTTTTTTTTCTTTGTTTTTTTTTTTTCTATTTGTTTGGGGTTTATGTATAAGTTACACTCAGCATATAAAGTTTGAACTGTTACAACACAATTTTTGAAGTGTTTTTTAAGCTTCTAAGCAGTTGAGAATTTTGAATAACCAAAACCTTGTTTGAAAATATATTTTTTGGAAGAGGGAGTTAGGTTCTTTTGACGTACGGAGTCAGTTCTGGCCTGAGGGGATTTGACTGGGGACAGGGCGATCAACACAGTAAGCCAGCACGATCCAGCGCTGATCTGAAAAGCAACAGGCCATTCCCCATCACACATCTGTACCTCCATCCTTTCCCTCCCTTGCAACGACACAGTCATTTGTACAGCTGCTTGGTGAGCCAGGTCAGGGAACAGTTTCAAATGAAAATTAGCCCTACAAAAGATTCTTTTTCAAGCAGGTAATTTCCCCACCGGCTCACAACACAGCCGCAGAAGCGCTTGTGTCACCACGGTAAAGAGGAAAATGCAGGGGAAAAAGCAAAGGTTCTCATGCAGAGCAGGGCTGCTGACTTTCTAAATCAGCAGCAACATCTTGCGTCCACTCAAGAGGGCTGTCAAAGTACAGCTTTTCTGCGCCTGTACCCCTTGTTATTTGTTTAACCATGTAGTAAATTAACTCCCAGAGAAACAGGGCCAAGAGGCTGACAGCACCGCAGCCTGGTCCATTCCGACCCCTCAAACACCTCTTCCTACACTCCTCTATCTGGATCTAACTTCCCAATTAAACACTAGAGTAGTTGATCAACCCCCCTTTATTTTTGAAGGTCTGGCAATATCCAAGGACTGACACCATGTAGGTGGCCATGCTACGAGCCACCACACACATGGTACTGCAAAAGATTTTAAGCCTCCATTTGGAGCAAAGTGCGAAATAAACTCGGTATATAAGAAGCAGGAGAAAGTGAAACGCTGTTCTTCTATTTGCATCTGTCTCCCCAGATTAAACCCCGCATCTTCCCCACCCAAACAACTTAAAAAGTTGTTCTGCTACCTCTACTGCCACTCCCACCAGTTTGCACTGGTGCCTTAGCTCTGCTGACCTGACGTTGCCAAAAGCAGCACCCCTTGGGCTTTGGACTGTGGTGCAGGTGGGAGCACTGCCAAATGAATGCTGTGAGGGACAGGCAGAACATTAACACGGAGGTAAGAAAGGAGTACGCAAAACAAGGGCGTGCTTCACGGATGACAGGCAATTCTTTAATTCTATTCTTCTACACTGACTACTGCTCCCACAGAAGCAATTCCAGCATGATTGGTTTTTTTCCCCCATTACCGGTCTAAAAATGGATCTTCTGAAACCTAAAGTCTTAGATGACAACACTATTCTTTCCAAACAAAGCAGCCATGTGCTTAATCAATAAAAAAAAAATGTTTCTTGCTGCAATTAAGAGCAAATAAAAGCTGCTGACTTCTGATGTATGCAATGATACTCACAGCACTATGTATATTTCTTAAATATACATAGGAAGGAAAAAAATAGGCAAAAAAGCAAAAAAAATCATATCCATTTTGTATCTGCACACACATTTTATATCTTGCACACTACTGTGCAAGTGCAAATGTTTCCCCAACCATTTCTTGTCACATTATCCTTGGAAATAATCAACAGATCACAGTCAAAGCGTTTAAACGGCAATCATCTCATTTAATTTTGTTTGGAACAACAGTATATCTTCAGAATTTTGAACACATTCATTCCTTTTTATCCAATTAAACACACTACTGTAATGACTGTAGGGCTACAAATTAGATTAGTATTAATAAAAAATTATGTAATAGTAGCTAATTTTATCACCTTGGAGACCTACAGTTCAAGACAGAAAAATTGAAATGAAGGTTTTTGTTGTTACTTCAAAAATTTCTACAGCCTAATACAAGGGCTATATTCCCATTTTAAATTACATATGAATACAAAGTACCTGGATTTTTTTCAAGGTGATAACAGTAAGCAAACACGTATTAGGAAAATCCATGTGCTAAGTTTGCAATTGCATTTTGAGACTTCTCAACTATCAGCATAAAGTGCTTTTGCTTGGAAGCAAAACAGGCACAGAGCACGGTGGGCAGTATTAACAGTGATTAATACCACAAATTTAAACAGCTTTAGTGGACAAGGAGTAAGTTATAACGTCCACTCTTCTAGTTCCTGACAACAGAAAAACCAGCCAAGTTCTTCAGGATCATTATACTGTGTTCCAACGATCCCCGAATGAAATCGGTATTCAACTGTGCAAAAACTGTGCAATCGGAACAAACGCAACAGCATTTTCTCCTTCCTTGTGTAAATGGAACACATGCTGGTGGACTCCCCTGCTTTGCGCAATGTTTTACTTACAATACAGAGGAACTCCACATGGCAACCTTGATTTGGATTAAATGAAGTAGGACCCCAGAGGCACGTTACAGGTTTTCAATAATCTAGGTATTGATCTGAGAAACTAAAAATGGCTTTAAGCAACACACAGATCTGAGAACAATTTCTCCTGAAATTATGAGATGGGATTAAAATTTGTAATTAATACTAAAAACAACTAGTGGCAGTAAAAGAAAAGAAATTTTTATAGGTCTAGGTTACTTTTCCATAGTGGAAGTCTTTGTTGAACAGAACAAGACAAAAATACACTCCTCCAAAATTATGACTACATCTTCATTCCTCCTCTCTACTTACCAGCTTCTTGAAATTTATCAAAAAGCATACTGATTAACTATCACATTCAATTCAGACACCTCTCGTTCATTGGTGAAGGTTTTGTGCAATTTTAAACCATGACAAGTAGTCACTTTTGGCTTTTGGGTTTTTTTGTTATGTTTTGTGTTTTTTAAATACTGAAAGAATTATAGTCTTTAACCACAGTCCTTGGCATCCAATACTTAAACACTCGGCACTGATATTAAGCCAGAAACAGGTTATTATTACTTCCAGGTCCAGCTTGCTACTTGCAAAGGCCTGAGAACATACACCTCTCTTTTTCGCAAACTATCTAATTTGTGTTTTAGCCATTTCAGTACTTTCTAACTTACTTGAATTTAGTGTTTGACGTGTTTTGGCACTTGTGCAATATGCTTCAATGACTTTAAGAATTTGAGCATCTTCTTCTAAAGCAGCTGTACCTAGAATCAATGGGAAAAATAGAATTTTAAACATGGTTATGTTTCTTAATACAGAAAAGCCTCTTTAAATCACTACGTTTCAGTTGAGTCCAAAGTTCAGCCTAACCAACCCTTTAAAATCCTCTTAATATCCCATTTTAAAAATCAAACTTCAATGAGCAAAAGTAACAGTTTAAGACAAAACAGTATCTTGAAATGCTTGGGAAAAAAACCCAAGTCAGAGCAATTACCCACACATTCAAGAAATTTTCTGCGCTTCTGAAGTTGCACAGAACATGTTCTGAAGTGTGATCACTCTGGTTCTAAACCAAACAGCCATTAAACTGAAAAAACTGTATATACAGTTATGATATATGTATTATTTCATTATTTAATGAAAGAAATCAAGGAACAGAATATTAATTCACAGAAATCTTGAAAACTTTGGGGTTTTGTATATGTATCAGATTTACCCCTTTCAACAGCACACTATTGAAAATTAAACTCAGAATTAACAGAATAAATACTTCAGTACAGTTTCAGTCCACTGTGCAGCAGCAAAGATGTCACTATCACGTAAGTGTATCTGTCAAAAGTGGAGTAATTAAACTTCTCAGACTTTAAAGTAGAAACACAAATACTGAAAAAAATCTAACCATTCAAGCTTAACATGGCAAAATTTTCCTAAAGGTAGAGCTCCACAGCAAATCTCCTCTTTGGGGAATTCAGTAAAAATGCTTTCAAATTGTTCACTTGCAACAGAGTGAAATTCCAATCAAACTGAAATCTGGAGGTACCTCTATTATTAGTTTAGATGGAACTAGGAGCCTATATGTAGGGCAAGATCATTTGTTGTTTTAAAAGCATTTTTCCTGTTCTCCTCCTTGAAAAAAATAGGCTTGAAGATTTTCTGCTGCGTGAATCTGAACTGCCTTCAACACCAAAATGTAGTAGTATTCTGTGCCAGCCAATGCATCCTGTTAAGTCTTTGTGATTTATTATCACCAGAACAAAGCCAACTGTCCAAACATTTGTCAGGATCAGCTGACAAGCTAACTGTTGAAGAAATTATCTTGACCCAATATAGTTTCCCTACAGTTTAGGAGACACAGGTACTCCAAAGTACAGGTTTTCTCTTTCAAGGCAGGAAAAATTTCATTTTGGATTTCACTGTGGTTAGAATGCAGCACCAAATTACTGCAGTAGCAAGACAGATACTTCACTTCTGAAATGAGTACTGTGAGGGCACTCAGTTGAAATACCTTACTTATTTTGGTTTGTCTGTTATAATGCTAATTTCACATAGCAGTTCTCAAAACACATCCCGCAAAAACCCTGGGATTCTGGAGGATCTAAGTAATAAAACTCAAACCTATCTATCAATAAGCTTTAAGTTCAACAGAAGTTCCTCAGTGGAAAACCTTTACAGCTCCGCAAGTGGCAAAAGGCTGAAGGAGCACTAACGTGTAACAGAAGCTTCTAAGTACTGACACAAGGGGGGGGGGGGGGGGGGGAGGGGGGAAGATGAATACCAAGAATCAGTAAATATTTCTGTAAGTAACACTCTTTGACTTAAAGCCACCAAAAAATCCCTTTTATTCAAAGTTATCGCCTACATAATTTTTCCTAAACAGATACCTTCCTGTAAGGTTAAAACGTCCTGAACTAAACATCCACTTGCACATCCAAGAAGACAGGATCATTCTATTCACTACCTTAACCTCTGCAGTATGAAACTCACAGGACACTCAGAAGGACCTCCACCTTAGACAAACCAACGGTGCCCTGAGGAAAAGCTTTTTCTCTCTAACCCTACATAAACCAGGGAGAGACATTGTTCACAATAACACACTTCATGCATTGCAAACACTCAAGGCACAGTCTCTATCTTAAAAAGCCCACGAGCAAAGGACAGACACAGAGAAGCAAAAGTTGCAGTAAAAGAATATGGCCTTCAGCTTAAATACCCTGTCTTTTATTGATACAAATACTTGGATTATTCATTCACACAGATTTCTAAGGAAGAATTAGTGTGCAACTGACAACTAAGTGAATATTGTGTTTGCTTGATAACATTCATGTTCCCTCCACCCCAAGTTATCCCAACATCCAGATTTTGACCCTTCTGTTTTTCTATACATTCATGAGTCCCTCTCAGTTCAGTGTTGCTCTTCAGACTTCAAGCGCTCTAAAGCCCTGCAATTCATTCGGACACAGACACTAGCAAACGACCTTATTTCTGGGAGATGAGAGCCGACTGTTGGATCTTAGACAGTGACCTCTCTAAGCAACTAGACTTCGAACCAGCAGCCATACCCAGCTTTCCAACACACAGCTCAGCAGAAGCTCCTACCAGGATCAATTTAAGAACATAGCTACCAAGTGTTCTGCAAGAGTGGGACAGTATCTTCAAATTGTCCTTCACAGTATTAAAAGACAGGTTTACCTTACTGAACTTTACATGGCTCTATAGTCAAGTTCACTTCCCTCTGTAGCAAACAAATAGAAAGAGGCACTTTCCATCCCGAGCATACATCCACTGTAGTCAATAGTAAAGCTCTAGAAAGCAACTCATGCCATCATGACATAAGCACCTAAGATGAATAAAACAAACCATCCGCTGGAGATACCTACTCCCCTCTCCCCTGACAGGAGAGAGGAAGCCAGGTGACTCGCTTACGCTGTACTCCTAACCTTCACAGAATTTAAACTGATGTTAATTCCATCCTTTATATTATGCAGACATTCGCTCAAGTCTCTCTTACTTTTTCTCAGTGCAAACTCTTCATCTGATGGCTTCCGTTCTGGCTTGCGTTTGGGAAGCAGCTTTTTCATGGTTTTAGGGCTTTTACTGAGATCCTGTGCAGGGAAAATAAAAATAAAAAGAGTAGAGCTTCTCTACAATATTTCAAAAGTTTAACTTCTAAGATGCATACAGGAGTTACTAACTAAAAATCTTTTAACAGCACCAAAATTCAGTTTACTAATATTTTTTGGCACATCCGATTTGCCTGAACTGGCTGACTTCCTCTCTACCCTTCCTCCAACTATACACAAAGTCAGATATTTTATCTGTTCTATTAACAGAAATATACAGAAAAGCTGCTGCAAAAGCATGCAGGCTGTTTGGGAGCTAGAGCGAAGGGAAGAGGCAGGCATACATTAACACAGGTTTTTTTCCTTAACTTTTGAATAGACAACCCATTTCACCTGTCTACTTAGAAGCAGGTAAAAAAGGACCTAACAAGGAAGTTTGGCAGGTAGTATACTCTTCAAAGCCAGAATTTGAAAATATTTAGGTCTGTTCTTACAAAGCTCTACAGCAAAAAAAACCAAAAAACCAAAACAAAACAGCAACAAATACAGCATTTCTGCTCAAAATGTGGTCATGCTGATTTACAGGAACAATGCTAGGTTACAGGAACAAAAGGAATATACTGGTCTACCCCTTACCTTAAGGATACAAGACATCCTCTATAAAAATACAGAACAAGAAAGTAAAAAGGTGAATGAGCAAGACAGACCAAAGAAGATGAAGATAGGTTTTGAACATCACTGTATGCTAAACACTGTAAAGATGATTGAAATTTTACCACATGGGAGAATTCAGTGCCCTACACATGAAAGCATGAAAGGAATTTAACGTAAATTACAAATGAGCATATAGTACAGCAAAACAGAAGAACCTCTTGTAGCAACTAAGCCTGAATACTAACCTTCCAATTGCTGATCACCTATCACTTTCTCCCTGTTGTTTAGGGGATTTACAAAAGAAAAGAAAAGAAGTCACAGACACACAGCCACCACAAAAAAACACAGCCAGGCCACGCAGGGGCACAGTGTTTAGGCTGTACTTTCTAAGAAACTGCAAGTTACATGTCTGCAAAATAAAATTTTTCTGTCAACATCTCACGCTTGCAGAATGAAATATTCTTAGGCATAACTGCATGATTCCTTCTGGGCCCTGTTGCTTCACACTAAATTAGTATCATGAGAATGTATGACAAAGACACTGAAACAGGAGGCATCACCAAGCCACAGAGCATGTAATATTCTCCTCCTTACATACACACAGACTTCCAACATAAATCTAACATTTCTTTACTATTTACAGACTGTGCAAAATGTAGTGGCAGGGCCAAATTAACCTACCACCACCATCTTTTTGTGGTTAAAACCACCACATTTTATTTCTCTTGGAACAGAGTCTCGTTTCAGACCATATGCTAATTAAAAAAATACAACAGCATGTTAAATTCTAAGCTTTTTTTTCCCTAATAGTAACATTAGCCATCAGATTTTTGAGTACAAAAACATTACACATTATTTTGACAGTTAGCATTTTTTTAATATGCTATTGTTGCCTAGTAACACTGGCAAATACTGAGGAACCAAGAGTCAATTTTACCACCACAGCTGTTTAGAATGATTTGATACAGCATTCTGAAGCACCATAGGATCCCTTATCCTAGATACTTTGCAGTATGCTTAGCAAATGAATGACTTTGCAATAAGCCTGGGTGATCAACATAATGAATTTCTAGTTTAAAAGAAAATTTAAAAAAAGAAACAGTCTGATTTATTAACTGGATAAAGAGTGGAAATAAGTGGAAGCACTTGGAAGAAGCAGGGGAAGCCTCTCCCAACAAGCCTTAGTATCTTCTGAGCTGCAAGACTAAATCCCTGTTTGAAATAAACAGCATTCACTAGTCCATTACCATTGATTCAGCATTGGCTGTTAAATCCTCTTTATATAAAAAACACGCACAAAATTGTAAAATGGTAGTGTGTAAAAAAAAGTTAAACTTCTCATTGCAGGCCTGCTACACAGTCAAATTTCTTGGCTGCCACATCTCACCTCTTTATAACAAAGAGCTGCTGAAGGCCGTAATGGAGGTGCGGGCCGTAAGCAGCTCAGACTCCAAGGCTTGGGGGTTTTCGGAGGTTCCAGAGGTCCCCAGTTTATCGTGGTATGCGGAGTCCCATGATGCGACGGATGAGGAAGAGTGTGGTACGCAGGAGTCAGTGGTATCGGCTTACTGTCCGAATGCTTGCTGGAGGGCGTTACTGGATGGGAAGGAAGCTGTCAAAGACGCAAAGGTGATGGGAAGGGAAAGAAAGTTATGTTATTGTCATAAAGACATAATATCATCAAGGACTGGTGAAATTATCTCACTCGCTATCTAGTCCTTCTGTTTATTACAGCTGGCCTTTGAAAATTTTTACACTAAACTATTATTTGGAAAAATGGAGCCTGAAGAAATTTTTATTGTCTACCACAGACAGAGCATGCACAAAAGAAAGAACAGCTACGAGCAGCCCTGCTCCCACTTCTCTCACCACTGAAGATAGAGCTAAATTTAGATCCATTCATATCTGACAACTCAAATGCAGAACTCGAAAGAAAGTACTTAAGGAAATAGTTTCTCCACAGCCTGTCAAGTACATCACCAATTAAAACCTACTGTTCTAAGGATACTTAAAAGATGGTGGTGCATTACTTGGTGGTGTATTATTTGGTCAAAACAGAAAAAGTAGTGGTAATTTTCTTTTACCCTGTTAAACTATGACACCAAGATCTAAGCTTTTTATTCTTTGTTCATACAATGAAAAACAGAATGATCTTTTGACCTATTAAACTACAGTCATAACATTCAGTTCTTGTTACTAATGGCTAAAAAAATGCTTTACATGGTGGTATATTTGCCAGATGACCTAATTCTGCATACACTGCTCATTCACTTCAATCTAGAAGCTCTTTCTTACCGTGTGAGATGGCACAGAGTGAGGTTTAATGGTGGGATTCCCAACAGTTGTGACTTTGGTTTGCTTCTGCAGGTGATCCACCCATTCATGCAAATCTTGCTGGTTGTTACAAGACACTAGTATTCTTTCAATCATAGTTCCTAGATGACAGAAAAGATAAGATGTAGGAAACCACAGAACACCGTACTCAGTCTGACATGATGAACATGCAAGACACTCATTTCCTATAACACTGTATCCCGTGAGTACCAAGCAAAAATTTTAACCTTTATTTTCAGTACACCAGCATCTCAGTTTTCCAGTTTTAACAGACATTTCCTCCACTTAAATTTGTTCTTGTGCCAGGCATAGGAGTTCTACCTTCTTCCCGACCTCTAATAATTACACACAACCTTTAATGACAAGAAATAGACGTGATGTAGGAGACAGGCTCATCTAGTAGCCTTATGCTTCTCCATCTTCCCCAGGAAAGGTAGTATATAGCCTAAAATGTCATTCTTGAGTCTGTAAGCTACAATATAGGAAAAGTTATACAACACAGTTCACCGATCTCTCTCAGAAAAAGGCATTAAGTTGGCCTGAATCTAATATTAAAGTTGAGGCAAAAGTCACTTGAGAAAGCAATCTTAACCAAAGATTACTTTTATTTCTGCAGTTAATTCCATTTTAACCCATCAACATTCCTCATCCGAGGTCAGCTTCATAGCTATTATCTCAGAAGAACATGCACCATTAACAGCTTTTTCCCTCTGTCTCCTAGCATTGATGTGTGATACTGCCTGCCATTTGAGAGGGTCAAAATTACTTTACTTAAATGCAACCTGCTCAGAGGCAGAATTGATCCAGAAAATGAATGAAGGTATGAAGCTCCACTGTGTGGACCCTGCTCCCACTGTCCTTTAAATCGCCCAAGGATGTAAGGTACATGCTGAAACAAATGACTTAACAGACAGAAATTACCCAAAGTAAACACAATGGCAACCATCGTTAGCATTAGAGATGCTACAAGAAATGAGATGTCTACAAGAAAGCTCTTGCTTAAAGCTCTTCCAGAGTCTCTGGAATTCCTCTTCTTCCAGTGAGTAGCATACTTAGCATACATTATAAAGGACCTCCTCCAAGGCTACTGCCTCCATTTATTGAAATAAAGAAATCTGGGGATGAATCCCATGCAAAGACAGTTTGTTAACTGCTTAAGACAAGCAGTAAAAAGCAGCTTTCCAGCGAGGCTCCGGGTAGCTGCCTTACAAAATTTGTATGATTTTGTATAATGACAGGATGGTTGAGGCTGGAAGGGACCTCTATAGGTCATCCACCCCCTGCTCAAGCACAGACACCTAGAGCTGATTGCCCAGGACCGTGGCCAGAGAGCTTTTGAGTATCTCCAAGGATGGAGATCTCTCCAGGCAACCTGTGCCAGTGCTTGGTCATCCTTGCAATGGAAAAGTTTTTCCTTCTGTTCAGACAGAACATCTGACATTTGAAGTAGTACATCCTGGAGTAAGTAGTAAATAAAAATATTTATAGTCAATACCTGATATTTCAAATGCATTTTTATGGTTTTCACTGTCTTCTAGCTTTGTGATAGTCATTCCTGTCATTGGCAGTTTTCCCTAAAAAAAAAACCAAAAATCAGTAACACTGAAGTTAAATCAAAAACACACAAAAACATTACCAAGTAAAGAATATATGAACTTCAAGCTCTGAACAAAGACATACACAGTAAATTGACAAACACATACACACCAATGGGTTTAAAAACATTTTAAAAATCCATACAAACACCTTGTAATGGAAGTTTTTGATATGCCCAACGTCTGCAAATGACACCTGTGACTTCAGCCAGTCTGTCTGATACCTAGGCAGGGTATGATATCCATACAAACGTAATAGTGGTCACTCATCACAGCCTCAGGTTCTTGAAACCGAGACCGTCAGGGTCATCCATATTACATGATGAGAGGCAATGGTGACTCACCTTTAAGCACATTTGTTTGCAAACTATTTGATTAGCTCTCAAAATAAGGTTTGTAGTACAAGTAGATTTAGAAAGAAAGACTTCATTAAACATGCATCAATTATTTACTGAAGATTAACATCTCTAATAACCCCACTACTAAATTCACTCACAGAAGCATCTGGGAAAAAAAAAAAAAAAAAAAAACCAAAAGCAGCAAACACACCTTTACATTTGTAAAGTTTCAGAAGAACTTATTAATTTTACAGAAAATAACCTCTCATTTGAAACCCAGACAAGCTGGAAAAAAAATGTCTGTTTAGGATAACTTTTTGACCCTTCAGAAACACAGAAGAGTAAAAAAGACTGAATATTGTCAGGATGAAATGCTCTACCAAAAATGCAACTTCAGTACAAGTTCTTTAAGACAGATTCTGTATTCTCCTGCACAGAAACACTATTCAGCACTTGCTGGCAAAAGCGCAAATACTATGTTACTGTGGAATTTTGGCTCCAATGGAGAGAAAAGGAAAAAAAAAACCAACTTCTTTTTTTCTTCCCCCTTTCTTTCCTAATGTCTGCAGAATGGACAAAGGTTTCTTAGAAGCTTGGAAACTAAAAATCACTGGATATTCTGTATGCACAAAGCATTCTCAAGCCCAAGATGCCAAAGGGGAAAGGAAGAGTTTTCTTGCAACAGCTTCCCCTCTGAAGGAAACATGGTGGCATTGTGCACTACGACGCAGCCTAAAATTCTCTCTTCTGCTTTTCTGTGTTTGTTGGTTCACGAATAACACAGCACACAACCGCAAGGAGAGAGGTGCAAGAACTGCTGATGTAGGTGGAAAGGGAATATGGGAATACACTAAGCAAAAGACCGGTGACAGAGAACAAAGATCACCTGAACCCCATGGAGAGAAAAAGTACAAAGTCAGCAAAACATAAAGAAAACAGAACTGAACTTGTGAATCATTTACAATCCCCTTCTTTCAACACACAACTGTGAAGTATGGCCTGTGCCCCTTGTGGCTTCAGTTTACCACTGCTTAAAGTTCTCCCCATTAGCTCATGTGGCAGATATCAGCACTATCATCCAGAAAATCTGAAGCCTGCTGATAACTGAAATATTCAGTAATACAGGGAGGGTGTAATGTAAGATGCTGCCTCCAGTGGCATCATTTCCCTGGGAATGACTGCGGGATCTCCATCATCTTCTGTCCATATCCACCCCAGTTCTGAGACAAGAACATCAGAAGAAAAGTTCAGGCGGCCTACGTTACGCAATCTAGACATGGCTCTGAGCCACTGTCTCAGACACAAACAGTGATGAAATAATTTTACCCTGCTCTGAATATGTAGTCATTAAAATCTGAGAAGTTCTCAGTGTTTGGGAAAATCACATGAGAGATTATGAGGAAATTAAGAGCTTTGCATTCAACAGAGGGTTGGATGGTGAACACTAAGTGCTGTGGCCACACTTAATAGCAGCTGAAGACAAATGCACAGAAAATTGCTTATTTACTGAACAATGCTGTGCACCTGAGGGACAAGGTGGGAGCGAGGAGGAAGAAATGTAAGTGATGTACAATAAGAGAGCAAATTAAAGCCTGACAGATTATTTAATTTTAGTTGTTTGTTAACACACTAAACTTCCAGTCAGTTGCCTTTGTAACCAGCACAGAAGATCTACCTTCATCAGAAATTCTGGATGTGTCACTTGGAATACAGAGCTCACTTGCCTTTTCTAGTATCTTTTTCCATCAATGTTGGGATAAAGCACTTGCCAAAAATTCTTAAAAGCAGCACAAAGCTAACAAACTTGATTGTCCACTTGAACTATCTAATGCAACACTGTCTGAGACAAATCCAGCTACTGCCATGGCAGGTAAGATAAGAATCCAGACATGAAATTTCAAATTTAATTGCTCTTAATTAAAAAATAATAAAAAAAGTCACACAGTTTGTGACTGGCTGTGGTTGATCATGTAGGCACCCCGAATGACTAAGCTTCAGCATTCCTTCACGGCAGGTCAATCACTGCTCAGGAGCAAGGAATAAACTGCTCAAGAGCCTGATTTACAGAAGTACTTACAGCAGGTGAAATGTCTGTCTCCTTTTAGAACTTTGTTGCAGTTTTTCCCTTGCTTTTGGTTTTCTACTGGAAACCACATAGCAATACTCGAAGAACATTTTATAAAGACTTCAGGAAGTCATGGACTGTGCGTTTGCTTTAGCTTTACTTCTCGGGTGTCTTTCAAAACACACACCCAAAATGCAAGTGCTTCTGCAAAAGCACTGTCTCCTAGAGCTACAGGGGAGCCAACCCAATCGGCACTGATCCTCCTGCACTATAGCAGAGTTGTTCCATTTCTGTAGCGGGGAAACAGGCACGAGTGTTCAACTAGGAAACTTGGTAGAGAGCTCAAAGACTGTGTCTACCAGCAGCGAGCAGAGGATTTGTGAAGTTAAACACCCGGCACTGAGGACCTGAAGGCCACAGTGTATGCATTTTGGGTGGTGTTACAGTGGGCTAGCTCTAGGCTGAGGCCAGGGACTAGATGTCAGTCCATGCACTTCATCTGCTCCAGTAGCTGGAGCAGATCAAATGCACTTTTGGAGCATGCCTTCCAGTTCAGCTTCATCCAGAGGGAATCTAGTCTCTGAGCCCCAAAATGACTTCTACACTGCGAGTCAAAGATCATTAAACAGAAAAAACTAGAAGATTCATTTCAAAAGTGCTCTGCTGATTCAAAGATAAAACACTACTGTAGACGCGCTTAAAGAAACAGACGGTAACAGCGTAACTCACACCCATGAAAGCTTAAGAGAGCTGTGTAATTTTACTAAGACTTGACCAGCAAAGAGCACTAACCAACCTGTATAACAGCATTGTTTTCCTATGTAGATCTAAAAAGCTACCGATACTTCCTCTCATTAGCTACTATAACAAGGTAAAAAAACCTTTACTGATAGTCATAACTGCAAAAATCAAACCCTGCGCTTCCAGCCCAGAATTTTATAAAACATGTCACCAGTTCCTATTGTAGAAATTACCTTTTATTTTTATAATGTAAAAGTTTAATAATCCTTCCAAATTTTCTACGAAATACCATTTGGAAAAAAACACACCCCAACACATTTATACACATATGTACATGTATTACCTTACCTGATAGATAAACCCACTCATTCTTGGGCTGGCAGACAACATTAGCAAAATATTAGGGAAGAGAAGAAGATACCTTTCATTCTTTTCCTTATCAAAAAAAAGAAAATGAAAAAGTAAATACAACATCAGAAGTCCTTTGCCCCCCCCCTTTTCTGTTTTATATTATTAAAAACTACCATTAATGCTCCAACTCCATAATTACTCCACAAGTATTTGCTCCTGGCAAAATTAACTCTCCATAGAATTAACACCCCCACTCCCTCCCCAAACCCCAAGAAGTGCCAGAATTATTTGATTTTCTGTTTGAAAAGTGCTAGTAACACATGCCTCTGCTTCTTCCTGGAGACTACAGCCTAATATTTTAAAACAGAAATTTTACAGTCTGGGTGAAATACTGACCACGTTTAATATGGTAACAAATGTTTTGCCAATTTCATCAAAACCAAAATTACACATTTGATATATTTCTTAATATAATTTATATGGGATGATGTTATGGTAACGTCAAGACCGTGGTCTCTCAAATTGGAGAGACTGGACTTTTGAATGACGTTGGATTATGCCCCAAAGTAGAAAAAGAATATCAAAGAAAAGTAGTAACGCTTATATTTGCAACAAAAACACTCATTACTTTTTTCTGGCTTTAATTTGCTGGTTTCACTTATGAAGTTGTCCTTTGTGGTTTTGTTTTGGGGGTATTTTTATGGAAGGAGGAGGTTTAATCAATCTACTGCTACAAACAAACAACAAAATAGAGAAACATTAAGGTATAATGTTTTAATTTTACTGACAAAACAAATATCTCCATTGACAAAGCCACGTCTCAATTTCAAGCATCTTTGCAAAACAATGCAAGTCCTTACCAAGTTTTAATGTTTGGTTTTCAGTAAACATTTGTAAATATCTATAAAATTTTAAAATAAGACAAAACCAAACCCAATTGCTGTTGCACAAATGAAGCTGTTCTATATCTAGTCAAAAAACTGTAATGCTATGCAGAAACTTCTGAAAGTCATTACATTTGACATTTTAGCTCATGATGAGAGTGAGGGGTGGGGTGGTGTTTTGGTTTAGTTTTAAGACTACAAGAAGAGATGGGACTGCAGAAGATGCACTATTAGCACTACTGAATCTTATTTATTTATTTTAACACCTAACAAAATATCTGAGAGAAAAACACCAGGCAACAAATTTTTAAACATTCAGTTGCATAAACACTTTACTCTTTTTTCATATTTATGGTCACCTTTGTTCTAAGGGAGGAAACTGACTGAACGAGGTTGCAATTCAAAAGCCCCACCAGGTTCAAAGCTTCATTGATTTTACAGAGGAACAACTTACAGTAAAAACATGTCAGTAATCTGTATAACATTTCCTTCCTGTTAACACTTTAAGATTATTTTAACATTATTTCTGGTAGGACAACCTTTCTTTGTGTGTTTTGTTTGGTTTGCATTTTAAAAAAACACCCCAGTGTCACCTTCAACTTTCTAATGTCTCATCCTATCCTATTTCTCCAAAACCACTCGGTTCTCAAGCTTGTATTTTAAAATTTACTGCTGGAGCTAAGTGCCCAAAACAGCAAGGAAAAAGTGTGCCTCAGACAGTGTACAATACAATACCAAACTTGAAAGTTTTTGTTATTTAAAACAAGCCGTAATAACTGCTATGCAAAATGATCCTGTAGCATAACTACACATGGAAAATCCTGTTTAATTATGCACTTTGAAAATAATCTTGCAAAGTCATCTTCATATGTTTATAACTGCTATATGTGGTTATGTTTTAGTAAATTTTACAGATGAGACCATTCATCTTCAAGGACATTTATTTCAGGTTTTGTAATAAAAGCCTTAAATCAGTAGAAAAAGATTTTAGTCTAGATTAGTATCTCTGAAGCATTGTTTATTTCTGCTGCATAATTATTAGAATTAATTTTATTCAAAATGGAAGAAAAAGACTGACAGTAAAAATGAGAAGGACATTACCTCACTTCCAGCACACTGAATCATGACCTGGGACATGTAAATTACATTGCCAAGTGTTTTAATATCCTCTCCCTCCCAACAACGGATAGCCTCTGTCAGTATTTGTAGTTCAAGTTCTTTCCGTTTCCGTACTTCTTGACATTGTGCCTAACAAACAGAGAAAAATACCATCTCTATCAACTCTATCAATTTGGAGCAGATTAAGGATAGAAATACCACTACAGTTATATTTACTGTCGTGCTTGTAGTACACAGAAGACAGCACCTAACTTGAAACATTTTCATTTAGATGACTATACCAATATTTCTTATAAAACTAGTTTTGCACTTCAATATTATTATTTTTCCTTTCAATACACTGACTTCAAATACCATTCCAAATTCATAGTCATAGCTCTGTTTCTCAGATTTCTCCTTTCTTTACATTTCAAATTTTTGTACTTCCAACCAAAAATTGCTAGGCTCAGCAGAAAAGAGTAACACAGCTGCCACAAATACACAACTACACAACAAAGCGTATTTCTTTAGTAAAAAGAGTCATGACAATTGTGCCAACTATGAGTGTGTGTAACCTTATGTTCCTATTTTTATTAAATGTCTTCAACCTGCTCTACTAGCTGTAATCCCATTCATTTGAATTTTTCTCAGCAAAAATTGTTTCCTCTTGTTTGTAAAGCATCCAACAGAACGGGATCCCCAAACCTCTTCTGAACACAGGTAACACTTAATTTCTGCGTTAAAAACCAAAATCCAGAAAATGCCAGGGTACACCACCAGCACACACTCCTAACAGGAAGGACAAAACATTAAGTTTATTTTAATCGAGACTACATTAAGTATACGCTTGTTGCAGTTGAGGTGTGGTTTGTGTTTGTTTTTTTAAAGACAGTAACAGACAGCTCATCTGTTCAAATTAGGCTTCTTGCTCCCATTATTCCTAGAAGTTTCATATCTTCTGAACTTCACTAGCACTTTCCCCTTCATCCTCTCTCCCCCAACTCCAACACCATTCCCCTAGAAGGAATGCACTTTAGAAAAAACTCAGAAAATATACTCAATTGTTGCAAAGAAGCCCTTCTTCAGGACACTAGTTATGCTACCACTAGGCAAAAGGGAGACGAAGCATGAGCAAGAGGGCAGACCAAGAGATGCAGAATGCTTTCTGTCGCTCTGACATTAATAGTCTATTTGCTCTAACTCCCCAGCAAATCACCATCCCTAGCTCTCCCCACAAAAAGCATCAATTTCCAGGCTTTCAAAGATTTCTTATACAAACATTTACAAAAAACTTCACTTTTTTTTTAAGCAATAGAGGGGGATGAAATTAGAAAACATTCTACTTAAAATATATCATCTGTCTTTTATCACTCTTACAGAAAGATTTTTGAAGGCAGTCATGGATTTTTGAATATCTGGACGATCCGGATGATAATCCTAAAAACAACGGAGAAAACACACATAAAAACTTCAGTTCTAGTAAAATTTAACAAAAAAAATTTTAGAGGCTTAACTAAAATCAAGTAATTCTGTAAAATAGAAGTTGTAGACCAATCTGCTCTCTCTTCACAGCCGCCTTATTCTTAAATCAAACATTGGTGGTCTTGCTTGTAGTAAAAATGAAGAAGCACGTATAACGTTCCTACTTATGCTTCAAGTAGAGCCAAGGAACTTTTGCAAGACCTAGTGGATAAGAGATTTTGAAATCCTAATAGGAACGTGCTTATTTTAAAGAGTTTTATTTGGCATGTTAGCTTTGTCACAAACCAGATTCCTTGCAGGCTAGTACGTTCCGTTGCCACTGACTGACAAACCCAATTGTGTGACAAGACAAAGACCCATACACTTTTGATTTCTCTCCCTCCTTCACGCTCCAAAAGTCTAACCTATAAAATGCAAAGGCGGAAACAGTAGCTCCTCAAACACCTTCCCATATTGGAAGGATCAGTTTTGGACAGTGTTCAGTGAAGTCAAAGGGACTACTCCAGTGATGTGTTCGACATGCTGAGGTCCTAAGATGAGAAGCAGCACTCCTTCTACAAGATAAAGTAGCCTCCAGCAGTACTCAGGAGACGCGTTTAACGTCAAGTCAACCAAAGACCCTGCAAGACTGTTCTAGCAGTGAAGATTAGCTTCTCTGGCTAGTTTTACTTTAAACGTTTAGCTTTTACAGGAAGTTTTACTGCACTAAGTTTTAAACCAATCCAGCCCATATTTTAGAAGGCTGACGGAAGAGCAAACAAATGTAATTTTGGGTCCCATCATGTTTGACATGTACCTTTAAAATAATTGTTGTCAAATCATCATTAAGCTGGAACATAAATGCTGATAAGATATACCTCCATGTGCCTTTCAAGTTCTTTGAGTAACGTGGGGTATTTATCCAGACGCATAAAAGGTTTGCTGAGGCCCGTGGTCAGTACAAGGATCCCAGGGCTGTTGGCACCTTTCATCTCCATGAATTCTCCTAGCTCCTCACTGCGTACACAAGATATTTAAGCAAATTAAGATCAAATTACCAAGGCAATTAAAATTACATTGGGTTCTTCACTTCAGTCTTTCATCCACAATGAATTCTGCCAGTAAAACAAGAGGCCAAATAAATCAAAAAGTAACTCAAGTACAATTTAGGTGCTGCAATCAGTTTCTGCATTAAATAAAATACAAGAACAAAGACATTTGCCGATTTGGGGTCCATCCAGGGAACAACAGACATAGGATCAAACCGACCGTTCTGGGCAACTGATGCTCAAAGACAGAGTACCCCATCTGAGCAAAGATTACAGAATAAAGCCATTTGCGCTGTATTTTATCACTCAGCTCTTTATTCTAGTAAAATGACATCTGACCTTAGAGGTGATTTACACAGGTAGTACACAAGCATAAATGAGTCAATGGCTTCATATTTAATCAAGCATTGATATTTTTAAGGTGTCAGACACTAACGGGAAGACACAGAATGTTTCAGGACCTTTTTTCCTCCCACACTTACGTGTTTAATGACCTCATCTCACACATCCAAGATGTTACTGCAGAATGACCAACTAACCAACAGCCATACAAATGGTGGACCACAGTAGAAATAACTACTGGGCAATCTATTCTCAAATGAGTTAGGGTTTCACTGAGGGTGTACTCACACAACACACTTGTTTGGACAGCAAAGCTGCTGTAAGAAATCCATGCTCTCCAAGTATCACGAACTGCTACTTCCCCTACCCAGATGTTTTTTCCTATTTGTCATTTCCAAGAACTGGCCCAGCCCCTCAACTTTTTACACTAACTCAGTTTAAAAAGCAGCGCATCCCAGGAATTTCAGCTTACTTTGCTATCAAGGAGACTTAAAATAGCTACATATTCTGCCTCCTCATAAAGCAGAGGTTTCAGAGGGCTATGGTGGAGGACAAGCTTTTCAAGAGTTTAAATGACCAAGAACAAAGTGTGCTCTTTCCATGGGGAAAGGAAGATACAGCAGCACCTGGGCTGACTTCCAGGCTTCAGAAAATACAAGCTGCAGAAAAACATGGGATTCTAAAGACAAAATCTAAATAAAGGAAATTCAGAAAGCTGCTTATTAAAAAGATTAACATCTTCTTGTACTCAAGCTGTGTCATTCCAAACGTCTGCAGATAGGGTTGCTCATGTTTTCAGCCCTTGTTATAATAAATTAACTAGTTCTCAAAAAACCCCACAACAAAACCCCACTATTCTCATGTGACAGTCTACTCTAAGATTATCTTTCTACTGATTAATAGCATTATGCCCCCATAAGTCAGAATTACTACTTAAAAATTTTTTCCCCTCCCTGGTTATTGGCATAGTCTCATTTTTTCAAAGGAAGCCTTAGCCAGCTACCAGATTCAGTACTTTCAGAAAGCATAAAACCAGTGTCAAACAACAGCAATAAAAGAGGAACATTTGTACATTATGGCCACATTAACAAAAAGGGAAGGGCAAGGATCTCCAAACCTAGGGCACAGCGTTTCCATGCAGAAAGCTAATCCCGACCTGCTCAGTTTCCCTAGGAAACAGACACTGATAGGACACTGCCATAATACACGTGCTCAATTATCAGTGAGTCATGCTACATAAAAGCATTGCAAAGATTCTGACAAAACAGACCTCCCTACTTCTCCCAATACACACACACTCCTTCCCATTTCAGAACAAGTGACACTTTACTGATGTCATCTGTCCCAACAGATAAGAGAGCAGAACAAGAACGTGAACCACAACCTTCCCATCCCAATGTAACTGCTTTACCCACCATCCCACCCCGATCTCTCTCCTCCCAGCTGCTAAAGTTTCCCCAAGTTTACTGAACAGAAGGTACTTTTCCATACAGTTTACTCCAATGTTTACTTGTCCTCAAATTAATTAATTGGCATTTACTTACACTACCTTGCTTAAATACATCCAGTACCCTTTCTGAACTGTCAGGTCCAACATAACCTTACGCCACCTCTTTTAGAGCACTCCCTCCCCATTCTAACTAGGCCCAGGCACTCCTCGGTGCATGTATTTGTGCAATTTCTGCTGTACTCAACTGTAGAGCTGAGAAAGCCGGTGAAGGGGTTTCCCAACACCGGCTGACCTCGCATTTTAAAGATGCAAAGAGAAGGGCTGGGCACACTTGAGAATGTCCACAGCTCCACCAGGCAGACCCTGCTACATCCCTCTCAAGCAACGTGTATCAGCAACTCCAGGCTTCCTAAAGCTCATGACACAATCGGGTTTTAGCCAAAATTAAAACCCAATGAAAAAGCCTCCTACAGTACCTTGCATGAGGAATTATATTAATGCAACACAGATAAACCTGAGTACTTTTCTAGCTTAACTTTAGATTGAAGAAATAAAGCTGGCCAACTCTGTATACCTGGAGCCTGAAAACCTACTTTGCCTTACGCTTTCTTAGTCACAGCCCTTACTCAGCATAAAATCACACCAACTTCAGAACTTGCCAACGGATTCTGGTGGCACCCTAAACATGACTAAGGATTTTGACTCATGATTTGGTTTTACAGTGTTTACGAGCTGCTTGTTCATCCACGATTCAGGCTAATTCACTGAACTGAAACATTAAGCTGCATGGCTCTGGTGTGGTGGCACATCCTCTCCTCCTGACTCAGCTAAAAAGTAGGGACCAATTTCCAGCACGGTGATGAGGCAGGCACTTTAAATGAAGGTACGGTGCCCAGTTTCCACAGAAAGCTTTCCCAAAGCTCACCTGTGAAAGCCTTTCTGTCAGAAGGCACTCAGTGGTTTTAGATTTCAATTCACTGTGTATATGACACTGATCATCTGCACGACACTGCTTTTTTTGTTGTTTTATCCATTAAGTCTCCCTGTAAGCACCCCCACCCATGTCACCATCATAAAGCTAGATTACATATGGTACTTGATAAGTATCTTCATCTATTTTATTTTAAATGAAAGACATTTGCTACAAGAACCAACAGGAAGTAACCATTTAAACTCATTCTTTGCATTTTGTTTGCTTTAGCCAAACACACAACCCCTGCTGCCTGACTTTATCAACTATTTATTCCCTTTCACATTATATGCTATTCTTCCCCATTTCAAGCAGCACAATCCATATGCGTATCTATGCAGCTTCTCTTCCCCCCCCCCCCCCCGCCCAGCACAGCAGTATGTTCTACAGGACGTGCCAATCACAAATACCACACACCCTTCAATTTAACATTGTTCTGAACAGCACTAATTTTTGCCTTCAGATTGCAAAGAGGAAAAAAAAAATCCTATTCCTATTTACCTCGGCCATCTACATGCTGCTGGGTGGGTGCATACAAATGCATTATATAAATGGTATTTGCTGAGCTATCCACCAACACAATGCTTGTGGCCCCCCCCCCCTTTTTTTTCCCCTCCATTTAATGCCTCTACAGTAGGAGGAACATTGGTTACCATTTCACCCGCATTCGCATTTCTAATTCTCATTATCACTCTTCCATTTCTTCCCGACTTCGGCATTATGAAATAAATGTGTAAGAAAACAGGAAAAAACTCGCTGTAGCCTGAATTAAAATCGACTACTTGGAAAGCTGAAATAAAACCCTGACACTATCTTGTTTTCACTGTCTACTCTGCAACGCCTTTGACTAAACACACTGTGGTTACGCAATGTTGCAGCAGTTTCCAGACCATTCACTGCTCTTCCACACAAGATGCTCCGTTGTTTATCACCTCCCTTTTCCTTAATCACAGTGTAGGAACGTACTAAGCAAGTTTAAACCTCAGCTCACTTGAAACATACACAAAGTCCTGAAAAACACGCTTAGCAATGGCATCATCAGGAAGCCTTTTACACAGAGCAGTCTTAATAGGTGTAATTAAAACTGAATGACGTCGTTTTCCTCCCAACATTCCCAAGAGGACAATGTTTTCTTTCATACACTTCTGTGCTTCCCTCTGACAAGTTTTGACATGCCAGCTTGTTCAAACTCTAGTGTGAACACACAGACACACACACACACTCTTTTAATACAATAGTACCCAAAATTTTGTCTGAGCAGTTCCATCACGCAGACCCCGTTAGCAGTCTACTCATGCTAAACCAACCTGCTACCTCTGCAGCTTCGCGGACATAAAATATTTGGCAAAATGGACGTTGCTTTAGCTCAAAGCTTAAAGTGAGCGTCCTTCATTTATTCACAAAGGACAAATGCAATACAGAACATAACTGAAAGGTTTACTTTTAATAAAATATGGGTAGATTAAAATACTGTTTGAATACGACAGCAGTTCACAACTGTCTTTTAATTAATAGCTGCTTGAAAGTCAGTGTCATTAGCTGAAGAGCGCAGCTGCTTTGCCAAAGACAATGGCTCTTTCATGTCACAATTGCAAATGATGCCTGCAAGTACCACACTCTCCTAGGCAATATATGCTAAATAAAACTCCGGCCCACAGCTAAGCAGTACGTTTTTAAAAAAGGTATCATTTAGCTGAACAGGAAAAAACTTTTGAACGGTGAAATCATCAACTTAGTCACAACTGCCTAAACAAGTATCTTTTCAGAGAGAGGCAGCTGAGATTTTAATTCATTACTTGCGTTGTTTTACAGAACAGAATGCAGAAAAGCGTATGAAAGTGCTGTGCTTCATTTATCCTGAAATTTCGAGCTGAAAAGTTCTCTTCACTCCAGACTAGAGTCAGTTCACAGCTTCAGATATTTTAAAGGTCACCGTGAAAAGTGTCTTTAAGCCCTATTAATATGTTCAAATATTTCTTAGTACAGGTGCCTCAAAAGTTGCAAATCAGACTGGCGGGAGGGAAGAAAACAAGTTCAGATGTGCCTATATTAACAGAAGGAAAAAAAAACCTCCAACAAAAAAACCCACCCAACCCAAAAGCAGCCATTTAAACTTGAGGACAGCACACCCAGGAACTAAAACATATGTTTAAAATCACAACTTACACTTCTGAAGTAGGTCTCTGTTTGTAATAGATGGAACATGAGCTATCACTGCTGACGGGTCTGAGGACTGCACACAGGCACCGCATTTTGAGAGCGTTGTGGCACAGCTTGCCTCAGCAACCCCTCAACCGCAGCTTTTAATTTCCTAGTGCTAAACTTCCCCTTCAAGCTCCTCTCCCAGGGACTGTTGCTTGGCATATGACATCAGCCTGCACACTTGCAGGCACAGGGATGCACCAAAGTGGGGGAGGCACAAAGACTTTTCTGACTCAAGCTGATCTGTATTCCATGCTCCAGTTACTCTGAGTAATTGTGATGTTTCAGCTCCACAAATTTTATCTAGACTGCTAGGTCTGCGGTGCAAGTGTGGAATATGCTTGGGACGTTATCTAAGAGAAGAAAAGAATCTAGCAAAATTAATGTTTGAACAAGCAAAGATTTGTGAATAGCTTTCTTCCAGCTGAGAACTGGCTCGACACTTGCCACTTGGCAAAATAAATAAAGCAGGCGTATATTACTAATTTTTGCCTACCTTTTAATCAAATTAAATTTTCTTTTGGAAACATTTTTTGTCCATTTCATTTTAAAATAAACATAGTGTTGTTTAAACAAAGTAAAAAAGCTTAACCCCCCCCCCCCCCCCATTATGTACTTAACGCTGATTACATTGGGTCTGCACTCTTTATTTCTTCTGAAGAGTTTTATGTCCACTGATCAGTGGGGCCTGTTAAGACTTTTTTTTTTTTTTTAATTATGTTATCCACCCTTCAGCGAGTTCTATACTCAAATATCTTTCCTCTTGCCATTTTGGATACAGTCCATATAAACTCCCAGTCCTAGCTTCTGCCTCCTCTTCTTTGCTTCAGTTTCTTCTTACACTGAACTTTGTGGCTTGTGATCTTCCCCAGGTAGGGAACATCTGATGTTCCTGGGACTCCTTACTCCACTGCAATTACCCATTTCTGTATTTTGCATTCAACTGGGGTTTTTAATTTGAGGGAAATTCATTCTTTCATGCCTTAGGTTGCTCATCCTGTTTCTTCTCTTACTAGAAGGCAAGCATGTCTACAGTAAGAAGCACACACAGCGATCAATGCTACTTTGACTAAACACTATGCTCCTGAGGGCGTACTGCTCCCACCAGCTAGCAAAATCCTCTCCTAAAATAATACCATATTATAATATTGAATTACCTACCCTTGGCCTTGAACTGGGATCCTCAAGCAAAACTATGGGATATTAGAAACAAACCTCATATAATGGAGCCAAAAAGGTATGACTGTTATGGAATAAAGTAAATAAAATAGAAATTGCGTACAGTGGCACTATAGCCAATACGAGAGAAGGGAACAAGGGGAACAAGGTAAGAGGCGGTGGTGGAAACATGCAAAACACTGAGTTCTGCCAGAGCCATCACCCAGCTGTACCCAGCAAACTCCACCTCTTCGGCTTTAGCCAGTGGCTTAAGACACAATTACAAGACATGATAACAGACCTAAGGAAAAAATGACTTAATTCTTCAAAATTCTTGATTCATTAAACAGAAATAATTTTAATTCTGGAAAAAATATTTAACAGTTCTGAAACAATCGCCGAGACAGAAAGTACCTACCAGATTTCAGGACTGTATAAAATTGGAGAAATTATGTTGAGTACCAACTCTAACACGTGGATAAAACTTAAAGTGTCACGTCTGGAACCAAGAAGAGAATCTGTTCCCAAACTTAATAGTAAGATTTTTGTTGTTGTTGTCATGATTATCAGAGACAAATACATCCTCAGAAACATGCAGCTCTGGAACCCGAACTCCTGTTATGGGCTGTATTAGGTTTTTTCCCATTTCTTCATATTCACATACACTCAGGTCTCTAACGATACTAATTTCAATAGTTTGACTACTAACTATTAACTTAAGGAAATGAACGATGTTTGCAACTTTGAAGATTTTAACATGAAAAAAATATCTTATTCATTAAGTAACATAATTAACCCCCTTCACCTCCAACTGCGTGTTTATATAAACACAGACATATATGAACATGTATATGCACACACACCCGTATTTGTACCAATTGAATAAAAGCCCCCATGTTGGTGCTACATATGATCAAGAAGCAAATGGCAAGGAAGAGAAAGAGGAAACACAGGCTGGCATTCATACTGAATGGCATTTTAAAAAAAAAAAAAAAAAAAAAAGAAAAAAAACCCAGTCAAATTCCAACTGAATGCCGCTTTTAAATCTCCAGCCCCATCCTAAGTACTGATATTTAGAATTGACTTCGTGAAAATGCTATTCAAAAAAAGAAGCTTTTGACTAGGAAGTCCAAAACAATTCTAAGTTAATGTCATCAGGTTTTATATATACACATATGCATACACACACAGTCTTTACCAGGTGTCAAGAGCATTTTAATAGATATTACAACACTCCTCAAAGAGCATGCTCAATACCTCAGAAAATTACGTATAAAAACCTCATGTGTAATATTCCATCAAAGCAGATGACTGCTTACAATTTTGATGTTACAGTGGTCCAACTGGTTATAGAAACCATACAGTTAATGCTTCAAAATGATAGCCAATTTCCTGTAAGTTGGTTTTAGTCAGTGACAGTAAAAATACAATAATAAAACTAGTATATTTTATCAAATAAAAACCCAAAAGAGAGGTAAAGTTTCTGAAGTTTCACCTAGAACAATTATCTAGGAGATTTTTTGTTTCTTTTTTTGTTGGTATGGTTCCCACCAAAAAGCAAGTGAACTTCATAAACTGAGGAAAATACTAGTTTTGCGATGTAAGAATCTGACTTCAAATTATTTGCTATGGTTTTTTGTAGAAAGGCTTTCAGAAGCACAGTTAATGCATATATGTTCAGTTTATAAAGTGCACAGAGTTCATGGCAAGAAATAATCTACTGTAGACAGTAAGAATTTGTGTTCCAAATCAAACCGCTCCAGACTGTTACTTTTTCCTCTCTCTGAAACGCTACTGAATAGTACAGCTGTTACAAACATGATACTCAAATCCAAGAATTCAGCAAACATCCATTTCTCTGCCATATTTTTGCTGGTATTAAAACACATATAATGCTTTTGGACCCTCTGGTAAAACTATACCACAAAACCAGCCAACAAAATCATCACTATTTTTTAGAAGTCTTAAACCTTGGCTTGTGACATCTCTGAAAAATTCCAGTTCAATATTATCTAGTATTAACGGCAGTGTAGTTGTTTCATTATTATTACAATGATGACTATCCACAAACCTCAGTAATTTTTACGTTAAGGTTTATGAGGGATGCTTTTTACACACTAAAAACTTCTCAGCTGAATAGACAAGCAGACAGTTCTGAGTATTTTCCTTTTCCTCATGCCTTCAGTCAGTTTGTTATTCATCTCTCTTCCTCTACCTTTAAAACAATGTAATTAAAAGCTTCCCAGCATTCTGAGAGGAAAAGGTTCAGACCTGCTTAAAGCACCTTCTGATTTCTTCATGGCAGCCATCTCAAACAGAATTTTTAGTCAAGCCACCTACTACCTACAGCAATGTTCCACAAAAATGATGGCCTTAGAATAATAAAATAGGGGTAATTAAAAAAAATACAGGATTCACTTCTGTTGACTCATGCCTGGCAACATAATAGCATTAAACAGAAAGCTGTTTATCACAACTTCTCTCCCCTTGAGCTATCTCATACAAACAATACAAGTGCTTTGAACCTACTACACGTCCAACTTACTTGACTACTTTATGACACCTACATTGAATCCATCAGGACTTGAGATCAAGCTGACTTTACAGACCAGAAGCTGAATTTTTCTTAAGACAACTGATGTGCAAAGCAACACGGAGGAGAAGAAATGCTTCTTTTCTCCATTTGCAGAACAGCTTTCCTCCCTCACATTTTTATCACTGTTTCTCAGACACGGCTATTCCCTGTGTTTTCCAAGAGTTCTGAAAGTTAGGATAATCCTTTATAAATGTCTCCAAATCTTAAGAAATGTAGATGATCACTTTGCTATCGCTTGCCATCCTCCATCTATAGATTAAATCCCAGATCTCTGTATGGAAAGAGCATAAAGGCACGAGCAAACAAAAAATCTAAGCCTAAGAGTATTTACCATTTACAGAAAGTGGTACTAGAAGTAGGCCACTTGAAAGAAAACAAACACTAAGGGGTTTCATCATGGGGTTTTAAATGTATTTTGTCTAGCTGAATTTTAATTTGCCGTTGCTTCTGACAAAAAACTACCTTATTTCTCCCTATATTGCAATGAGAATTTACAGCTTGATTTTTCAAATTAGGGTTGGAACATAGTTACATGTCTTGCTAACATAAGCAACAGTTCATAGTATTTGGTAGCTACAAGGTTTTTTTATTTATAATATTATAAGTAAAGCTCACAAATATGCCACAGAGTGTTGCTGTTAAAACAAAATCTGAGTTCTTGGAAGAAGCTAACATTATAGTAAACAATCAATTATTCTCCTTTTTGTTTAGGAAGTGTTAAGAACATTCAAAATAACTTTACTTTGGTCCATCACAAGAAGACCCCCCCAAAAAGGGCGGGGTGGGGTGGGGGGTGGGGTGGGGGTGGGGGTGTAAAGCAAAACGAACAGATATCCTGCTAGAATTTGTCCTATGTCTAACCTTCAAGAGAAGATCAGAGTTCTGTCCTGCACCACAAGCAAACATAAATAGCCCCAAAGTAACAGCTGCTTCAGCACATGCTCCTGAGAGGAATACATAGCAAAGTTTGTGAAAGCAGACTTCTTTTATCAAATTCTGGCCTCAACACTCTTCCCTCAAGGTGATACAGGGCATCTTCTATGCAAATTCAAGGTCTGTCCCAAAGCTGACCAACATCATGTTAACTCAGCATCCTAATTCTACACCCAGGAAATACTTATTTTGTAAACTTTCTCAGCTTTCACACTCCTTTCATATTACTCAAAAGTAAAACTAAGGATATACCATTATAAAGTTAAGTACATACAAACGTACAGGCTTTTACAGGGCTAAGTTACAATTTGCCAACTGTCTAAAAAGCCTATTGGTAATCATGTCAATTATGCCATAATTTCAAAGTTGTTTTGATCTCAACATTTTTAAATAAAAGATGACAATCAGTACAGTTTGGTTTACATATTCAGTGTCCAGCATGCATTCTTTAATGAGAAGATTCTCTCAAATAGTTGATAAGACACTGGCTAAAATGACAAGCTGGTCCTAATGACATGGAACAGCTTTACGTTGTGAGGTTTTTTGGTCTTATTTAAAAAAAATATACTAGTTTTATTTTTCCTTAAACAAGCTCTACCATACCAAATGTGTGTCAAAAGAGACATCACAGCTTTACAACACAAGTATATTTTACGCATTTTTTTTTTGTATCAGGCTTAAAAGACCACAAAGCAAACATACCTGTGTTCTGTGAGAACATTTACTGCTGACGGATGGTTGGCACAGTATGCAAGGTATAAGCTTTTCATTTGTGGCATCAGATTTAGAAAACATCCTCCAACCCTCTGCTGAGCTTCAGGCAACCTAAAAACAGAGTAATAAAGATGAAATTACTGTAATACCAGCCAGACACAGAAATAAATTAAAGCCTGGAAAAGCAGTGTATACTGGGGGGGTGGGGGGTGGGTGTTTTGTTTGTTTTGTTGTTGTTTTGGGGGGTGGAGGGGGTGGGGGGGGTGTTTTGGGTTTTTTAACAAAATCAACAGATCAATTTCTATGGTCACTGACCAGCAATCAACACCCTTCTCTTCCGTCACAGCTTCAACCCTGTAACCGTCAGGCCTGATTATGCCACTACAGTACAGGCAGAATATGCTACATACCTGTCAGATGGTCATTGAGCAAAATTTTTTCAAGCATTAGTGGTAATTAGCACCTTCTTTAGGAGTCTGATTTTTGCAGTCAAGATATACCTATCTGTTAGAACAGTTTACTATCCACTTATATATGCCATGCCAAATCTTAAAAGTAGTATTTCAGCACTTAGATAAAAAAATGGATGGAGTAGCAGCAGGATTCTTTCCCTCTACCCTACACCAGTAGAGATGATAGGCTTAAAATATTCATTAAAAGACCTAAATACTGTATTAAGCTCTGATAGCAAAAATAGAAGCCAGTTACAGTGCAGTAAGAGGCTGCTTTTACACAATTGTCACTCATCTTGCTTTTTAAGGACCATAAAGCACTTTTATGTTGGTTTGTAACCAGGGCGAAGAGTGCTGCTTTACCACCATCAGTATAGAAATACTTTCTGCAACTCATACTTCCTTCATCTTTCATGCTCAAATGTACCACATTTGCTAAGCAGTGAAGGAAAATTTCACAATTCTGTTCAGAACAGCTTATTTTGTCTAGCATAAAATGGTGCTTAAATAACAGCAGCCTCAGTGACTTTGGCAAAAAAAAGATGAGTCAGCAAAGAGAAACAGTGTTTAGAAAAAAGCTTACTTTCACACAGTCTTGGTGAACCTAATCAGTTTTGATCAGATTTGTCAGAGGAATAAAAATACATTTATCCACATAAATAAGGGATGACAGGATATGAAAAAAGATAATATGAATATACATAGTGTATTTTTCAGAAGTTTCTAGCAGAAACTGTCATCTCAAATTGCAGTAAGAAAATAACTGGAGTATAAATATCTGAAACTGGCTGTGTGGCACCAGCGTAGAACTGGTAGGATCAGCAGAAAGTAAAAGTCTGACTTCTGATTTTGCATCTGTATAAGCAGGGGAAAAAAAGAAAAAGAAAAATGCAACTCTTCCAGTCTTATTCTTAGTATCTCCTTAAGCTGCATACTTCAGATGCACACTTACATACTTTTTAAAAATCTAAAATAATTTCCAAGTTACACACAAACTGATGGGAAGAAGCATATACTCTAACCAGCCATGCTTCTTTACTGCTACCGTATCACCATTCTCAGAACCACTCAAAAATATCCATGCTAGATTGCTTCCTATGTGAGAAAGAACAAATTGGACGAACAAGTGAACAATATCATAAGGGTGTCAGAAGGGATGAAACCCTATTATTTACTACAGAGCAACTCCCACTTGAAGGACTAATCCTCTTCAGCAGTAGGTTTTATGGCCAATAGCCAATTGTATAACCCACACTGAAGTTAACCAGGAGATGGGACACTAAGTTTCCATCAGTCCTAAACTACAATCTTGTCCCTGATACCTTGCCTAAACCCGCTGTACAACATGTGCAAGGAGATGAAATGTTTAATTTCTCCATATCTTTCCTCTCCTTGCATAAAGATTGCATCTCCTGATATAAATATGCCAAGTCTTTGCTTCAGCCTGTTTGCAAGATGAAACAAACAGTGGATTTTGTTGCTACTGTTATCACCCATTTAAGTACTCTTAAAACTAGTATTCCACAGTGCTTTAAAGCTGGACGAGTCCTCAGTAAGTACTCAACAGACATACCATTAAGCACAGTCAAAGGGTTTCATGCTAAAATTAGTTCCAACAATTCTCTCTGGAAGAATATTGTTTTTATTTAAAAATACATATTTTTTTAAAAAAGTCAAGATTTTCTGTAATTGTCCTGAACATGTGCATAAAGTCTCTATAAACATCAATATTTAGCATATTCCCTCTGAAAAAGTGAGAGATGCTCCAGTGAACTCCAGTAAAGAGAAGAATCAGCTCTCCAGGCAGGGGATGTTCCCATCCTGCCCAAACACAGTCCTCTTCTCCCACTCCTGGGGTTTGTTCATAATAGTTAAAACTCAAAAGTTCATCCCAAGAAATATTCCCCCAAATTTCAAAACAATAAGTCTGTCTACTACTAAGCTGTTCAGTCCCTCTGTATGGTGTGGGAAGACCTACCCAGTATGAAGTCAAAATTGACTGTACAAGTGATCAAAACGCGAGGCAGGGAAACACGCTTCCTTATTTGAAAGCAGCTTTCATTATAAACACCTGGAAAACGAGCGCTGAACCCCCAGCTAGCACATCATGCCAGATACACTCTGACCACATTATCAGCGCTCCTTACATTAAAGGCTAGGGCCTTCATTTTATTTTTTATTATTTTATTGCCTGCATCTTTATTTCTCTTTCAAGAAAAGTTTAAATTCTGAAATCAATAGAGTGGCTGCTTTTGCAGGTAATTCAGGGGAAAACCAGGGGCATTCCCCAGCATACCGAGGGAATGCTATTCTTGGAGCCCTCCAAGCAGCATTTCCTGCTCGGCAGCTGGCTCCCTTTAATACATCTAAGCATGAGCTAATAATACATTCTTCGAGTCATAGATGCAGCAAAAGTCTCAAACTCTGAAGACGTACTCAAGGCATGTAACTCAGGATTAAATAGTAAGAGGCCCCAATAAACAGTTGTTGAAAATGGTTAAATTCCCTTTTCATACTGTAGTGCCGGGCGGGGAAGTGAATTATGGCTGCTCGCACGAAGCAGACATCTGTGTCTTCTCAGTCTGCTGTCCTTTTACAGAATGAAAGGCTGACATTATTCTCTTTTACATATTGCACATGCATTGCAACTTTAGACTGCACATTCTTTGTTGAATTAGGGTAATTAACAGATTTTATGAGGGGGTGGCAACTCATCCCCCTGTGACTTTTCTAATCCATGCATTAGTTGCAAGTGTTCTACTATTTTTAGAAGAACAATTAGTAAGTTATCTGTATCTCCTTTAACTGCTGAAGAAACCAAGAATTTAACACCTATCACCACATCACATAAACCTTTTTGTAATTAATGTGTTCAATAAAGAGCATAGTTATTTTACAATTTATTCTGAAGTTGTCGTCCCAATATTCTTCTCGTATTTGGTACTTTAATTAAAAGAAATCAGATATAACTATTTTTACATATATATAAATGTTAATAACTTCAGTTATGAAAAGGCCAAAGATATGTTTTAATTTTGTTTACAGAATTAAGAGAACCATAACAAAGCCTTTGCTGCTGCACACATGCTAAAGGCATCATCATACGACTACATCTAAACTACCTAACAGATTATCTGCTTGTTGGAGTTACATCCAACAGCTGTCCGTACTGTTTCTCCAGACTTAAAATGGGTTCCTGCTGCATGATAATTTGAGAAAAGAAACGAAGAAAATACCTTGTTGCTCAATCGTGCTTACTTTAAGAGTCTGATCAAAACCAGCAATCAGAACTGGACTAAAGCTAGACTGGCAGCCAACAGAGAAAGAGTGACATTACAGAATATCTAATTATGTCCTGCCTGTTCAGAAGAAATGTCCCTTAGTTTTGGTGTCAGGGGATATTACAACGTTCTGGGAAATGCTGTGGAAACTGTGATGAGTTCAAACAAATTTAAACACAGACTAACAGAGGCAATTTTAAAAGAAAAGTAAGTAACAAATTATAATCAGCACTGTATGGTTTCTTTTTGTAAAGAAAAGATCAGATGTCCCCAAATTTCACTGAAGTGTGTGGTTACCATAAGAGTGTCATGCAGCAATCTATGTCCCTATATATAGGGACACACACCTGCAGAACCTGCTACAAACTGGAAACTTTCAATTATCTGGGTGGCATTTTCTGCTCTTCCCCCTCTCCTCCCACAGAAAGATAAACAGCAGAATTTCCTGCCCCTCTCACAGGCCCCTTGAAGGAACTGGAGCATCAATGATAAGTTTGCTATGTTTGCAGGAGGTTAGTACAGAGAATATCTTGAACTTAAAAGCTGATAGCAGAGAATACCCAGTACAAGTGAAGGTCTGCAAAAATTAAGGGATAATTGTGATTAATGACTCCACGGGATGCAACTTGTGAAGAAACACAAGATTAGATGTTATCTCCCGAGGCTTCACAGTTAACAAGGTTACTGAAATAAGGGGGATGCTTCCCAACTTTCTGAGCTACTGTTTGCAAAAATGGAGGCACTATTCACTTATTCACAATCCATCAGTAATTTTCAATGCTTCCTTCCCAACCACACCTTTCACTATTTGTATATTTGCCTTACCTCTCAGACATCAGTTAATATGCATGTTTGTTTCAGGCAACCTGAAGACACTGTATTCAAATTAACTTAACGTTAATAGCCTTATTTCTGTTGATACAATAACCAAAAGCAAGGGACAATACTGGGATAAACCTTTAACAGACTCAATTTATATCTACACTCCAAAACCAAATCTGAAAGACTCTAGTTTTGGATTACATTTAAGCACTCTCCCTTTCACACCCTGGCCTCCCTCCTGCCTTTTTCTTTTTTTAATTCCCATTCCATTCCAGGATCATCCCAAAACATGAAGTATCTGCTTGCACTCCAAACACAGAACAAGATAAAGAAAAACACCACAGTTACTGTGACTGCAAGAGCAGGGACGTGAGGGAAAGAGAAGACAAAACCCAGCTACGGCTGTTACAGGGCAGGGAGGGAAGTCAGTGATACTACCTAAAAGACATCCAGTGTCTTCAACTTGCTACAGAGGGGATTATACCCAAGCAGTCCATGCAGGCTGGTGTCACCAGCCCCGTTGTGTGTCGTGTCCCCCCTCCCTGTACTGAGAAGTACAGCCATAGAATGACAGCTTCTATTCCCAGGTGAATGGAAGACATTTTTTTTTGGAGCAGGAGACATCTGTTCCATCTCCTGCTACAAAAACACCCAAAGAGCAATACCTCACTTAGAGATCGTTTACATCAGCCCAGAGATCACCTGACGGACACTGACTTTGTTCGTTCAGAGACCCCTCTGCAGAACTGATCTTTGGCACTGGATCTCACACAGATCTGGAAAGAGACCTAGAGCACCGGACTACTTCGGGTCTTCAAGAGACGGGAGCACGGAGTGCTCTTGCCCTGTTTTACTGTCAGAAATCTGCCCTTTTGCAACTGAAGGCTCTGGCAGCAAAACAAAGCGCACTTGAAGCTATCGGTCAAAAAAAAGCACTTTTGAAGCAGATCAGCCAGAAGATTCTCACTCGGCGCTAGTTAGACTCGTTTCATACGCCACTTTTGTCTGGTAAATGAAGAAGAGAAGTCACGAAGGTAGAAGTAACCCCCAACGAATCTGTCCGATGGAGCCCAGCATCCAGGCAGGCAGACAAGCAGTGTTCCCGGGCCTGTGACAGATGGAGCAGGCACAGGAGCGGCCCAGTGATACTGCAAGAGGCCAACCTGGACAAGTTCGACGAGGACAAACCTTTAGCAACGCACCAGAAGAGCTTCAAGGCTGGGGGCAGGGTGGGTGGTGGCACACAGCTGAAACCAAACCACATCCAAACAACTACCTCCCCAGACACACACGAAGCACCCACTGCAGCATTATGTGTTCTGAAAAAAAACAGCATCCAACGTTTAACAACATGACAATTAAATAAGCCAAAGTGGTGCGGGCAAGAAGAAAAGCAGCAGAAAGTTTCTGTCACTGAAGTACATGCCAGGATTTGTTAAGAGAAAACTCAGGCGACAAACTGACTCAAGAGGGGTGTGGAATTCAAAAAACAGTCAACTCTTATGCCCAAGAACAGGAATTTGTCAAGCAAGGTAGGCTGGCAGCACTACAACTGGCAGGACATTGGCATTTGGTCATTCTGACATGTCAAGTTAGAAAAAACACCACACCGGATGCTGCAATATGAAGTGCCTGAATGATAGAACTATAAGCTCTCTGCCAAAAATAAAATAAAACGATAAATCTATTTTCAGCCCGGGAGCTACTCTGAGTTTACAGAACAGGTTCACCAGCCAAAAAAACATGGCAAAATGACAAAAAGCAAGGCAGCAGGGCAAGCATTCTTCTACAGGATGGGAATGATGATGGATTAGATTCAAAACAGGAGGAAGCTGGACGCTCAAGTCAATATGTTATGATAAAAATTAAACTGAAAATACAACTTGGCATGACCACTATATTTATGAAATGAAAGTAACACAAAACATTTGCAGTAACCCTTCAGTAACCCTGGGTCATCGCCTCCTCTGCCCACCTACTAGCATCCATTATGTTCCTAACTTATTACACAGCAACGTTTCACTTAGCAGAAAGAAGAAATAAAGGACATTGTGAGAAGGTGCTCTAATAGAGTTTAAATTAAGGAAGGAGTTCTAAATAAGCTTTCTGAGCTTGAAGCTACATTATGATATCACATTAACCCATACACCAAGTCAAAACAAAGCTTGCATTAATGTTTGTTTAAAGACATATGCTCTTCCACCCTTGTTTTTAAGACCACCTTAATCAAAAGTTTTAAAAGATGACAGCCTGTTCATGCCACGTACTTCATTTCCCTAACTTCTGAATCACAGAAACAAAATCATGATAAAAAAAAGAATGAGACAACGAAGCGCAGTGACAAGAAGAGAAAGAAAACATTTAAGTATGGGGACAAAGGGTCATTCTCAGGGATTTAGACACTTAACTAATCAAGTCTAACTTGCCAGAAAGAATATCCTTCCTCTCAAACACCGCGTGGAAGAAAAGCCCCTTCAAGAATGTTTCCATTCGACTGCTGAATAGTCACCTGAACTACACCATCCTCCTTTCCATTCTCCCCTAAGTCATCTAAAGGCAGAAGCAGCCAGGTGGTAGGAAGATGTGGGATCCAAAGTCAGCAAAAGACCCAGACATATGTTACTGCCTAGTGGAGATGCAGCTTATACTTTGTCATGACAAAGCTTCCTCTTCACATGCAGCAGCTCAGAGGAAGAGAGGAGGGAGAGGTCAAAACAAGACACACTGAGCTGATCTAAAGATCACTGCTGCCAAAAGAGGTATTTTCTCCTCCACCCAAGACATTCATTCCTTCTCACAGCCAAGTACTCCCAGCAGACTGAAACTTGCCTAAGCCCTCAGCACCAATTCAAATTACTAACTTGGCAGAAAACAAGCAAATTTGGATTAGCAAGTGGTCAGACAAAACCATGCAGTCAAACAAAACCAGAACACAGACAAGGAAGAGGGCACAACTGAGGTTACAAACAGGG
Source organism: Astur gentilis (assembly GCF_929443795.1). NCBI lineage: Eukaryota > Metazoa > Chordata > Aves > Accipitriformes > Accipitridae > Astur > Astur gentilis. The sequence goes on along the minus strand of NC_064910.1, from coordinate 1,675,299 downwards.
ACTACGCTTTCAGTGGAGTTTCAACACTAGGAAATTGTTAGGGCAATTTAAACGTGACACGGTCACCTTCCTAACACCCCCAAGTGCTGAGGTACAAGCTGAAAAATATCCAGCTACCAGGTCAGCCTAACCTATGGAAGGAAGACAGGTGCCTTCATCCCCTTCTTTCTGGGCTTTATGCTTCCTGTGTGGTACAGTACAGGCATTAAGGCTATTTTTCTAAATTCAGATTGTTCTTTCTGCCTGCCCTGCGTGCCTCTCCCAGCACATTTTGATGACCACCATTGTTCCGGACAGAAGAATACTAAGCACAAGCATTCTCATACAGTGTCCTTCATCCAAGTCACTTACCCCCCCCTCCACTGTTCCATCACAATGTAAGCTCCCTTCATTACTTCTCTTACTTTAAAATTAATGCCTCCAAAACAAAAAACACCACTTCCTCTACCACTTCCCCACTGGTATGCCAACTGCATCATGGAAATTCATAAATTGTTTTCAAACTATGTCAAAATTCCTACCTCTGCAATTGCCTCCTAGGGCCAATATCTATCTGCACAAGCAATCAATGCATTATCCAAACATTACTGTACTGCTGTAGCACCTATGCTTCAAGCGAGAGGAACAAAAATGTCAAACACCACACGCAAGTAGAATAATAAAAAATATTTGCTAGTATGCATAGTACTTACTTGGTGCATTCTTCTAAAGACTGTACAAGCATTTGCTGGAAAGAACTTATTTCTTCCAGGTTTCCCATTAAGTATGAAGTATTTGCCGAGTTTAACCTGGAGCCAAAGTAAATAAAGGGTGTTTACGTTTGCAGTTATTGACTAATTGTGCTTTAATAAAACGTACAGCCTTAAAAGAAAATGTTTACTGGTTGTTAGATAAGGACCAGGCTGTTTTAGTCAGCAAGCAAACCGAATAAAAGCAAGCCCTGCCTCAAGAATCTCACAGTCCACACAAGAAAATGCATATTGACATTGAAATTTTGACCACGTAAACCATCCCCAATACATGAGAGATCTCAAGCTTGATTAAAAAAAAAAAAAAAAAGAAAAAACCAAAACAAAGCACCCCCCCCCACCCCCCAAGAACAAAAACAAACTCACATACTTTTCACTGGCTTGTAATGGTCGCAGGTAGTTTGAAAGCATTGTTTGTAGCTCCTTAGCATATTCATTTTCTGTTTCTAATATATTTTGTAGCACCTGCAATAAATGACAGTTGCTAATTGGTATTTTTCAAGAGATACTTCAAAATCTTCAAATAAATACCACTTTTAAACTGTACTAAAATTTACTTAACACTAGGAAAACTAAAATCAGTGTTCCTACATGAAAAATATCAGCAAGAAAGCATTGAATACTATAAATCTATGAAATTCACAGGAAAAAAACCCACCACACCCAGACACTATGAGCCATCCTTTAGCCATATACCACTGTTTTTGTAAGCTAACAGGAATTTCACTACACTTAAAACTTTTACTGTAAAATTTGAGAGCTATAAAGTGTTTTTCCAAAGCTAGGGATAATTATTCTTCCTATGTACTTCAAAACAGCCAAAGATCATCAGAGGTTGGTAAAGCACAATAGAAGTTGTAAGAGAAATGAATAATTAGTGACGTTTTCTCAGTCTCCATTACAACACGTTACAACTAATTTTGCTAGCGAAGTGTTTACTTAAGATGTGCTGTTCTATCTAGAAGGTCTGAATATTAACAGATTTATAAATATCAAGTACTTGCCAACTTTACTTAGCAATATGATTAGCATTATTGCATTATTTGTAAATGAGGCTGCCTAACCTTCCACTGGGAGTGCAATAATATACCGCACCATGAGAAAATTACAACAGATTCTGATGCAAAGCCAAGAGTTTATGAAATACAGCACACACTTGTCTTTTGGCTGAATATAAATCAAACAACTGGAATGCCCCCAAATATGTACAAGAAAACATTTTACTGGGCCATCTCCCGGGACCCTGCTTTAGGATATCCTCCAATATATTCACATCAAGTTCTACTGTGCTTCTAGCCAGTGAATTACTTTTTGCCTCCAAAAAAGTTAATGATTTAGTAAGAGAATTATCAGAATTAAATGTAGTTCAGTGAACACAGCAGAGCTTTGAAAACTTTTTGCTATTCACTGGTCATAAGCCATACCACAAACCTTCTCATTTTGCTACATGCCATATTTGTCAAGCCTACAGTAATATCTCATTTCAGCATTTATAGTAATGACTGTAATTGAGTGCATTATTCACTGTTGTAGTCAATACTCTTTCTTAGGAAATAAAAAAAGCCATTCATTCCTAAATGCAAACCTGATGAAATAACTTTAAATAGTTCAGTATGTCAATGAAGAATTCACTGTTGCTTTCATTGGTGTCATTGATTCTGCTTATTCCTTGAATGCTTCTATTCATGTGGAGAGAGGGAGAGAGACCACTTTTGAGTTCATTCTTTTGTTGGAAATCTGAATCCTGAACTGAAGATTAAAATGTCTCCATTCTCTGCTAAACACTATGACAGAAGAACGTCACAGGGAAAGTTATGGCTACTAACTAGGAAACTACAGCATAAAGTACAATATGGGCATACATTTTAAAAAAGCTAAGGTTTTCTTGACCACTTAGAACAGGGGAAAAAAAAAAAAAGAAAAAAATGTCCATTGATCATAGCACTAATTAAACCCCATATTCTCTTACACATATATAAAACAAAGTCAATTGTTAAAATGGAAATATAAAAGTACTTGGCGTCCATGATGTTCAAAACTAAATGCAAGACCAATCTTTTCCAATATGGCTTTTCCTACAAAAATCTCCCAGCTCAAAGTCATTACACAGCTATTAGTAGGGAAAAGGAGACTGAAAGCCAAGGACAAAAACACGATGTCCTGATGAAGCACTGAACAGCATTGAAAGATAAAAATCAACAAAGTCACTAGAGATCTTGAAAAGCTGCACCACTGCTCCACTTTCTCAAAGAGTATTTCCATTCTTTGCTATAAAGAGCTATCTGAAAAGCTTGAAATAAAACTACTTTCATGTTGGACACAAGTCCATTATTTTCCTGTGCTCATTTGGATTTTTATTTGAGGATTTTCTTTGCAATACGGAGAATATAGGATTGGAGGAAAAAGACTGAAAGGAGAAAAAAAATAGGAAAGCTTAAAAACTAGAATTAGCAACCTGATGAATTACTGGAAAAAAAGAAAATAAAATGCAACTGTAAATAAAACTATGCTACAAAACCTATCCAGAGTACTAGACACACTTACACTGCTTTATGTTATTGCAGTAGTTCACAGTGTTACACAATACTTTAGACATACACAGCTTTAAACACTTCCCAAAACACATTAAATCTATTTCCTTTTTTTTTTTTTTACAAGTACAGTTTCTACTGCATATAACACTCTTTTATGTTTAGTATCTTTTAACAAAAATAATCTTGCTTACATAGCTCCAACACATCAGTTATGTGAAATCTCGCATCCTTCCAGCTTGATTTACCTACCTCACCGAGAAGCTATGAGGATTAAATGCTTGGACTGTGCTTTGAAGCGATAAGCAGTTAGTATTGCAACTCAGTTTTTTGGCACCAGAGCACCCTTATGTTTCTCCCATCCACGTCTCACCCGCATGCTCTAATAATCACCTTTCTTCCCTTTCCTGCTTTCTGCGCGTTCTGGCTGCTGCAAGACCCCATGAGACCTCGAAGACCTTGTTTCCACAACTCCACCACAACATTTGCACAGATAAGACCGGGTACCAAAAGAGCAGCATTGAAGTGGCAGCTTTTGCAATCCGTAACACTGATGAATGGCAGGCACAGACAACTGAGCTCATACAGCACAAGCTCTCTCAATCACACGGCATGGAAAATTCAAGCATGGTTAACAATTCTGTCACAGAAAACCCCAGCTATGTCCCTAAGGCGAAAACTACCACCCAAAAATGGATTTAAAATGACGTACATGAAGCTGATAACCTTCTAAATCAGAGGGAGAAAAGGCAGATTTCACAGCTATGCTTGGGCATGATCCTGTAGCACAGTCCTATTTTATGGCAGTAGTGTGGCACTCAACTGAAGTATCATGTACTTCAGCAAAATGGTGATCAATGCCTAATTTTCCTGGATCAGGAGAATCTGAGAGATGAACCCCTTAAAACAGGCCCTTGAGTGGGGCAATGTAAAGCACCATACACGTATACCATATCTCAAGGGTCCTCAAAAACTTTTATGAACTACAGTAAACACAAACTCTTGACCCAACTTCAAAAGTGTGGCCTCAAAAGGAGTGCTTATTTTCCATCACTTCTCAAACACTTAAATGAAAAACAAGGTCATCCAAATACTCATACTATGGAGAAATTTGCCCATTTCTTTACCTGCTTTTAGAACAGCTGCTTAATCTCAAGGCAGTTGTCCTGACAGTGGAGATAACCTAATTTTATGTTGGACACAAAGTATTAAATTCTCAAGGGATTTCAAGTAAAAATAAAACTCAAAAGTTACACCTGCTCTGTCTTCAGGGAATAACCTGCAATAATATGCCCACTTTTTCAGTAACAGGTTACTAAATTACTTCTCCATGAAAAACACTTCATGCTTGATCATGAGTCTGGTTCACATTACACACTGCTGTAGACTTGCACCATTTTATGGAGGACAAGACCTTGTAGCACTAGTCATTCTCTACTAACCTGCATTCCTGAGCCAGGCAAAACGTAAGCACAAACCAAATGTGCTCTGTCTTCTCAGCAACACCTAGTGCAAGGTGCAGCTAATAAAGCACACTGAGACTAGAAGGTATGTGACTTGTGTTATGAACTTCAGATGGAGCTCTGTGAATCCGTAAAAATAAAGAACACATTTACAAGGGAGTGACGAACAGAGGAAAGCAGTGAAAGCAGTCTCCTCTTTACATGAAGCACCTTTCCCTTAGCCTACCCCAGCCCTTCTCCCAGAAAGCGAGATTAGCAGAGCCTCTCCTACCACCTTCTGAACTTCCTCTGAACTGCCCTTTGATTTTTGTCCTCAGTCTGACGAATGTACCCACAGGTGCTGCCCGCACCTGCACAAATCCTTCCCTAGGAAAAACAGCAATAAATAATCATGAGGCTTACAGGGCCTCAGCACATACCCGTATGGTGGAAGATAGCCACAACATAAAAATAGCAAGCAGTCCCAGAGCGCCAGCCTCAAATCATGCTTGGTTGTCAAGAGAGCCTTTAACACAGATTTTGATGCTTACTCCTTAACTCAGGCTACATCCTTTTAGCTACCAGCTGCCAAAGCTTTATTTGGAGCTGTTCTGTTTTCACCTTAGCATGGGCTCAATTTTGCTATCGGCGCAGACTGATGGTGAGACTTCTAGCACAGGGAAGTCCCATGTCCGCAGCTTACGTATCAAGACAGAACAAAAACTCAACTCGCAGGTTAAACTGTTTTCACTTCAGTGAATGGGTTTGCTGTTTGTCTTCTATACATGTAATAATCATTACATATTTAATAATTATTAAAAATAATTATTTTACAGTTCTATTGCTATCAGAAGCACTTAGTATTTTTCAAGAAAATCCAGATGCCAGCTAGTCTAATTTAGGTTTTAAGCACAGCAGTAAAGTCTTACTTCTCTGAAACAAAGTGCACCCTACAGCACAGCCTCTCATTCTTTAAACAAAAAGAATAAAATGAGCAGCTTAAAAAAAAAAAAAGTAGAGGTATTTGCCACACTGTGGAAAAACATGAAAACAAAACAATTATCCAAATCACTGCAGACAGAATTAAGAATAGCACTCTAGGCCCAGTGCTCTTATTTACTATATAAATATATATATTATTACAAGTTGGTCATTTCCAATACCCCCCCCAATGGAGTATATTATCAACTGTTTATTAATAAATAGCAGCCAAAACACTGGGAATCTTATTACATCAGTTTAGTGGACCAAGAAAGTTGCACCTACGCAAGATGAAAAAAAAGCCTAATTCCAAGAGTAGGTATGATGGTCACCAGTTGCACTTTGTTTTTTTTTTTTACTTAAACTACTTTAAAAGCCAACTATGGCTATCTTGTTTTCCAAAGTATGTATTAGCTTGAGTCTCCTTGATTATGTCAATAGGTTATCCAGGGAACAATTATAAAAACCACACAAGCCAAAGGTGCTATTTCCAAACTGTATGGCCTTTTATAACTTAACTATGGTTTTAGGCAAAATCAAACATTTATTTCATATTATTTTCACTCTGAAGTACACTATTGCCCCCCAAAATGGTCTGCATTACTCTTACAAAGTAAAATACGCAACCACAAGATTCAATTCATTTTGGACACAAGTCAAACTGAAGTTTTAGTTAAGTCCAAATTAAACAGCTGCAACTCTTAATTTTCATCATATTAAGATCTATCAGGGAAATAATAATATAAGATTAATATGAGGCATAAATTTACTACTGATTAAAAAAAAAACAACAAACAAAACCAAAACCCAAACCAACCCAAATCTAAAGGACTGATGTTCAAGAGAGCTGCCAATTTATTTTGATTAAAAATTCAACACAGATATAGATTAAGCTTAAGAGCAGTCTTCTGCCTAATGAAGGAACGAAAACCTCTCTTTGCTGCATTCACTTCAGTTTACTTGCATTGAAAAACACAGGTTTTAACAGGCAAATTAACTGTTGCTAGAACACACTACAGCAACTTTGAAAAAAATTACGATAAAGAGATACAGTGAAAAACAAAAATAAAAACAGAAGCTATCTGATATTTTGTTGCTGGAGGTACCACAGTAAGATCATTACTTCCTGCAGTTTAAAGGAAGGTGTGCCTGCACAGGTACTTTCCACTGTGACTAGGAGGTGTGGGATACAATGGCCAAAGAATTGCAGCCCTCCCTTTACCATGGAATTACAGCTACTGACAGGCACCAGGCAAGCCAGGGGCAGGAGCTGGAGGTTGCTTCGTTGTTTTTATGTAGGGGACTGACTATATGCAGAACCGCTCTGTTCCTCCAGGTGGTTGGTGTCAATTCACGCCACAACCGCAAAAGATGAAGGCATAAAATGATGCTTTATGATCCCTGCTATAAACCGACAAATAAAATGAAAACCAGTGACAGCTGCTTCAAAGGGAAAGAAACCTTGTGTTTTGCTTTTAGACCAGCAGGGAGCAGTGGTTAACAAAAACAGTAAGATGCTTTTTGCTTCCCAATGTATCTCCCGTTAGTAAATAAAGGATTCTCAAAATGGTTACAACACCACATTTAAAGACAGAGTTTGGTATGTTTCTTACATGCATCTACTAAAGAGGTCTGAGCACTAGGTTAAGAATTCCTGGTGGTGCGCTAAAGGCTGGTTCTGGCTATACTGCTTTTGCTGTGAAATCTATCAATCATCATAAGGGAGAGGTTCCTGAAGTTAGTAACCAAGTTGATTTATAAGCATAAATACAAAGGAGGCAAATTCTTTCAAAACGTTCAAGCTCTTGTTCACCAAAGAAGACAAAAATATTCTTAATCATTTTAACAAAAATATTCTTAATCATTTTAACAAAAATATTCTTAATCATTTTAACACAGCAGAATTTAATTAATTCATAGAGATAGGGGAAGACTGATTGCATATTTGGGGGATGGGGAGAAAAGGGAAATTAACAACTAGCAAAGCAAATAAAAACGAGCATAATTTATTACATAAATGCCTATTATTCACTTACTTTAGACTATAATTTTGCATCATGCTTAAGAATCCGTATGTGTGATATTCTATTAAACTAGTAATGATCTTGTTTATATGAGAATTCACTAAAAGCCCTATCTAGTTTTGGCACTAAGGCTCTGACAAGACTGCCAAATTTTTTTGTGCAGATAAGAGCATTTAGTTAAATGGTGTTCTACGGTATGTAACAGCTCACATGGAGGAAAAAGGATTACTTACCACATTGTAATAGCTTTTGTTAATTGCAGACGTATCAAAGCCTTTAGGTGGACTCTTCAAAGTACCTGATTTGGGGGAGACGGGTTTTTCTGTAATGTAAGATATTTTGGGGTAAATGGCATGCAATTTCATAGCTCAACACTAGAGGTCAAACAAGCCGTTTTAAAATATTTGTAAGTACAGTGAAAATAGCGCTTCACTGAGAAACATACATACTTGTGCTTGAAATTATTGGTAAAGAATCAAAACAGTTCATATGTTCACAATAAATAAAACTCTAGCCTTAATGAAGGCAGGTAGAAGAACTCCCATTTTTTTTCCCTGAAACCAGAAAGTCAGTTAATAAAATTAGCTTTTCCAAAATTGTTTTTTAAAAACAAAAATTATCACAAACCCCAATTAAAAAAAACCAAAACAACCAACAGGCATTTCTAAACACTACACACACTTTCAAACAGAAGTCGTATTAAGTTTTAATATCAATTTATTGAACTTGGCAAAAGCAAGTCACCAGTCAAAGGCTGAAGGTACCAGAGGTGGGACATTACACTCAGTCTGGTTGAAACAGAGAATCAAAACGCTATGTAAGCAGCAGAGTGACTTACGAGATGCCTATCCCAGAAAACCATCTTTTTAAAACAAATTATCTTTTACTGTTAATGAAGGAAAAAATAAAAATGCTTATGCACTTGAGAACAGAGTCCATCACAACAATAAATGTAATCCTTCCTATAATCCCATAGTGAGTGTACCCCTCAGTAACGCACGCTCTTCGTGAAAGGACAACATAAGTCTGCAAGACCAGAACAACAGTCCCAAGAGTTATCCAAGTGCTGACTCCCAGATTGCAGAGGCACAGAAAACACACTCCTAAAGCCTCCCTTCCCACCTCTGCCATTCCTCTAAATCAGACACAGAGGAACAAAGATGAGGGGAGAGACAATGAAAAGCATCATGCTGCATGCTGGAGAAACAGCAAGTAAGATTTACAGCATCTCTTTTTGATCTCTCACACCTGACTTTATACACAACCAACTGAAAAAGCTTGTGAGACTGTATTTATCAGAACATAATGGTGGTTTGGTTTGTTTTTTTAAATAAGCAGGCTTGTCTAACATGCAAATTTCAAATAAGCATTCGAGTAATTTGTATCCAAACAATAAAGTGGCAAATTGTAAGAAAAAAAAACCCCACCAACAAAATAACCTCCACCAAACCAACCCAAAAAAAGCATATCATCATCAAAACATGCCTATTGAAAGTTCTACCTTTATTTTAAAAGCAAGCTCCCATTTCAAACACATTTTAATAAAGATATATGAATAATTCAACTCTAGTCTACCTGATACCTCAGGCCACTAAGAATAAATTATGCAAGTCTCAAATACAGGCCTGCCTTTCCAGGAGAAGCCCAGCCAGCCAAGGTGAGGGCCAGCTACGGGAGATTCCCACGGACACTACGGCTGACCAGGGAAACACCACCAGAAGCAGAACAGCCTGTGTTGTACCAGCCCGTGCTGGACTGGGTCCTGGGTAACCTCCTGCTTCTCCAGGCTGCCCACTGCAGCCCCACGGAGTTTGCGGACTACAGATGCCGGCCACCCCTTCATCTCCAGTGCCAGGAGCGACTGGCAGGACCCGAGGCTTTAGCTAACAGCCCGTAAGGAGCAAGCCCCAAGAGCACACAAGTGGTATTATCTTTAAGGGGATTTTCTCTGTATTGCACTGCAACTCCCTTCAAAGAAGCTACTCTAAAAATAAAATACGGTCTTAAAACTGCCAAACATGGGCAAAAGCATTTCTCCTTACCATGTTCAGAGATAACAGTAAAAATCCTTTCGGTTAATATCCCCCCACCCCCCGCCCCAAGCCAGCTATAAGCCGACAGACAGCACAAAACCCGTTAGCCCGAGCAGTTCTTCAGCCGGGAACTGAGATGCTCTCAGCCACCAGCCCTGCAGTATGTACGTGCTTTGCTGTACAGCCAAGTAATTCCAAGTGACAGGACTCCTCCCATCCCCTTAGAACAAAACCATAAACCCAAGCAGATTTGTCATCAAACACTCAGTGTGAAAGAAGCACCTAAAGCCATGTCATATGTACAGCTACTCCTTTATATATTCGTATATAATGCTACACATTTACGAGACAATTACAATTTGTTTCTTTGTACTGAGTGATGAAAATGATGTAGTTTACACAAACTTGGTAATTTGCTTTCATTCTCTGTGGAAGCTCCTGACTTACCCTACAATTTACAGTGACTTTCAGCTTTATTAAATACCTAAAGGTTTTTTAATTATGTGCCAAAAAAGCATGAAAGGAGAAACCAGAGTTATTTAACGAAAAAGGTAAATGCTTGTCACTGAATTTTATCATAATACAGAAGGCTGACCCTTGTTAATCTGGAGGAAGTTGGCTGGTCATAGAAATCTGGCTCTTCTTCCAGCTACTTTATTATCCTAAAGTGTGTAAAAATACATCTCTTCCCCTAACTTTTTCTTCTAAACTGCTGAAGAAAGTGGGAGATTTTTTGCTGACATATATGGAGTTATTTGTATCACCAACTGTTCAGTTGATTCAGTTATCCATCAGAGAGACATGATCAAATTCAGATTTAAAAAGAATCACACGTTTAGATCATTTTGCCTTAACAGCCATAATCAACAGTCAGCTTTTAAAATGCAAAGGCCATTTCTATTGTAGAAACACAGAATTAGACAGAGCAAATCAGTCCAGCTGTCTATCACGTCTGGTATTCTGCCTCCAAGCACTGCCTTGCTTCATAAGGAGGAATAAGAAACAGTCTCACTGCAATGAGTTTATTGCACAATGCATTTACACAGAAGAAAATACTGATCTTGCACATAAGAAATCACTTTCTTAGTATAAACAAAGATAAGCATTACTTATCATCCTTCATGACAGAACATTAGAGTACTTTCGCAAACATAGAGCTTACTTCATTAAACATTTCAAGCAGGTGTCACATCCATTCAGCATACTGGGAACACATACAGGTCTTATAGGTCCATAGGTCTATGAAGTCCATAGGTTTCTGAAACATTACCAAAACCCTGGCACCTTGCCCGCTCCAACATATAAGCTCTTTCTCAAAGCACTGGAAGGGAGCGACCTGAGCCAGACACCAAGTTTTTCCATATAGAAGATTCTTCCCTTCTCTGTACTTTTCTCCCACTCACAATGTGAATCCATTACACTAACACTGAAAACACAACAAAAACATGCACAGCATACAATCAAATCCAAACCAAACACGCATCTGCTTAAGTACTGCAAGAGACCTCATCTAGCTGATGACTGAAACCAAGAGGTAAGTCACCACTATCAGTTTCTTTCCTGATTAAAGCATTACATTCAACTGCACTCAGCTACACTTGATAATGCTTTGAAGTAGCTAGTGGCTAGTGATAAACCAGATAGAATTCACTTAACAGATCATCTTTGGGTGGAAAGTGAGGTTGGCACAGGCTTAACATTATTCTTCCAGCAAATAATTATTCTCAGTAGAACAAAAACAACTTGGAGCAGCTGCTTCCTTAACCTTTCCCTAAGTAGTACATAAGCTGCCATGAACTCTCTAAAATGAACTTACCTTATCCTTTACAAGCATCTACCTAAGTGACTGTAAAAAGACAATTTACCCAATCCTTCCCAATGTTTTGTTTCATTCTATTTTCATTTACATGTAAGTGTTTCTTTTACTTGCCTTCAAATTACTTGTCATTCTCATATTCTCACCTATCTCTCTTCTGCCATGGCTCCAAGTTTATATCATACTGGTTTTCATTTAACAGTCCACTTCACACTACTCCACAAAGCAGTCCTTCAGGACATACTTTACTAAAGCATTTCAACCCTACTGCTGCACAAACATCACCCTGTGTTTCTGCCATTACTCAGCTATAGTGAGTAATCTAGATGCAAAGATCCGATTTGGGCTATTTCATCCTACAATATGGGAGGAAAGATGTGCCAACTGAGACACCAAAAGCTGTGTGGTCCCTATCAGTGAAGTGCTACAAGCAAGCTCTGTCTCTCTAGACTAATCAGTTCAAGTCCAACACCACGAGGGCAGAATGAAGGCAGACCTAAATTTGTTCCCAGTTCCCAAGCTGGCTCAGGCATTGCTGCAACACGCTCCACCCTGCAATGTGGACACCACCAACGCCTCTTTCCTGCTAGTATTCACCAGCCCCAACCTCTACTCTATTTATGCCTGTAGAATAACACTTGACAAGAGAACAAAATACTCCTCCAAGTGTATGTGGTTGGGGAGAAGAAAACTAGCATTCTTGATGTTTTGAGGTTTTTTTCTTTTTTCCTTTTCTTCTTTTTTTTTTTTTTTTTTCTTTTTTACAAAGGTAGAAGTGTCCTTCCCTCATGCGCCACAGGATAGGAACAACAGATACTCTACGTACTCTGCTCTTTCACTATACTCTGGGCTTTTCCCACACTGATTTTTTTTTTTTTTTTTTAACATCCAACCAGGAGAACCATTAACACTGTAATTTGCACTGAACGTGATACTAACCTAACTGTCAAGAAAGCAACAGAAGAGAGGCTAGGACAGTAATGACACATTAATTTCCGTGAAGAATTAGAAAAAAGTTTGTGACACATCAAATGTAATGTTTCAAAGCTATATTCCCTTCTGCTAATCTCATGCCATTTAAATGGATTATACTTTGATAAAACCCAGAAAGTGACCATGTGATTTTTTTAAAAAATTCTGATCAACATCTTACAGTAGCTAAGCAAGCGCATCCCATTCCAGCTAACCGCTATTCTTTTCACTGCAAGAGAACTCACGAAAGTGTCTTCAGCTCTCTACTGTGCGAGACAGAAGCAGCAGTGTTAGAGACAAGACTCCACCTACACCTTCGCCCCTCCCTGCTCCGTTTTATGTAAGAAAAAAAAAAAACCCAAACCTCAATAAGGCCACACTGTCAAATATCTAACAAGCTTACACAGTATAAATCTTTTACCCTCTGTCATGTGTACGGCAGGATAAAAATAAAGTCCTCTCATTTCAAAGTACTTCCTGACTAGTGATCAAAGAACATTAAAAAAAGGCAAGATGTTGCAGGGTTTAAAAAGGGAAATGAAAACATGTGCACAGGGAGGGAAGGAGAGAGAAATGGACCATCTTTTTGATCCTTACAGTGTAGGCGCATACCTGAAAAGAAACTACGATTTCATTTTTAAATTCTATTTATAGCTTTGATCATAAGTACCACAATTTCAAACAAATCCTCCTTTTCCCCTTGGGTCAGGGGGGTGGGGGAGGAAAGAATAAACACACACTCAAAAGCAAAATAGAAACCATTTTCCATCTCAACCAAATTTATTTCCCAAAAAACATTGTCCAACCTAAGAAAACTAAATGCTATGGTTTGCTCAATAATCCCAGTATCTGTCCTACAACCATTCACAGCTTATATCATTCATGTATTAGCATTCTGTGCTAACACTAATCATTCTGGCACTAATCATCAGCTACGCAAACAAGTTACAACGTAGTAAACATGGGCACAGCTTTGTGATGTTTTAGCTACTCTAAGATACAAGCAGAGCATGTTATGTGATATGAATATACGTAACGTAGTTTACTTTTCTCCCAAAATCTTTAAGAAAGCAATGTGGGTAAAGGCAGTTCCCATCACTAAGCAGCTCTTCCTTCCTTTCCTTGAATATCTAACTTTGGAGCAACCGTACAAGCTAAGACTACAAATGTACAGTTATCTGACATTAGAGGATTTTAATTTAGAACAAAAATCCATTTATCTAAACATCTAATGCCTATGAATTTTGTGGGAATTAAAACAAACACACGCATAAAGAACTTCTTTCCTTTCTTCTGTTAGCCAGTTTGCCGAAGTCAGGTTCCAGCAGACTGAAGGGATTTATTTAATCAAATCCACTATTTTCCCAGGAGCTCTCCAAATAATGTACCATCAAAAATGATAACGAACAGTGTTGCCTGTACAGAATTTCTAACTAGTTGCAATGTTTTCAGCCAGATTTGAAAGAAGAAAGAAGGGTGGAGTCATACTATTGATGCCAGAACATTTTACAGAATATTTTGAAAACTGATTAGATGTCCAGGATGAACATTTTGTTCATAAAGAGAACTTAATCAAGAGCAAGTACTTCAACAATCCTATCCTGATCTTTTTTAAATATATAGTATATATATACTATATATAGTATACTATATATATATATATACACACACACACACACTATATATAGTATATATAGCTGCCAGGAAGTCAAGCAAAATAGACAGTAAAAGACTATCAACTCAAGAAACATCAACTAGTCTAATGAAGACTAGCAAAAAAGAGCAGGGGCATGGGAGTGCAATAGAGACTGTCAACCCATACATACAACCTAGATGAAACTTCTCATGAACACCAGAGCCATTCACGTAACTTCAGAGCTTTGTGGTAAACAGCACCACATTCTTGTTTCAACAAGGACAGCAGAATGAAGGAAGTCCAACCTCGGGGCACAGTGGCAACACACTTTGATACAGAAGGGAGGAGAATTACAGAAAAGTCCTCTCTTTAGCACCTTCAAGAACAGCACAAAGCAGAAATCAGTTGATAATAGAAATTTCATGGAAACATGAAATTTCCAAGCATTCTGCATGGAAACAACCAAGAAGGGGGGGGGGGGGGGGGGGGGGGGCAGCAAAATGAGAACAATTAACTAAGAAGTAAGAAAAATTCAGTAAACTTAAAAATACAGGTAAAAAAAAACTCCCACTAGTGACAACATACGGGGAAATGGCTCACAAGAGTCACAAGTCCTTTAAAAATTAGGAGTGTCTCAAAGGAAGAACAGGAAAAATAGATGCAAATTGACATAATCAAATATCACAAATACTACAGTGACCTCAAACACACAAAAAGAAGCAAAAGTAACCAGAAGAAGTCAGGTCATCAGTTGAAATAAAACATGGACATAGGGGCAGTAGCAACAAAACATTCCATAGCATATATACATCAAGGGGGAAAGCTGATTTGCAACTCAGTAGAGAAGAAAAGTTATTAACCGGCATCAAGAAGCTCTTAGTATGTCATGCTTCCTTCTACCATCCCCCCCATCCTCATTATAAAAAGGTCAGCTTCAGACAATTCGAACACATACCTACAAAGGCATAAAACCAGGTTAAAACTAGTACTTTGATAAATTAAACAGTACCTGCTGTGCTGATTTGGCAGTAAGAGAACTAGCTACATCCATGTTTGAAACTGCAGAGGACAAGCAAAGTTCCATGAAGTACTGGAAAAGGCCAAAGATAGTAATTGTCTTTAAAGGGGAGGAGACTAGAGAAAGCTAGAGTGCTACACATCAGTCATTTTAACTTTGCAATCGTCAGTAAATGCACAGAAAACAAAGCAATGAACTCAACTTCCTGAGAAAGAAAAGCACGGGCACATATTCCCTTCCACAGAAGCAAGAGAGCGTATGAGAGCACACTCCAAGAACGCATGAAATCTCGCAGAAGCCAGAAGGAGCAACCCCTGTAGCACAGGGAACATGCTTATACAGCAGAGGGAAGAGTTTAGCAGAAAACTTTTCTGACGGTGAGAAGTGAAAGTTAAACCATGGACTGGATGCAGTTCCTATCAGCCCCCCCAGGAATTGGACACGGTTGCAAGAACTGGCAAGAATCAAACTGCACTTGGTACTAACCTCAGCCCCACAGCTTGTTGGCTTTCCTATTTAGGAGAGTTACTTTACCCCAGTGAAGTATTCCTAAAAAAACAACCACCACCCCAATTTCAGTTGCTGGCAACTTTTGGTTCTCATATGTTGACTGTTAAAAGCTACTTCCATTCTGGAGCCTAACTGCTGACCCAGGTTCCAGTCTCGGGAGTCAGAAGATATCAAAACTGATGAAATCCAAAAAAAGACCTCTGCAGCAATGTTTTAAATGAATAACAATGGGACAAGGGAGTCATCATGGCTGAAAGAGACTGCTACAACACTACAAACAAGAAAAAAACAGGCTTCAGGAATTGTTTTTCGGGATAAGCCACATCTGAAAGATCTCTGAAGAACATTAATGCTAAGTCTCACATCGTGACTATGCCTAAGGGGATCTAGTTAAAAATGACAACTAAGTTACAGATCTAAGACTCTTAGCATTCTGCAAAACCAGACTGTAGATAGCCAATCAAGGAAGAAAATAAGAAGATGCAACTGGAGGAGAAAGATTAAGTTTAAAAATGGAGTTTTACCCTCACAATTTCACTTTGCAGTAACACATTTTTATGGCTAAAAAAAAAAAGGTCATGTCAATGATTTCAATTATTTTAGCATGGCCCAAAGATGTGTGTTTTCACTAGAGCTGTGACAAGGGAAAGAGTTCTAAAGCCTCTCAGAGAGTGCCTGGGTAGTTTTATCCTACCAGGTTTATCCCTGATCTCTGAAAGTAAGTATAGACTGGAAAGAGACCCAAAAAGGGGGGGGGGGGGGGGGGGGGGGGGAGATGATGTCACCCATGTCAAGGTCCTAGTGGATTACAAAGCAGTGTTAGTTCTGATATTCAGTCATGAAGATGACACTTACAGAAGGCATGTTCACCGTATGAAGTTCAAAATAAAACTTCAGTGGAAGAGTAAAGCTTCTATAAAGAAAAGTTGAAGGCACATGAAGAAATAAGAAAAAGAAAAAAATCACAAACACATTCTCTTTCAAAAACTGTCTCTAACTTCTAGTAGATTTTGGTAGAATTGGTGATTTTTCCTGTGATTCTTTGTTTCTGAGTAATGGGACATGTTTAGAGATTTTTTTTGTGTGTGTAGTTTTTGGTTGGTTTGGGAGGATTTGGTTTGTTTTGGTTTTTAGTTTTGTTGTTTTTAAAAGATTTGCAGGAAATCTCTCACTATTTAAACCCAAAGCACCAACTCAAAGTATGTCAGCATCAGAGCCAAAATCCAGCATTCCAGGAATTCAGAGCTGCCTAAATGTGACAGACACAGACAGACAAGAAAACAGAAAGGGGGATTTTTCTGCACACTTACTGTTAATTCAAAAGTGCTAGAGCACTCTGTATAGAGAACCGGCGTGGGGGAGTATGAGTTCCTGAGAATTAATGATTGCTGTGAATGAAGTTCAGTAAATACAGTAAAACAAAAAGCATTACAATTTTTAATGAATCAACCAACTATCAACCTCTACCCAAAGCAAGGATTTGTGTAAATATGCTCTCCTTCAAAACTCACCATTTGATTTTATTTCTCGTACGTAGTTACTTGGAAACCACCCTGTTTTGCCATTCAGAGTTCCTTCCCACCAGCCTCCTTCTTCCACTCTTGTAACATGAATAATATCTCCTTTTGAAAAAGAAAGTTCATCTTCATTTGTCTGTTGAAAATTAAATTTTGCTCTCACCACCAACTGATGGTTGCTGTTATCTGTCATGTCCTAGTAAGTGAGAATACAAACAACAAAAAGATCATGTTAGAGTTTTAAACAATTATTCCATGAACAAAACAGATGTATCCATAAAATGGGAATGGCCTCTCCACACACACCACTCCCCACATGTTTTTACTCTAAGCATTTGTAAGGTAGGATTTGCCGTTTCCAGTATTTCTGACGCTTTTAGTCTACGGATTTGTATCAGTCCAGGGAGTATATCGTCTTATCACAGACCCTTCAAATCAGAAGTTGGTAATGGAGCTAAAATAAAAGTAATTCTTATTTCCCCAAAAAAATCAAATTCTATCTTCTATATATAGTATAAATTGAAACTGCCTTTGGCAACTACAAAGAAACAACAGCTTTACATTAGGGAGGTTTTTTCCTAAAACTTTCCGGGCTGGGAGGAGGGCAAAACTGAGTTCGGTTTAATGTAATCCTGGATATAAATAGAGTTCGCAGCTTCCCCCCCCACCCCCCACCCCATAACAGATCAGGTTGGAAGGTTCCACACCTGAATGTGCAAGTCTCCATGACCTGCCAATGGAGAAGTACAGTGTTCTTCCACAAAACCTACAAAACAGTTAGGCAATTTACCTTGAATAAGTACTCGCAAATCATTTGCCTCAAGATTAGCAAAGCTGCAAGTCTGCAGCATGTCAGACTTGCAGATGTCCATATATATACATATATATATATATATATATATATATATATGCGCTCATCCCCTACCACAGATGTGAAGGCAGATTATTGCTCTATCATAACAGCTAAATGTTAGCAGCTACTTCTACGAAGCCTTTCAAATGAATGATGTGCAAATTCAGCATTTTGTTCTTAGATGTCAGTTTTGAGTATCTGCATCATTCAAGCATTTCATGAGTGTTAGGACAAACTTTTATGCTAAAAAAAGCTAAATGCTTGGACAGCTTTAAATAATCCAAATACAATCCACTGCACTGGAACTGAGAGGACTATAAATCATGTCTGTCTATCATAAGTACGGATCAATACCTGTATAACTAAAAGTAACTTAGCAAGGAAATGACTGTGTAAGCAATCCTAGTCAACTATCCAAATAGCAGAATTTCACCTACATGTTGTCTATATAGTTGAGATGATTAAAAGATGTACTGCATAATGTCACTAGGATCCTGTAACACGTCAGCTTAATTTGTATCCACAGCAATCATGTTATTGTGAATTTAATAATCAGACTTTTAGTGGCTGAGAAACTGTAGGAAAATGAGGGCAAGTGCAACTTTGAAAATGTGCAGAAAGCCCCAAGATACTAAGTCACACTGTTTGACAATTAGATCGGCATATTTTCCAACAAGTGCCTCTGCCTTAGTCCTCTGCTTGTACATCATGTGCTTTCATCTTCTATGACTGCTCAACAAGAGAAAAAGTTTTGCCATACTAAATGGTAGAAAGCCACAAAATAAACAGCAACATTGCACACTGACATCAACTACAGTCCCTTTACTCTGGCAGGATGACTCTCGAGTAGAGGAAACCAAGTACAAATTTGGTGAGAACAGTTCCAAACTGATCATCTACAGCAGTAAAACTAAACTAAAAACTTCCCAGGTTTGGCCACTAGCTCTCTTTCTCCGCTTCTTGTACTTTTCTGCCCCTTTGCAGCTTTCTGCAGAGCTGCTCAGATCACCGAAGTGAGAAACACTTAAAACTCTGATTACTTCAGTGATCCAGCTAGCAGCTAGTCCCACAAACAGTTGCATCAGCAAAACTGAGTGGGTTGTGAACAGCAGAGTGGGAGCTGGAATTAGTGGCCTAGGGCAAGAACTTGCACAGGCTCTGCTACCAGAGAAAACACATCAAACCACACCTAAGAAAGCTTAAGCAGAGCACTGTTTCAACTTTCATATAGCAATCATCACGTAGTTCAAAACAGCCTCCTTCAAGCATAGAAAAAGCAGTTTACAGTAGGGATCTGAACCCTCCTTGCAAACCTTTTAGTCACTAAAGGCACCTTTCATCACAGTTAGTTTCAATACAGTACTCCATCCTGATTTGGGTTGTACTGTAAAATAACTGCCCATACCACTCAGTTACCTGAAAGCTAGTTGAAAGATTCACCTTGAAACATAATAGAAAACAGGAATAACTACCAATACTGCTAACACTAAAAGTACCACCTTTGCTGAGGTTTGAGTATCTTTCAATCATTGTCCCTAAACTCAAGACATGGAAAAAATGAGATTTTTGCCTTTGGAAAAGCAAGTCCTTGTACCTAATAGAATTAAATAAATCCAGGAACATACTGTGTATGCAGACAACATGGAGTGGTAAGTGAAGAAAAAAATACTTAGAAGTTCACAGAAAGCTGCATGTATTTTGGAGCATCATAAGATAAGCTGCAAAAATAGAACGTCACAGGCTTCAAATACAGAGGTGAAAAAGAGCAGTTACTTTGCTACACTATTGTTTACTTATAAATCTCATCAAAAGTAAAAAAAAAAAAAAAAAAAAAAATCACACCACAGCATGTTTCATTTCTTCTAGAACTTACCAAACTCCGATACTGTCCCTGAAAGAGTTTTGAAGTTCTACTGTGTAAAGACTGGGATCCCAGAGAATCAAAAGATTTTATCCGATGAGATGAGGGACGTGCACATACAGAGTCACTGCCCAGCCCTATGTCTATAGGAGAGGGGGGAAAAAAAAGTATATATTAGAATTTGAGAAATCTGCATATAACTTCTGCTTACCTCTGTAAAACTCACATGCTTAAAGCAGATTCAATGTATCTGCAGTTGCTCAATTATTAAACATTTAAAAAAAATTATAGCAATAAATAATCTGAAATCCTGAGACACTGGCAGTTTCTTCTCCACACAGACAGGAAAACAGTTTGACCTGTTTAGGAAGAGGAGGGTTAGGGTAGTATTTCTCCATTCCTACTCACTACCAGTCTATTTAAAGGTAATTAACCAGCATCATTCTAGCTAGTGGCCAAGAATTTCAAATGCATAGAACTTGCTTGAAGTAAAGCCAGCCACATCTGTTTCTTAGCTCTTCCCTCCGCCATCTCCTTCTCAATTAAAACATTCCTTCCACTGTCTTTTTTCCTGTGTTCCTTTGTCTCATCCCTTTTTTGCCAGCTAAGCTATTTCTTCTTCTTTGGAGGGAGGGGGAGGGATAGGAGGAGTAGAAAGGAAGCAAGCTGCTTGTTCAAAAAAAAAAAACCAAACCCACCACCCTCCCAAAACTTCTCCCCTCTTTCCCATGTCTGTACTCCAAGCAGCACACCCATCTGAGCTCTTCACCCCAAGGGCGGCCATCAGGGTGCCACTGGGGTCCTTGTGGGCTAGGGAGCATCAAGGGAGCGGCAGGGCAGGGCTCATCCCACTGCCCCAGCCCCAGACACTGGACACCTCCCTGCGGACGGGACACGGGGTGTCCTCATGGGGATTAGCAGGCCACGGCCAGGTAGGGGCCCGGCTGCACCGAAAGTGGCTCCCAAGGGCCGGGGTCAGTGCTGGCCACAGCCTCCCTGCAGCGTTACAGCAGGACGGGGTTGCTCCTGGCCGCACCAGCGCCCCAGTCCTTGCAGCTGGACCCCAGGAGGGGCACGCTCCCAGGGCCCTCGCGCAGGGGACAGGCAAATGTTGCTCCTTCGCACGAGTGCAGCAGCTCGTATATCCATAGCAACCTTTCGTCAGTCTTCATGCTCATTACTCACACTCCTTCCGTTGCAGAAAAGCCCATCTTGGAAGAACCTGTGTATACCTGAAATTCTTGCAGACCCAGATGGGGATCTGAAAGCCATCTTCCAATACTAGAGTAGGGAGGTGGAGTCTACAACGCCTTCTAAAGAGTCACCCAGTTCAAGAACATTGGAAGAACAGTTGGTCAGGAAGACTCATGCAGCTCTCCTTGCTCTTAGGAATGAGGCAACACCACAGTTTGCATGTGGGTTTGATTTTTGGGTTCCATACCACTACCACCCCCCAAAGAAAGGGATCAGCCTGGGTCCTTTCTAAGCCAGCTGCAATTGTGGCTTTTTTATGTGGGTATTAATCTATCGATGTCTGGACCAAACAGCCGCACTTTTTCTCCCCTTTCAATACAGCTATGGTCTGTGTACAGCAGCTTTAAAGATGTACTGAAATGGTCTACATTTGCATTTGCAGTTAAGATGAAGAGCAGTATCTTCAACTGGTCTAAGTAGCTTCAAAGTCGTCAATGGTATACCTCCATGCCCATTCATCACAACTAAGAATTTGGTTGTAAAACTCACTCCTATGGGGTGTTTTCTGATACAAGACCAAAAAAAAGCCACAAACAAATCCTCTGTTGTAATGGACCAGAGGAGTGTTATAGAAATGACAAGATACTTACTATATTGCTATTAAACGAAAGAACACTGATCCACCACTGACTTTTCTATCAGCTTCCTTTTCCTCCTCACATAAAAACTGACAAGTATGGTTCATTTTTAAATATGTTCTTTCTCTCACCAGACTCTAACCTGATGGCCATTACTGGAACTTGCTGCTGACAGTGTAAAGCTCCATCCTGGAGCAGAAAAAAGCCAAAAAGGGCCACCAATGTTAACATTTTTTCATTGTCCTCGGATCCAGTTGGCATCGTTTAGCACAGTCTCACCCTACAATGAAGCACGGACACCTATCACATGTGTGCTATTTCTACAGCTCTCTCCCTCCCACCAAAGAACTTGAGGTGGGTGGTTTGAGACTTCTAGCTGCTACCTAAATGAAACACGCGTGGCTTCAGGTATCGAAGACGTTGGCTATCCTTTTGTTATTGGCAAGAAAGGATGGTGCTGGGGAATGGAGAGTGGGGAGGGAACGACAAAAAACCTTGACAAAATTGTTCAAACGTGGGAATGACAGAGTGAAGCAAAAGTCAGCTTTAGTATTTCAAACAGGGGGGAAAAAAACCAAACCCAAAAACCAACCAAAAAACCCCAGGCCCTTTTCTAAGAATTCTTGCCAGCTAAAAGGCTCAGTTTTAGCTCCACTGCAAAGCTTTCTTCTACAGAAGAGGAGACTAGAGAACACAGAGAGGCCACTGCCAAAGTCTTAACAACATGAACTGCCACAAAAACTCTTCTAAAACTCTGTGCATCTTCATTTTATCGTGTGCATAGGAACAGGTATAAATATATACTGATGCAAGTTGAAGGTAATTGTAAGCAAGCACCAAGACAGAGCAGAGTCTACTCACCTGCAGTCACCTTATTTAAAGCCACGAGAGAGCTGAGAACTTTGCTGAAATTCTGTCCCTGATACAGGTCATTTGCATCAAAAGTCTGAAAACAAAAGAACAAGCAGTAAGTCATAGAAACAAGCCTTTAAACTAAGCATTTCTATGCCACCGTTCAAACCATGACTGTAGAATCTATTGCCTGACAAAGGTATCAGTCTTTCAGTGACTGTTATGGACCACTAAAACTCTGGGGGTTCCCCCGCCCCCCCTTTTTTTTAATTAAAAAAAAATCAATTCATTTTTAAATAGAAAGAGGATATAGAAACAGCTGCATTTGGGAAAAACTGATGAACATAAGCTAAAAATACCAAGTGCCATTTAAATTACAGAGAAGTTGAATAAAACATAATTATCAGAAGAGAGAAGCTTTCCTCAGACATTTTGGCCAAAGAAGTTACTGGGTACCATTACTCTTGGCATACTCTTTTTCTGTAGCAGCTCACAGGCACTGTACCTTATTATTTATAAAATACTTTTAAAATTACTACAACTACTTTAAAAAGCACAACAACAACAACGTACATGCTATCTCTTTATTCTACAAGACACAGAGGAAAGCAGCACTCCTGAAAATCAATAAATTTTACAAAGAGTGAAGTTGCTGGATAGGTTAGATGGAAAATGAGGTTTGGGAAGGGGAGGGATGAAAGCTGAGGGTTATTTTATTTTTATTTTTTAACTGTGGGAAAGAGATCCAAACCTCAAACTATCTTGTAGAAAACACTCCAGTAACTTTCAAGCACTGGGTGATGATATTAAACATCTGGATTTTCAGGGGGAAAAGAGGAGATTTTTTTTAAAAAAAAAAGAGAGAGAGACCCATAATATTTGCCTGAGGTAATGGAAACACTCATCCAAAGTCTCATGAAAATAGCTCTCACAATAGATTCTGCATAGGTCGAAAGCAGTCACAGTACTCCCTTGTACAAGACTAAAAAGAGGACAATAAAAGACAGCTATCACAGTTGTTCCAACTGATTTAAGAAACAGAAAGAGATTTAGTTTCCCACAGCGTAGCAGTTTTCATCTAAAAAGTCAACAAAAACCTGTTTATTTTCCTGATAACAGACCCATCCCACAGGCACTATCAGAAAGTCTGGACCTCAGAAAGCAGCCTTCAGAGGCAGGAGAGGAAAACCCCATATTCCCAGGGGAGAAGAGAGAAAGGGACAAAGGAAGGCTAGCTGAACCCAAGAGAAGTGAAAATTTTCATGAAAGCTATCTAAAGTAACCACAGAAGGGGCTGCCAGATCAGTTGTGACTGGTTATGTGATATACTGACAAAAGTAGAGCACATTTAGAAAACATTTAATGACAGTATTATTCAGCAAGGAAAAAAAATCTCCCAAATCATTTACACTATTTAAGGTACTTGCATATTTTATCATGCACATTTTTGCCCCTCAGACTGAGGATCATCTCTGGTCCCAGCAAGCAGCAGCTCTACCTCGGCTGTTCAGGTGCCGACATCTCTCAAGCTCAGGTAGTATGTATACAGCTCAGAAGAGCAATGCCACAAAGCAGATGCAGAATCAAGCAAAGGCAAACACTAATATACGCCAAGCAGTTACCACTCACATAAAATAAGTCCAGTAAGTATTTCATTGAGTTTCACTGGGCTACAGATAATTTAAAGACTACTCTTATTTATTTGAAGCTGTAAGGAGTAAGGAAAGGGACCAGGAAATTGCCTAGATGTGAATTTTGTGGAGTTTTTCCTGAAAGATGAGGAAGTATTTAAAGACTATTTACACAAAAAAGGCATTATGCAAATAAGAAATAATCTGATTTTACAAAAAGAATAAAGATATGTTAAGTTTTACTAATAGCATAATTTATTATAAATAGAGATGAGAAACGACACCAATAAGGTGGCAGCAGAATATATAAAACCTGCCTTAAACGCAAAACCAGACTGGAGATCAGCCTAACCACTGCTCAAATTGGGGAAAAAAATTCAAGCTGTTATGGAACAAGAAAGCATCAGGAGTGTAAAATTTTCATTGCTAGCTACATGCGTGTTGTGGTAGTTTTTAAACAAGCAAACTAAAAGTACAAACCAAATCACAAAATGATGGTCCCGATCCTAAAAAAAAGGAAATACATGAGATGCATATGCTTGTGTAGACACCAGTACTGGATCAGAAAGGTACTACAGGTGAGAGAGAGAGCTATTAAAAAAAAAAAAAAAAAAGAACGCTTAAGAAAAAGGTTATAAACTATAGCTTAAACTTACAAAAACTTTGAAAAACAAAAGAAAAGAGATCCTAAATCCATTTTAAGCTCACCTTCATTCTGGATTCTGATAGAGCCAAGAGCTCTCCAAAGTCAGGCTAACTGGAGAACAACAGGATGCGAGGAAGCCTCGTTTCCTGCTATGCGGAGACTATAGGGGATACCAAGAACGATTTGATTGGATCATCGCAACACGTATAGTGCCATAAAAAAAGCCTGTATCCAGGACACGCATCCAGTCTGCTACTTCACAGGAAACAACACAATGGGAGGATACGAGAAACATTTGCTTCCTCGCGATTTTGCATAAAGCAATTCTGACAGGAAGGCACCCTCCGCACGCTCACGGCCGGCACGTTCAATAGTAGTATCTGATAAAGGGGGAGGGGGACGTGACACCCTCCAGAGAGATTTGTCTTCTAATATAACAAATGTTTAAGAATAAACTAACCTAGAGAGATAAAAAGTGAGGAAAAAAAAGCTTAGGTGCTCTAAAGTTTTGAGGCTAATTCGTTATGAAGTCAACTACTTGATTATAAAAACATCATTTCAAAAAACTAAACCAGAACACAAAAAAACCACAAACCCACACAACAAAAAACCCCAGCAAATGCTCACACCCTTCTATCTTAGTGGAGGTTTGCTCATTTCACAACATATTTGAAAACTGACATGAGTAAAAGCATCAAAATGCTTTAAGAGGATCTTCCATAGGATTGCCAGAGAAAACAGCCTGCTCCAGGTTTTCAAGAGAAGTCTGACTTGCATGTGGACTACAATCTTCATTCTGGTATTTAAGGACAGATCAGCTGTGAGAACTGACGCTTTAAAGCGTATGTTGATGGGAGAAAGTCATTCAGTAACTTCCCTATTCAGTGTCACTGGATGACAAACATCCCGCCCCAAACAACACCCTCAATTCTGCATCTGCAAGAATCAAAGCTGAATTTTGAGATCCAAGTATCAAGCAAAGTTATTTTTATATTGCAAACTATCACCAAATAACAAGGTCTGCATGCTAAATTAACTTCTAGCATAACCCACTTTTCAAATCATGTCAGAAGCACATGAATTCAAACTTGCACATGCTTACAGCTCTTAAAGCCTAAAAATGCAAACACTTAGAAAGGTATTACCTTGGAGATACTGAGATTTGTCTTTTAAACATTATGCAACAGGCATATATAGACATTAAATAAGGCTTTATGGAAAAATATTGCCAATATGCCCTTGCTTTCCAGGCAAACAGTATCTTTAACTCTGCAGAGACTCCTCCTGTGATGACATTTACCCTCTTGTTCATCCAATCCTTATCTTCCTCCGAGACAGATAAAACAATAGTCAGGATGCAGGTATAAAACAGTCATAAGTCACATTGGATGAGGACCCAGCCAAGCAAAATCTTTTGGACAAACTATTTAAATAACATACCTTCGTTTTTAAATTCCATAGAACTGACCACATGCAGACATGCCTTATATAAGCATTAACAAGAAGCACACCTATTAAAGACAGACCAGGACTGTATTAGGAGCCTTACACTAGAAACACTTCGCAATTTATAAATAGTTAGCTGGGAACCAATGAACTTCAAGCTTAGCAGACTCATCCCTGTATGCCTGTTATCATCTGCCTGTTTTCCTGGTTTTTAACATCTTTCTCACATTCTTCTGTTCTCTTCTGGATTTCAACATTTGACACTTCAATATCCCAGGCAGATACCGTACTCTAAGAGCAGACCAGATCAAACTTCTTAATAACAAGGGGACTTACGTGATCCTATGTGACACTACACATACTCTTGAGAACATGCTGGCCCTTTCGGTCACAGGACACTGACTGCCAAAGCCTGCTGATTGCCTACCCTGATGCACAGGTTCTGGCTTCCCTTTCCACACCCCCCACCAATTCCAAATATACAAGCCTGGCTTTCCATAACTATGCCTGCATTTTTTGCCCCTAGGATTTCAACTGGCTGCAAACTTATTAATAACAATTTTATGACTACTTCCAGGTCATTATTGAAATGTTAAATAACATGGTTGAGTACCAATGGCAGCAAATCCCCTATAGCAAGGTGTACATTGGATGGCCATGCTACATTTGTAATTGTATTAAAGCCTATTAATAAGCCAGTTTTTAAATTCATTTCACATGAGCCGTATTGATTTCTCCATCACTGACATTTCTTAAACACAAAACTAAATGCCTTAGCGATCCATTTCATCCACATGCTGGTTGTTCAACTACCAAATCCATCCTCACATTTTAAAGCAAGACTGACCTCTGCATGCATCTGTTTGAACTCCATCACATGCAAAATGGCCATGGTAATACACTCGGGTAATTTTAAGTCCTCTCAACCACTAACCCTCAGTGAACAGAGACTTCCATTCAAATGGTATTTATGATCTAATAGCAATAAGGAAATAAAACTAACATAACAATGCTTGTCCTTCATATCCCTGCAGCAATCAGTACCTACTGAAACTGGAAAAACATTGATTGAGGAATTAGTGAAAGAAAAAGTAAGTTAGAAAATAAGGTTGAGAATATACCTGGTGAGAGCAGACTAAAGCATACAGTAAGCCTGCAGCAGCATTCTTTTCTTCAGCTCAGTCAGTTTCAAGGCCTCACGTATCCTTTACACTATTTTATTCCCCCCCTTCTAGCCCATGAAGTCAGAAGCCAGTTACAGAGGAAATATTTTTAAATTAAGGTACTTCTCCTGTTAAGACAAGGTCTACAGCTGGAGACAGGAAAAAAATTTGGGGCAGTTCAGCCAAGCTTCCAAACACATGCTTTTTCTTCAAGCGTGTCTTCTACCAATCTTAACTTGCTTGTATCCTTACACCCCTACTGATGCTCTGGTGGTTTATCTAACAGTCATAGTCAGAAAAGTTTCTATACTGGTTAAGCATAAAATAGAAAGGTTCTTCTTAATAAATATATCCTTGCTAGATTAGTGCCTTGAATATACACAGGTACAGTATTCCCAGTTAACGTCAATATTTTAAGCATCTGTCTAACAAAAATAGATGACAGCTTTCTTTACAGCACTGCACCATAAACTGCAGCAGCTGAGGAGCTGACTTACGAGCAGCCCAGACATCTGTGCAGCACAGACAGGGCTGCCACTGCTAACCTCGCCAGCCGGCCCCAAAATAAGCTGTAACCCCTAGGCTGTGTGTACTAAACTGGCAGGACACTTTCCAGCTCAGTTTGGTGGCCTCAGGCCCCCAGCGCAAAAGATGACGCGAACATTGGCTCGCTCAGCCGGAGGAAAGGAAAGGAAATGAGGAGGGCAGCTTGGCAAAGCACAGCACGACCGTGGACACCGTGTCGCTCCACCTGCTCCTAGTGCACAGGCTGCGGCAGCTTTGGCCACCGGAGCATGAATGAACAAGTGGTAGGAAAAAAGGCAACTTCAGGGTCAGAAACAGGGGACCTTCTTGAAAAACACTTAAGGATCTCCAACACCTTGCTTTGTTGTGCCACCGCCCCGGCGTATTTCTACCCCTGGAGCAGCAGCTGGCAAGGGGAAGCCGTGGAGGCCATCCAGGGTCCCCCTTCCCATGATGACACCTAATATTCCCAAGCTGGACAAAAGATCCTGTAGGTAAGCCTGCATGCAAAGCACAAATTTCTTCATTTATTCTCACATTAGGTCAGCTGGAAGTGGTGCTGAGTCTCATTGAGCTATTATGCAGCAGCTGTTCCTCGAGCCACGCATTATCATCTGAAAGCTGTGGCAGTAAAAGGAGAGATAAGAAAAGCAGGGAACTATGACAACTGAGAGAGGAAGGGAAGGGGGGGGAGAAGAAGGGATGATTACAAATCTTCTGGAAATCTCTATGAAGCATACTGTTGCCCAAATGTAGTAATGCACAGCACAAGGGAGAGAATAAGTTCTGTTTCAAAAAATTAAGAGTATGACAAGAGGAAAAGTTTGAAAATAACTGGGAGAATAGACCCGCAAGTGCAGGATTTCTGTGTGATTTGGTAACAGTTCGCAAGAGAAATTACAACTCAGTGGTAAAGAATATACAAAACTTAAGAGGAGATCTGGAATAAGTTTTACTGCTCATATAAACCTGTTCCTCAAAAGTAAAAACTTAGTTGTACTAAAACCACCACATCACCTAGAAAGCTTTAATTCCTACAACTGGTAATACTTTTAAGGCCTAACTTGTTATCTACAAAATCAGGCAAAACCAGCAATAAAAATGTACATGGAAGTTTGTAGTGTCTGTGTCCATATGCATGTATTCAAATATACATTTACAACAAATCCAAAGAGGACAAAGGTTTAAAAAAAAAAAAAAAAAAAAAAAAAAAAAAAAAAAAAAACAAACCAACTTGTTTTAGAGTCCCTGAAGATGTACTAAACCTTTCCAGCTCCAAGAATTTTTTGCCCAAACCAACTGCATCAAAGCATTAATGATTCTGCAGATCATTAATTTAAAATGCTACATAACATTTTACCTAAGCCACCGCTTCAAAGTAAACATCTAAACATTGCCAAAACTAAACATACAGAACTTGATTTTCACCAACCCCAGCAAGAATGGCACAAAAAAAAAATCTACACAAAAAAACACAAAAGTTCTTTTTTTGGGGATGGACTGTACAATTTCTGAAGCTTTCCACATCTGTCTGTTTTTAGAATCTGACACAGCAAGTTAGTATCCTCAAATGAATTTTTTAGTAAGAAAGTCATAGAATTTGGCACTTTTAACCATAAACTTCTATTAGTAGCAAACCAAGATGTAATTTAAAAAACAGAAAGGTTAGCACTGCCTACATTTGTATAAGCTTGTAAGAAAACATCAGCCTGTTCCAAATTTCTACCTGCACAGCAAAACAAGAACTACATCTATCACACCTTCATCCTAAATCACTTTCAAATTGCTTTGTAGGTTTTGAACCTTACAGATGATACCACACAGTGATAATCTCAGCTGCCAGTGAAAGAGACATTCAGTGGCATACAGTATTAATACATGATTGAGCACTAAAGCTTAAGGAAGCTCACAGTCCTGGAACTACAGGCAAACATAAAAGTTGTTGCAATGAAATTACTCATGATAAAATTTGATCAGGACACTGAAGTTGAGATGCCTCGGTACTTGCCCACGCAACAGGGTACACCTACTTGCTTAGCTGAAAGAAAGCAACTGCATAAGTACCTTCGGGTGCCAATGAAGAGAGGCACCTCAACAGGGAAACTTGGCCACAAATGTACCCCGAGGAAGATTCAGCCCAGTAAAAATCACCTCTCTGATATACGCAGACAAGAACTATGTAAACTACTCTCCTAAAATAAATCAGGAAACACAGCTGTGGGAAAACAACACAGCCAAAATGCATGGGGAATAGTATGTGTAAGTAAGAAGACACAGAGGACTGAGAAAAAAACCACAAAGTACACACTTGGAAACAAATAGACAGTTCTGCTATGAAGCAGAGTAAGCGCTCAGTGATAAAAATGGTAAAAATGAATTTGCTAATAAGTGCACAAGCCATCACAGACTGACAGTGCATCTGATAAACAAGGACATTGGTAAATAGTCATATGTTCTAGGGAAAACCACAAGATAAAGGTGAAGGATATCCTACTGAACTAGCTTTTCTCTCTAAAAATAAGAACTGAAAACTCCACCTTATCATTCTCCCAATAGTGCAATTCCTAAGAATGAAAGAACCAAAGGCAATTGAATGACAAGTAAAAAACCCTATGCCCAAACACTTTACTTGACTTGAAGGACAATGTCCACCTGCTTAGATGAAGGCCTGCTGTACAGAATAACGACGATACATTCAGAGGACAAAGGCTAGGCGCTCAGTTAACTACAAGTTACATTAATTTCCTAAATTTGCTGATGGGTTCTACTTAATCTTCTGTGCTCCACTAAGCCAGCCGTGTACCCTAGCAATGCTCCAGAGGTCAAAGCTCAAGTCTTTGCACTGACAGAACTGCCTCACAAGAAACCAGCAAGAAGTGTCTCAAGAACGTCACAGTATATTTCTTCCTGAAAGTGACTGTGTCATCTGACCCTGCAATGAAAAAACACATTTACTTCTGCAGTGCTTATCAGCATAGATATTCAGAAAAATTGTGATTTGTCAGTAACCTTTTGCTAAAAAGAAGGCTCCTGCTTTCATAGCATTTCTTTTGGACACCACAGATGACAAACTTATTCAGCACCGAAGAGCGTGAGTGGACTAGAAGCCAAAACTGCCATGGGGATTGGATACAGTGCCACCGCTAATAAAAAGGCTGGCCCAAATTTCAGAAACAAAAGCAAACAACAGCAAAACCCACAGAACTAACAAGAGATTTTCCCTAAAGAAATAGACTGCAGAGAAGGAAAGCATCTTTTAGGTCACGCTTTCCCCCCTCCAGAACAATGCTAACATCAGCTCCAGGAGTGTGCCTCTAATTCTGAGAGCAGATGCCAGTTTCTTCTTGTATGAATAGTTTACATTAAAGATCAATGTAGCAGGAGAAAGCCTGTGAAGTCAGTTTTTAGGCCTTTCTATGAGACAGATGCCAGTAATTAGTTTGAATTAGTTTGTCCATAACTTGCAATTACACACACACACACAAAAGGCAGACTTTGGTCTTCCAAATTCATGTGATGTCTGTAACAGTATCAACTGGTCACATTTGCAAGACTACAGTCCCCATTAGATGTGAACAACTGCAAGTCATGGGAGTGGTTGATCACCTGAGTGGCCACACTTTTTTTTTTTTTTTAACTTTTTTTTTTTAAAGTCACAGTAGTAGATGGCAGTTTTGGGAAGCCACTCCTTCATCCCACAGCTTCTGCTACTTCAGACCCTCTTGGGCACCTATCCTTCCACCAACCCCATTCAACACTGCCACAACAGCACAGCAGGGAGAACACAAGTATTCTTGAGTTCCACCTGGGAGGATGGCTATCTTGCCCTGAACTACTAGGTAAAGTTCACAGGCAGATATCCGCCTCCTCCTCCATAATTTATAGATAAATGTTGTACTTGGGAGCAAAGCTATTGTAATGGAATCTGCAAACTGCTTCCCGTCTTCAAGTATAAACATACATAATGGCTCCACCATTTTCACACATCTACAGTTTCTTCCTGACTTTTCTTTTTTCCGCAACAATAAGTTATAAAGAAACAAGTTCAGAAAAAGCCTTAATGAAAGAACAATGCAAAAAATGCCTCTGCACAAACACCAGACCAACTGCTAACTGAAATTATCGAGAGCACTGAAAACAAAGACTGGCCTCAAGAAGACCACTCATAGTCACAGAAGAAATCAAAATGACAGGACAGCAACAATGACAGTCGCTTAAGACTACCAAAACAGGCTGCCCAAGTGGCCTGGCCAGGGTCTGAAAGCAGATCGTGAACACAAACATTCAGAACCGAATCATCTCTGTGCAATGTTTTTCAAACCGCTGTTTGCCAATGGCTGAACTCAGCAGTGACACGCTGAATTTTGTAAGGCTCAGAATAAACCAGTTCCTAAGGAAAAGGGAGTCAATGCATCCAGGAAACTTGCAGCTAGGTTTCAAACATTAGGAAGGGAGATGCCTTCTTTTGGAGTACTTGAATTTTAGATTTATTTTCTAAAATAGAGAAGTACACATCAGCCGAACTGTGAACATTTCCATACTCCTACCTAAAAACACAGGAAGGATGACTTGCCATACTATTTCGGATGCCTTCTGTCTAGATACATGTTCTGCCAACATTTCTCAACTAATTTCTGAAGTATCAGCTTAGTTTCAAAAGCCATGCTGTATGGAGTGAGAAGAGGCCTATATAATGAAGCAAAAAAGCTTAATTTACATGATGAAAAAAAGAAAACAAAAAGATAGAAAAAAACTTCTCTGTATCCAACATAGGTAGTGTTACCTGCAAGCCAGCTCTCCATTTGCAAAACAGGGAAACTAGTGGCTAAATACCAGTTTAAGTCACTACCATAATACTGAAGTATCACAGACACGTAGTAAGATCGTGGAGACAGATTTTTTGTTTTAAAACAGCAGTGTTCATAGAGACACACCCAGCACATGCCAGAGAGTAAGAGCTGGGGGCGGGAAGGAGTCGTCTTACTGCAAAAGATTTTGTACTACATGAGGTTATCTGCCCTCTTAAAATAGCCTGCTGGCTGTTTTACTACACTACCACGTGCTCTAACCACAACTTAAACGCTATCACATGCTCACGTTTCATCTGGAACAAATGCATACAGCCAAGTGATCAGATGATGCACAGATTCAGCATCAATGGAGAACCAACTACAGACAAAGCATGAGCCACAAGAACAGCCCCACTGACCTCAAACACTATTTCACCTACTGCTTATCAGCACCCTTAGGAGTCTCATTTTGTTGTCTGCACACACACTTTTTAAAATAAACTTATTAACAGAAGAAACAGGAAAATGCTTGTAGTATTAAATATGTATTAGTAGCTGGAAGAGAAAGACTGAAGGGGAATTGATATTTTGAGATTTCTGGCATGGGTCAGAATTTGACTAAGCATGATTAGATGAATGTAAGAAAAGTGGGAGAGGGAAAATGAAAATTAGAAATGCAAGAAAGAAAAAAAAAAACCAAAAAAGGAGTGTTATACCCTTCTGGTAAGAAGGGATTTAATCAGAAGTCTCAACTGCTTCCTGAATGTACTGTGGAAAGTGCCAAAAATTAAGAATAAAGCCTTACTGAATTTCCATATAGCCTGTTGAAGCTTTCATTTAGAATCACCAATGGGAAAAAAGTAATTGCAAAATAGTTAGCAGAAATGAACAAGCACCCCAAACTCAAGATTTCAGGTTTCGGTTAGATCAGAGCGGGTTCATTGCAACACTTCCATTTTAAAAATTCACTGAAGAACACCAAACTGCATGCATGCCCCGCTGAGCTACAGCTCCTCCCAAGCAAACCCTTTTTGATTCATAGCTTACCATTTTGATTTCAGCCAGTACAAATACTGTTAAAAAAGGAGCCTAGGACTGGACCTCTCCCTCTCTCCCAGGCACCTACAATAATGTGATCCAGGATCCTCCACCATTTATAAAACCCGTTTTGAAAGGGCAGGCACAGGACTTGAAGCAGGGACCAGCCCCACCACCACCTGCTCCAGTGACCCACCACTCCTGTTGTGGGGCTGGTGGAGCTGCCTGAGCAGCAGCCGGGCAGCCAGAGGTCCCAGCATCTTCAGGCGAGGAAGACAGAAAACCGAAGCCAATTTAATGCAACAGCCTGTAACTTCAAGGCATTCAGCAGCTGCCAGGCCAGCAGCCGAGTCATCCCTACAAAGGGCGAGGCAGACACAGAGGGGCACAACATGCAGGACAGATCTAGGTAAACCATTGCTGCTCAGGATTCACAAGCCCACAAATCAGGGCAAGCTTTCAGGAGGGAAATCTCCCACACTCCCTTCTCCCACACCACCTCACACTTCTTTCACTCAGGGGGTCATTAAACCCCCACAGCAATTCAATTCCAGCAGCTGAAGTGGCAGAAAATTAATCCAGCAAGAAGCAGGAAATTTGCTGCAAGTTTCAGGAGCTAAACCAGCTCAGTACTGGACGAGATTAGCACCTGAGCCAATGTGTGGGAGAGGTACACCTTGTCTGTCAAGAGAAAAAGATTCACTTGAGGTGCTGGGAAATGCCACTGTTGTTCAGGTATTTTCCAACAGGGAAAAGAAAAAGAAACAAAAAAAACAAAAAAAAACCCAACCAAAACCCACAACTTAGCTGCAGTCCACCCCCACCCCAATCATCCAGCATTATGATGATGTTCAGTAATAAGTTTCTGTAAGAAATTCAAACTTACAGTTTATGGGAATACCTATTAAAATCTCTATATTCCAAATATTAATAAAAGATGGGCTCTAAGCAGGTTACACGCAACAACAAAAATGAAATCCACACCAATTCTGCTTATTCATAGTCATGCCTGGGGACACAATCTGAAAGAAATAAAGATAAGTTTTCCAAGAAACTAGCTATTGCAAGCATTTTATAGTTCTCATTCATCAGCTGATAGGCCATATGATGGGCTTGGGTAGCCAAGCTGGCAAGGGCACCTAGAGGTGTTACTATGAGCAGCCAGGCCCAACAGTTTATCTCAACTCCTCCTTTTCTCCTAAATATTCTCATCTCCATGGTCCAGGAATCTTCTAGCCTCACGCCATCACCTTACCCTTCGCAACGCCCTGACTTCAACGCCCTCTCCAAAACACAACCGCTCACATTCCAACCTACCCGACACAGAGTCCTAAATCCAGCCTCTCACTTGCAACACATCCTACCTCACCAGGACTCTCTAGGCCTTGATCTGGCACCCTGATCCAGAAGGCAGGTCCTGGGTTTCCACAGCAGACATTGAATAGAGCAAGTTTCAGCTGCCACCTGATCAATGGTACCCGTACAGAGATATCCTATTCCTATCACCTCCATACAGCCAGCCAATGCCGAGGAGTCCATGCCTGTGGTAGGTGATGCCCTGTAAGGTCAGGAATGTGTCTGTCTGCAGGCACTAGAGCTTGGGACCTTCTGACGAAGACTCGGGTATGCTACCGTGTGCTTTTATGAGTTATGACAGTTCAGTGACTGGCAAAGATTGTTTCAGTGCGAGATCTTTTGCTAATATAACTGCTGCTCATGCAGCAGAACCCAGGAGTTAAAGCTGCTCCTCCTGACAAGAAGAATTTCTCGCAGAGAGCCATACACTCCTCCAAGCAGCATCCAGGGATGCCATGTGTGGAATCTGGACAAGCACTTAAGAGAAATCGACGACAGCCCACCCAGGCCCAAAACCTGCATCTAAGAGTTGCCAATAAGGAAGAATATAGAAAGGCAAATATTACATAGTAATACTTAACCAAGATGTTCTTCTTACAGTTTGTGTCTCAGGGACTATCTGCATTTAAAAGCCTTAAATGGATTTTTTAGACTTCTCTAGTCACTTCTGTAACCCACATAATTTCAACTTCTATAAAAACCCACAGAAATTATTTGCACATCTCAGTTACACTGTGAAGAATCGCTTCCTTTCACATATGATCTTGCCAATTGCTTGCTTTTTCTGAGTAGCCCTTAGCTCCTGCGAAAGGAGAAACAAAAAACAACCTTCCCACCTTCTCCATGCCACCCGTTACTGAGACCCTATCAACCTCAGATACTCATCTCTTCTGTCAACAGAAGAGTCAATACATTTATCTGCAACTCACATGGACTCCATCCCTTCCTGCTCTTGTAACAACTTCTGTTAAGTCTTGAAATGGCAGGCTATTTCATTTCCTTTAAATACAGCATTTCTCCTGGGCATTGCTATAAATATAATTCATCTCAATGCTACAACTCACAGAATAGTTAGAGAGAAGGACCAAGCACAATACCTTTGTGATTTGCCAAGACTACATGATACCTGTCAGTTCAAAGAATTCTGATATTAAATTGAAATTTTAACCATAGTGTGCAATATTGGACTCAGTAGCGGAGGAATGGAAGGCAGCAAACACGAACCAAGCCTTTAAAGATGAAGGAAGGAAAGAAGGGAAGAGATCCAGAGAATTACAGACCAGTAAAGCAATGCCTAAGCGTTGTAAATTGATAAAATCTATAATAAAGAACAGAATTGGTGGGGTTTGCATAAATGCAGAAATAGAAATAATTAACATTGCTTTGGCAGAAGGAAGTAATCTTTCCAAAATGCATCTATGATCCTTGAGGCAATTAGTCGTAAACATAGGGTAGTCCAGTTAACACACCATATCTAAATATCCTTTGAAAAGACACCTATCAAGGGTTGGTTTTGTTTTAAACAAAAGTAATATGAGCTAGGAGACTCCTCTTTAAGATTCAGAAGTGCTCAAGAAGTAAGAAACAATAGCTGTATACAAACGATTGGTTTTCACTGTGAAGGGAGTACCAGAAGTGTCCCATAGGGATCTGACTTAGGGCCCACACTACTCCATACAATGTACATGTGGTTTCACAAAAGGCATGAAGAATGAACTTTGTTAAGGATATAAAATTACTCAAGGTAGTCAAAATTTGAACTCATAGCAAACAGCTACCATACCATCTTGGGGATGACCAAATGTTAAAAGTGGTAGATGAAATCCAGGCCTAACAAAAGCAAAAACTACCCTCAGTCAAAATAATAAAAAACCAAACCTCGTCATTATACTTGCATAAAAATTAGTTCTAAATTACCTACTCCCACTGACAAGTAAAAGATGACAGTCAGCTAACAACTTCAGATCAAGGATCATCCAAGTTGTGAAGTCCAAGAGAAACAATACTGGAAAATTAGAAAAGACGGAGGCAACAAACAGATGGCTTTTATTATTTCCATAGTATCTCTGTAACTTAAATACAGCTCTGGTCCACCATGATACCGTAAAACAACAAAGGGTACAGAGATGTATGCTGTTTAAACCAACTAAATTAATGCAATGGATTTCATAAAAAGAAAGAGTAAATAAGCTAAAAGTGTTCATCTTGGAAAGAGAATATGGGATGTAGCAAAGTACACTAGTCCTCTATGAAGTCATGTATAGCACAGAGAAGATCCATAACATAAGAACAAAGCCACCCATTGCCACCAGCTGCAACAGCTGAACAAACAAAAGGAAGTTTTTATAAAATGCATAATTTAACTCTGGAACTTATTGCCACAGGATGCTGTGAAGGTAAAAAAAGCTCAAAATAGCTTTGGAAAGCTATTTAAAAAAAAAAGCCATAGAAGGAGGTCCATTGAGCTGTTAAATACACAGTGATACAGATACCAACCCCAAGTCCTCAAGAAGCTCCTCAGCTATGGACCATCAGAAGCTGGGAAGATATAACAGAAGGTGTCATGCTGTATTTTCACCTTTTTTTTTTTTTTTTTTTTAACACCTTTTCTCCCAGGCATCTATTACAGACCCTTATCTCACAGGGTAACAAAGTAAACGGACCTTTCATCTGAACTTGCATAGTCATCCTTAGGTCATTAAAGACGATAAAACTAGTCCTGCATT
Organism: Astur gentilis; assembly: GCF_929443795.1. NCBI lineage: Eukaryota > Metazoa > Chordata > Aves > Accipitriformes > Accipitridae > Astur > Astur gentilis. The sequence goes on along the minus strand of NC_064910.1, from coordinate 1,637,351 downwards.
TTTAACCTCCAAAGCCAAGTTAAGCAAAAAAAGTTTGTTATGCTAACTTAGTCACTACAGAAAACCCCTCGGTAAAACACTGCTTGAGCAACAGTAATTAGCCTTTATTCCCCAAATTCTCAAAACCATGCACCAGACTTCATTTTACAACTAATACAGGATTTAAAAGCCGAGTTAAGCAACTGAATAGTCATATTGGAAGATACAGAAATACTATCATGACAGAAATTACCTGCCAGAAATTTAAGAAAACAGTTTACCTCAGTCATTGCAACTGCACCCTGTTACCCAGAGAGGCAATGCTGACGCAATGCCTCCCACAGATGTACCCCATACACCTCCCCAGTGTGGGATCTGGCTACAGGATAATCAACGTGTGAGTCAGTTCAGCTACAGAAAGCTAATCAACCTTAGTTTTCCCTAATATCAGCTCACTGAAACAACTCACTCTGCAACTGCACAGTCTGTACATCTGACACTGGGGAAGTGGCAGGACTCTGTCTAAGCCTGCAGACCATCAGGATTTCCCTTCGCAAGGGCAGCCCACAGCTACAGCAGAAGATGGGCAACAGACTGTATTCACCATTAAGAGTTGCAAACACTGTAATGCGAATATCACCAAATGCACCACTTAATACTGACATGAACTTTGCACCACTTCAAAATTAGCTAGTAATTATGTCTAGGTTTAAATAACAGCAAGGAGACAAGCAATAAGAAACAGCTCCATATATCACTATACCAGTATGTTAAAAGTTATGGCACAGAACAGCAATAACATTTTGTTATAAAAATTTCATGTGGTATATTAACACATGGGGTGTGTTTTTCCTCCCATTTAATCTTTGCTATTTAAATACCACAAAAACCAGCCCCAGTCTAGAAGAACAAGTTATGGATTATTATACTGACCCATCTTCACAGTTGATACTAATGAGACTTCTGCTGGAGGCTCATGATTTTCTCAGACACATCAAAGTTAAGTATGCAGAGTTAAGGATGAAGCTTCAAGCATAACTGAAACCCCTACAGGGAAGCACTTAAAACTGAAACTGTCACTTACATAACACTTTAAAGGAGAAAGATACCAACGAAATCACATGGTGCTACAGCATCCTCAGAAACACAATTCATCGTAGACATCACTGTAAAGACATAAACAGCTACAACACTCTGGCATTCAGCGCCAGTCTCAGAACAAGCCAGTCAGAGCACATACAAACCCTTTTCAGGCTGTGATGTCCATTACAACATCCCCCCCCAAAACCACACATGAAACTCCTGCTGAGGTCACTGATGTGACTGACACCAGTCTGAAGACCTCAACCTTTTAGCTGTGAGATCAGAGTAGATATCCTATTATTACCAGAGTCATACTGCACTGGAAACATAACTTCTACAGGAGGTCAAGTCTGCAAAATATACTGCTATATTAACATAGAAAATGCCAATGCAGCGTAAAGTTCCCAACTGAATAAAAGAAATAGAAAAATATGAGGTCAGGCATTAAAAGCAGTAACTAGGGCAGTGATCGTAAAGATCCAACCTCAGAGGAGTTCAATACACACCAAAACACCCACCAAGGTGCTCTGCACATGGCAAAAGCAGGCATCACATCAAGCAATGCTCGAGGCGATGCCCTCTGATTTCCCTTGCTCATTAAAGCAAAGGCACGTAATGGCTACTTATACCTAACTGAGCTGCAAAAGAGGCGAGAGCTTTCCTGTGTGTCTAACCACACCCAAAAATACAGCCTATGACCTAAAGATACGAGGTTACCAGGTACCCTGCTGTATCGCCCATTTAAAAACCTAGTGCAGATAGTGCCTTAAAGCGATCAAATAAAGCAAGGGCTTCTCCCTTGCATGTGAATAGGAAACAGTGAAAGTGCTATGAAGCCACCAGGCTGCCACTGGAGCTGTTCCTGCACTGTGGGATTGCTCTTGGAGCAGGGGTCAACTGCTGCAGTTTTTAACCCAGATTAGGACTGCAACAATGCAGAGCAAGGTGACACAGAAAGCAATTACAGCAAGACTTTGTCCTGAGGGAATACAATAGCTAAAAAGCTATGGATACCTGTTCAGGAGCACAAGAGCTTCCACGAGCAACACCAGGTTTGTTGCCTGTAATGGTGATGGTAACGCTTATTTTCTGTACTATATCTTATGCATCTCTGGCTGATCCAAATCTCTCCTGGAAGGTGTATCCTCCTCTTTACCAATCAACACACGTTTGCAAACTCTGACTGCTTTCCAAAGTCCTGCTGTTTCCTCTCATATGAAAAACAAGTGATACCAGATGCTGCAAGCAGGAAGGAAGTGAAATTAAAAGAAAATATAGTGGAGTAAAATGTGCTGTTCTAGAAGCAGGTTGAAAAGGTAAGCAAGACTTTCCAATAGGACGCTCCAGAAGCATTTAGGAAACAAAAGATGTGGTTCCAACAAAGAGGAATTGCTTAAAAGTCTCGAGCAACATTCTCTCAAAGGGCTGGTGCCACAAGTGTGTTATCTTTATGGAAGACAACATAAAGGTGACTGGTGTTCAAAAAAAAAATAATATTGAAGTTCTTCTAGAGGTGAGAAACCCTTTCAGATACATTGCAAGAAACATAATGCAAAGCTAACAAACAAGTTAGGACAACATTGGAGTTTTCCAACAGGTCACAGCTCCTAGCAAAATTCCAAGTGAATAAAATTTTTAACCTCTGAGAAGTAACAATAGCTCTGAAAGCAAACACACAGTTTTTAGACGCATCTGGCCCATAAAATAACTATTAAATAGCACTCCTCATTTGTTTTTAAGAATAGACTGAATATACTTATTTTGTACATTCAGTCTGTCAAGCCAAATTTGTTTTACACAAGCCTTTGCAAGGCTTCTAGAATAGCCTGCCTTATTTTGTACAAAGCTTGGCATGTTGCCCAACACACACCTGAAAAAGCAATACATGTACAGTACATACTCCTTGTATTTCGTGCCCTGCAACCTAAGTAGTTTTAGGGTACGCAGACAATAAATCCAGCTATGAAGATTGCTCTTAAACCACGCAGCAGTAGCTTCCACAATACCTTTTACCAGCTCTAAAAGCAGCTCCTTCCAGACAGACATTCATACCATAATCTCTAACTTCACACCATCTTTTAAAATGAAGTTACTGCAACATGCTTCAAATAAAGCCATAATGTAACGCCTCGATCGTACCAAAGCAATTCAAGTTCTGCTTCATGGCAGCTCACCACCCTGAACTCCACAATCCTAGTACTTTCCGAACAATTTAACCTACACAGTCCTATGTGAAGCCACTGTGGCTTACAACACAAGACTGCCTCCTTCCCAGTGCCACCCTGTCACCCCAACTATGGGCCAAGGTATTCTATCCAAATCTTTTTCAAGCCAAGAGAGCAGGAGAGCAGCTGTGCTCTCTGCAAGCTGCTCGAGCAAGAAGTTCTCTGACTGTCAAACAAGCCACAGCTCACTGCCTCAAAAGGCAGGCTGCGTCTGCTTGCATAAATTCCCTTGGAGAGACTGTTTTAAAAAGGCAGGAAAACAAAGGAGAGTTTCCTGTTGTGAGGGGAATTTCATGTCCTTCATTAACTCGCGGGAAGGGCACCTAAGGCTTCCTCTTCAGGACTACAAAGCCTCCATATTCTACAGAAGCAAAAGAAACATACAAAGATGAAAAAGTTGTCTTAATATTAAAATCAGGATTATTTCAAACAAGCCTCAACGTACCTCATTTCAAGCATCGCCACAGTTACCTGAGGGTAGACACTGCCATTAAAATATAATTATTTCACTTGGGTAGTTTATCTAATGAAACTACAGTATTCACTAGGCAGCGAGGACACTCCTTGATGAGACCTGCCTTAACTACTACCAAGAACAGACTCAGACTTCAGAGCAATTACAGGCAGCAATTAGGCAGAATTCAATCCAGCTTCAGGACTCTCAGTAGCAAAACAAAAGACCCCATTTGAAGGGCTGAGCACTGCAGTCCAACATCACCCCAACAGTTAAAGTCTCTTCAAGAGACGCTAGTAGACATCTGGCAGGCTTTACTTCAGATCAGCAGTCTGCATGATCAGGACCTGGTAGTCCTGTCAATGCTAACACTTTCCATTATCAGATCTTTTATTTTCTCTTAAGCTTTCCTAAACTTCAAACATTTGGACTAGTATTTTTCATGTTGTGCATGTGCCTCATGCCTCACTTTATCATTATCAATATTTTGTACACAACTTCCCTATCCTGTTGTTACCAGAAATGACACCAAGAAAACAATGTTTGCCAGAACTCAAGTTTGGGAAATCCAAACCTCGAAACAATTAGTTCCCTTTGCTTTGGAGCAGAATTTCTAAAGGCTCTCTACACTATCAAATTTCCTTCCAAAATGTACCAGAAATTGTCCCCTAGGAAAAAAAAAACAAACCCAATTTTGACCAGCTTAAGACCTTTTAGCTTTGTTTCGTTCATTTCTTCTTTAAAACTAGTCTATACACATGTTTAGGACAGAGAGAGAGCATGTCACAGATTCACAGAGGAGTCCACTTGCAAAGCATAGAGCAGAACATTTTCCTGGAGGTCTCAACACAGTTTGGACACTAACACCAGAAGAGGGAACCTCCAAGAGAAAGCAACTGCCCAATTCAAATGCCGTGAAACAAAAGCTAGATCCAGAACTGAGGAGCTGGGGGTGGAAGAATGACACCATCAAGGCTAAGTTTCACCTTATTTTAGGAAACCACTGTCTCCTTTTGTATCCCCAGAGGGACATGCATCCCTTCCACCACAGGTCATCCTATGCAGAGGCTTCTGTTGTTGACTGTAAAAGGAAGCCTCCATAACTAACTTTAGCTGGGGTCTAGAAGACAGAACTGAAAGCAAGGGAAGGATAGTGTCACAGAGAACTGCAGTCCTTGGAAATCCCACTCCTCCTTAACCACACTCTCAGCTCAAAGTTGCACTCTCCCTTGCCCAACAGTTTTTGAGCCCATCACCACCTTCACTATAACAAACTGAATCCGCTAAAGACTAGGGCAATCCATTTTTTTGCTTAGGTAGGTCTCTGCCACTTCAGAAGCCTCACCAGCACCAGAGCTGGTCTACAGTAAGTAGCAGAAACAGACAGAAAAACACTTTTCTCTTTGGAGAGAGGTGGCACTGATTTACTTGTCTTGGAGACCTCAGAAATCAGGGCTAGTCAGCTGATGTTAGGCTAGGAATGACAGGAGAGAGGAAACAGCGAGGCAAATCACTTGAGAACATGCAGAAAGGAAGATCAGGACTCAAAACCCAAGCGGGAAAACAAAGCCAACAAGAAAGGGAGAATGGGAGAGGAGAAACAAAAACAGTTGTCAAGAGCTTGGTGTAGAAGCCAAGTTATGTCATCCCTCTGCTATCAACAAATACCCAGAAAACACAGCAATTGAGAACGTGCCCATCTCTTCCCAGCTCAGCACAAAGAAGAAACATGAGCTTACTGCCGCTAGCAGATACACTGACAGTTCAGGCACAGAGGCTGAGCAGGAGAGATGGCAGTTCTGCTGCCACAGGGAGCTTCCCCCTCCACTTCTTTAAATCTAGGATCACCTAAAGATGATCTGCATATTCAATGTACAATAATCAACTATTACCATTTCCCTCAACATCTCTGTCCCCATTCAGTACTTCGGGCAAGGCTGGTCAAAGGATCAATCAGGAAGCCTTAAAAAAAGATTAATCAGGAAGCCTTAAAAAAGGATTTGCCTGTAAGGGCATTCTCCCAGGACCCAAATCTCTCCCATATAGGACATCCTCCTACCCACCACATTCCGTACATTACTCAGGCAAATCACTTCACCTACCTGGATAAAAAGCAACTTCAGAAAATGGGTCCTGGTTTGCAACTTAGCTCCAAAATGAATTGAATTTGCAAAACAAGGAGGCTGGTGAGGTGGTGGGCAGTGCTAAACTAGTATTGCCACTGAGCCAGAAGCTCACAAACCCTACTCCTTTAGATGCCCATGCCATTTACTGCAGAAATCAGAAGGCATGGCAAGAAGCCAGCAAACTGTGTGTCTCAGTAAAGACAGGTGACAGCTACATCAGAGAAATTAATTCCCTCTATCGGCCACAACATTGCTGCATCACTACAAAAAAAGTAATCTCATTTAATTTGAGTTGATCTGTTGCTTGTCTCCTCAGCTGCTCAGAAGCCAAGGCTTTGAGTTAAATAAGAGTTTAAATGAATTTGAGGCAGCACTGCAAATATCCCCCCACCTCGTGCCAGTCCCAGCTCCCCCTGATCCCCACAGTGAACTGATTCAGAGGGAAAGAGAGCAGGTTAGTAGGGTTATTTCTACCAGCCCATCTCCCTGTACCACCTCACCTCAGAGTCTGCCAAGCAGCCATGCTAGAAAAGGGAAGGGCAAGAAGTATGCAAGCAATAGCACGAGATGCTGCTGCTGCACTGCTGCAATGGGTTTAAGCTATCCTAGGACCACAGCCTGGCTTCAGTCCACTCTGCAGCATCTTTAGCACTCACAGCTGCAACTGAGGTCCACCAGAGCTGTGTCAAACTACAGATGCTTTAGCCTGCAGCTCAAGCACTGTGAAATGGGGATAATACCACTCCTTCATAAACAGTCTTACAAACCAAACCAAAAAAAGGTTGTAAGTATCTGACACCATCGTGGAAAGCACCACAGAACATCCATGCAGAAGCTACTAATTCTGCCTCCGAACGAAGACTTAAAACATATCCAATAAAAGTCTGAGACCATCCAATGAACAAAGGAAGAGCACTGAAGAGCCTTCCAGCTGAAAAGAGGCAAGGTTCCTACAGAAAACCAAACAACTACCTGTTATCACAATATGCATACAGAGGGGGCCCAATAAAACTTTTTGGTTTCAGCATAACAATTTTTCTTTGGTCAAAGCCTTAGTAGCATCCACAACAAAAATAGGTTTGAGGAAAGTGTGGTGCGCAAAAGTTCATCTACAGTTGTTCTGGTCCTGAAATGCTTTTACAATACAAAAGATAAGTACCCCACTTACCTACTTAACAGCTAAACTAATAGAAAAACTGATTTATTTACACCTGGGCAAAACAAGCCCAAATCACACATTCTTGAATATGTCAACTAGGAAAAACAAACTGCAGCATTTTAAGCTACAACATTCTGTCATTTCTACCTCAAAGAGTACTTCCCTGAGATCTGAGATTTTTGGACTGCTCTAAAAGCACGCCTACATTTTCTTCCGCATTTCCTGACAGCAGCTATAAATAAAATTACAATCATTCACTTAATTTTGAGTTATATACAGGCATTTGAAAACAAGATACTTCTACAAGGAATATTAACAAAAATTAAGAGATAAGCCATCTTAATAAGCAAGTACAGGCAGGAAAGAAATCAACAAGCTGACAGGCATCTTCAAAACTGCAGAGCCCTCCAAGCCAACTAATTAACTTAGGCCATAAATAATACCTCGATGCGGTCAATTTAACTATCAGCAGTTTACAATATCAAAGTCAGCCAATTACAACAACTTTGTATCTTAACAATGAAGAATTGCTCTTTCAGTTTAACTGCCAAGTACAGAAAATACTTTAGCTGTATTTATACATGGAAGTTATCTTCTGCAAAATGTTCATGTGACACCAGGGTGAAGAACTAGCCTAAGGCAAAGGGTGTGAAAATGCATTTTCCTGTAATTTACTTTATGCTCCTCAAAGACCTGTGGAGTGCATTGATTTAAATGGCCTACGCAAATAATTAGATTAGTATACATTAACATCCTGTTCCATATCTGTAGTTCAATCACTTTCCTAAACACTGGATATCAATCTTTAGGAAGAAAAAGTGGGAGATTACCCTATCCCCACATGCTTAAATGCTTTAACATACATGAGAAGAAAGAATTTGATCAAGTGACAGAAAATTATGAACTATGTCATAATTTCTGCACTGAGGCTGCTTTTAGACAAAACATGGTAATCAGCTGAAGTGTACTTCACTAATTTTGAAGGTACTCTATGTAGCTAATAAACATACAAAGAAAACATGCAAGAAAAAATGCCTCAACATGTTTTGCATGGAAAACCAGTTAATTTAACAAATAGGAAGAAGTATTTGCACCTGCTGATTTAAAACAAACTGCTTCTAGGCACTTTCTGCTAATAGAGAACAGAATTAGGAACTGTCTTCTTCTTAAACCTCATTTTTGTTCATTAATTAAGTGAACGGGGTGTGGGTGTGGGGGTGTGTGATAAATTCCACCCACTCTCCCAGTCTCTTTGCTTTGTCCTGACTGAATGAACTCAAAATATTTGAAGAATAGACTGATCCAGCTGAAAAGTAAGTAAAGGTCTATTTATTTTAGGTTGGCTTGCTGCTGCCAAAAGAGGAGGTCTGAGTCCCCTCCCTTCTCCCCTGTGTCCTTTGTGCCACAGTCACTCAAAGTGATCCACTCTGATCCAGTTCAGGGGGTCAGTTACACTGGAAGAAAAAAAATCTAACCCACCAGAGACTGGCAGGGAAGCAATGAACAGTTAACTGGGAGCCTGGCAATTCATCTAAAAATAAAGCAAGCGGTGTTTCTGGTCATATTTCATTAGAAATAAACATGAAACACAGCATAAACTTATCTAGATGAAGTAAAAATAATACTTGGGCGGTACATGTTTGACTTTCCTTACAACTCTGGCAGTGAGCATTGACTTGGTGCATGCCTGGCTAGGGGTGTTTCCATGGCAGCTCCCACTGATCTAAACCAGGTTCCTGCACAGCCTAACACTGCCTCCAGCTCCCTGGCCAACCAAGCCAACTCCTTACACAGACAGATGCTTGAGCAACTGCCCATCAATAGGATTCTCAAAAATAATTTCTTCTGTTTGAAAATAAGAGCAGGATTTCAAATTCCATCCAGGTATCTGCTAAAATACACGGTCCTGCTGCTAAGAGGTGTTCCTAACTCCTCCCTTGCACCAACCCCAGCACTCCGACCCTGCACCGAGGCAACCTGGCTCACCATCCCATCAGCAGCGGGCTGGGGGGAAGCACAATTTTCTGTTGAAGGTGGAGTGGGTCTTCCTCCCTTCCTTCTTCCTTCTTGTTGGGTTCTTTTTTGGTTGGGTTTTGGGGGGTTTTCTGAGAGAGGGTAGGGAGGGAACAGTTTGGATTTTTGTGCATTTACTCAGCTAGCTGGCACACATGAGAACCAGCACAAGATGAAATGGCCATGGCAGGGAGGGCAGGGGCGAGCAAAGGGGGGAGCAGACCTCTTTCAGGAGCAACGACCAATTAAATTGGCTCCCTTTGTTACACGTAAATTCACCACCGGTTACCGTTACACTGAACCACCAATAATCCCACCATCAAATATTTTTGTACTATTTCAATTCAACTTCTATTTTCCTGGCTTCAGAGGAAGCTGCCTAGTGCACAGCTACGTGTGAAGCCACTCAGCACCCCTGGAAGCTCTGCTCCACCACGCTCAGTTGCTGCCAGGCAGATGGATGAGGGAAAAGCATTTTAACCAGCACTCAAACCCTGCCCTGGGACACCCAGAATCCCCGTTCTTAAAATTTTTCAGAGGGGAACTTGATGCAAAAAAAAAAAAAAAAAAAAAAACCACCAAAAAAACCACCAAAAAAAACACAAAAAAAGGAAAAAGGAGTCTTACAGCTTTCAGCACAGAGACCAGAGTCCTATTAGACAAATCTCAGCACACTTAAGTCACCCTAAAAATTGAGGGCTATTTAATTTGTTCCAATGCTGCAAATGCCATTAAAAGAAAAATGCCCCTCACACCTTCCATTCTTCTGCTGAGTGATCCGCATGAAGGAATCAAACCAGTTAAGGCCCCTTTTTGGAGAAATGGGGAAAAAAAGGAGGACTAATTTAATTAAAGCTAGGGCAATTGTTTGTTCTTCAGCACTACCAGCCTAAGAGGACAAGAGCTACTGCTTTTGCTGGCACTTCCAGCTAATAATCCCCTAAAAATCAACATGCAAAACAGCCTAGGGGTTCTTGTGAAGCAAGAGTGGACATCACAGGGAGAAGACTTGATCAGGCGGGAATTTTACAAGATATTTAACAAGTATATATCTGGGAAAAAACTATTAAGCATGTCATCACCACATTCTCACTAACCACCACTATTCCTCTCTGATAACCACTCGCATGCCCTCCTCCTTAAGAAAAACAAGTCCGGGTAGAGGGTAGAAATTAAGACAGTGCCGGGCATGGGAATAAAAATTTTACAAATATAAATATATATTAAAAATCACTCAGCACTACCAGGAGAGGATCTGTGAAGGTGTCCTTCACAAACAGGAAGTCCACCAGCTAGTAATGGCACATTTTTGTTGTTGGGGTTTCCCCCCCCCTCTATTTTTTTTCCTTCATTATTTCACCACCTAAGGTAGTTGCACTACTACACTCTACCCTTCATAGGGTCGGTGAAGCAAGTAGCATGGAGAATTTGTATTGCAGCAGGGGCTTGGCTCAGTTTTAATGTTTTGTTTCTAAATCGGATTCAAAAGCAACCGCTACTTAATAGTTTCTAAACACTTCATTCAAGGAAGCGCAGCCAACCGGGTGATGAAATAGAGCCACGCTCTATGCTGCACAAAACACACGACAGTCAAAAAACTGGAAGAAGTCTTCCAACTTCAGCTGAAGTTTAGGGGGGGAGAAGGATCAGTCGGGATTTCACCTGCTAAATAGGAGCCTCTAGCCCCATCCCCGGAGGAAGCACAGGGTACCCGGAGAAGCCCTCACGCCCTCCGCGCTGGCCCCAAAGGCGAAGCTGCTGCGCTGCCCAGAGGGGCTCCCCCCGCTCCCCCAGCGCAGGCTGCCGGGGCAGGGCCACCTGGGGACAGCGGCCGGCAGCCCACCCCGCACCGGAGCGGGGGGACCCCCCTCTGCTCCGCCAGCGCTCGGGCCCGCGTGTTTGCGCTTGGCCCACAAGATGGCACTGACGGAAAGAGTTTGCTCCCTCTTTTTCCCTCTCTCCCTCTGACACCGGGCTGAGGGCTGGCCCCGGACTGACTCAGAGGAGGACTGCCACCTACTGAAACACCACGTCGCCTTCCCACACAGCTGAGGTTCCCTTCCCACCCGCCCTCAAGCCAACCCACCGGCGAGACCCCGCTGGCTTCGTCAGACAGGTCGGCGATGGACTGAGGCAACGCGGCTGAAGACAGCTTATTTTCAGTAACGGGAGCCTGCGGCTGTCAGCACTACCATTTTCTGTTACCTAGAATTTTTCAGTATTTCCTGAAAAACGTAAAGACCTGGAAAAAGCTAGTCTTGTCAAAGAGCCATGACGCTTCCCACACAGGCAGACTCCAGCTCTCAATAATACTGACAGGACCAGCCCAGCACCTGATGAAACATCTAAACACAGTTAACTACAGCAAAACAGAGGGTGCAAGCTGAAACATGCGAGAGCTAGAGCTATCTGGATATTCAGCTGAACATAGTAAGATAAGATTAACTCCCCTTGAGAAAAAGGAAAAATCACCATATTCTAATATGCCTTTTCCTTTCAATTAGAGGAAGCGAGCAAGGCACTTTTCTCCTCTCATCAACACAATCTTGCAAAATCAAGCCTGTGAAACCTCCTCTCCACAGCAGAGTGCGTATCAGCTTTCCCACACCTGCCAAGATATTTACATGCGAGCAGAAGTCAGGAACAGTTGCAAAGCTGGAAGCATTTAAGAAATCAGAGCAAGTCACAGAAGACCTAGATTTGACATTGCATCATTTTCACACAATTGAAGTGATTTATGTTCACTCTTAAGTCCCAAGTAAAAATCAAGAGAAGATTCTGCTGAGGTCACAGTAAACAAAACCAGCAGACTGTTTTACAGACTTGGACTCTCTTCTGCGTAGTCCTCATCTAAAAGCAACCATTCTGCTAGAATTCCTCCCTTGCCAAAGGGATCCAACATAGTCATTGTCACAAGAGGAGAAAGTTTTCCAAGTTCCTGCGGAGGCCGAGCACTGCCGTCTCCTACATTGCAGGAGGCACCTCAGCTATGAGGACCTTATTAGTCCAAAAGCCTGTGTTAAAAACGTACAACGCTGCATCATTAGATCTGCAGGTACTCAAGTTTTCTTCAAACAGAATGCCACATTCTGTATAGAGGCAACACATTCTGTATAGAGGTAAATCTTTTGTTCTCCCTCTGTCACACACAGGCTTGGGAAATTCAGCTGACACCTAATAACAAGGGAACTACGTTCAATGTACACAAGCCCAGTTGTAGAGGGCAAGCTTTATCTACATTTCTATTTTCAGCATGTTTGCCAGCTAAACAATCTCTTACATGTCTTCAAAACTATTCAAGAGAAATGTGTGTGGGGAGGGAGCCCGAGACTTCTGAAGCCCAACTTCACAAGTCATTCATAAAAACCACAGCAGCAGCTAACAAGACCATAGCCATCCTCTGCGAAGGAAACGGGCAGGCAGGCCCCGACGCGTACACAGACCGGTCTCCTGAAACACGCTTCACTGCTCCGCGCTCACTAACAGCAGGTGCAACGCTGCCCCGACGCCGTCTCCGTTCCCCTCTCTCGCCGCCCGACCTGCTGGACCTGCTGTCGCTCTCTTGCTGGGAAGGATGGGACAGCTCACCTGCTCTCCTCCCAAGAACCGCCTCCACACCTGGCATCCCCACCACCCCTGCACAGCTTGCTCCTTCCTCGGGGCTAATCAGAAGTCCCCCCTGCCGCAGCTCTCACCCTTCAGAAAGCCAGCAGATGAGCCTTTCCTCACTGTGCTTCACACCAAAGAACTGGAGGGCAGGAGAGGGCTAAAGAAATTAGAGGGCAAGAACTCCTCTGACAAGTCAGGAGAAGAGCGTAAGTCAGCAAGCAGCCTCTTCTCCCTTTTTTCCCCCCTCAGGGACTCGAAGCTCTGCCCAAAAGCCTCCTCCCCTCCAGCCCTCTCTACCCATCCTTTCATCCCAATTTTCCTAGTTTCCAGGCTATCCCTCACATGATTAATTCCTCTTCTATCGAAGAAGCACTGAAACCCTTTTGTGAAAACAGCTTGCTATATTTGAGCATAAGAGTACAATGCTGAAATCTTCTGTGAATTCTAGATTAATAGTGCAATATATTTTAATTGCTAGATGAACGTTCATTTTATTCTTAAGATCCAAATGAACGCCACAAATGAAGCAGTTACACAGAAGCCTCTCCCAAACCACAGAGCGACTTGTTTGCAAAACTACTCTGAACAGATCTATACTACATAATATTTACAGCAAAGTACAGTGTGTCACTGCAAGTTGCCTTGTACATACTGACCTCCAAAACATGACTGAAACGTTTTGGATGTATTTTGACATGCCAGACTCACTGTCATGTACGGTCCATGCAGTGAAGACAAACAGATCTGTGCCCATGTCAGATCCATCATGCCAGACAGACTCTGTACACGCACACTCGCTTATATTTTTTGCATTCAAAGTATCATGCCAGAGTGCAATACAAAAGAATTGGCAGGAATGAAAATATGTATGGTCCAAATTCAAAATTTCTGAAAAATTTTCTACTTGAGAAATACTGAATATATCCCTTACGTAACCAAAAAAATACTACCATATTCCCCAACCATGTTTGTTACAGTACTCCTTACAAAGGCACATGCTTTTAATCTACTTTTGCTATTTGCTAGGGTTCTTTTTATAAAGTCATCTTAAAATTTTTCAGTATCAGGTGCTTTTGAACACGTACCCCAACAAAGAGAAGCACTCTTCCTATTTAATGAAAGCCACTGGAGTTGCTTTAGTCCAGAAGCGATAGCACAATACCACAACTGGTGATGCAACAAGCTTGGCAGAACCACAAGAAATAAATTCTCATGGGAAGAGAAGGAAGGTTTAAGTGAGGGAACAGTGTGAGGATCTAAAATGCTAACATGCACATTCGTGTTTTAGACTGTGTTTTACCAGATAAAACTGTAACAGCTTCCGATACAACCACTCCTCCCTGTCCAACACCATATGTTCCTGCCTCTGTCACCTCCTCAGCTACCATGACACCACGCATTAATGGTATACAAGATGAGGAACTGGTTTGACCTTACCAAAAAAAAAAAAAAAAAAAAAAAAAAAAAAGACTATTTTTCCACTGTTCTATTGGTAAGACACCCTTAAAGTAGTATTCAAAGGCTTCAAATACAAAAAACTGGTAAACACATGAAACATCATCACAGTCCTAGATTACTACTACTTTGTGCATCATAAGAATCCCTCATATCATAAAAAGAAGCCATTCAGCCATTCTATAAAAGTAACATGAATAGTCAAGTAACAGCATCTTCCTGTCTTAGAAAGGTTCCAAGATGTGCTAACATGGCCTTCTAATCATGCCAGTCAGGCTGTACTTCTCTGTTACACGTGATGGGCAAAACAGACCAAAAAGACAAGACCTGAGAACAAACTGCATGAAACAACGATTTTCAGTACTGTCATATTAACACATGACAAAAAGGATAGAAATCGGGGGGGGGGGGGGGGGGGGGCACGGAATGGACATGACAGACATGACACAGTCATTTCTTAGAGGTCAGTATGTACAAGGCAAGTTGCAGTGACACACCACACTTTACTGTAAATATTATCTAGTATAGATCTGTTAGAGTAGTTTTGCGAACAATTAGAAGTCAGGGGTGGGGAGAAGAAATACAGTAGCCATATCTTTAATAAAAGATGCAACCTCTTTGTTCAGCTTCTTCCTTTTGAAATATCTACCTGTAAGATCTCAGCCTCCAAATAAAACTTTCCAACGTGTGGTCTGTAAGCAAAGAACGGCAACTTTAAAACAATTCTGAAAAATGTTTATCACAAAAAAATCACTAAGGACTTCGGCCACAGCATTCGGCAACACACCTTCTGGGTTAGAAAGGCATTCTGTTGGAATAAAGCCGAGAGCAAATCTAAACAAAATATTGTTTTTGACAAAACAAAGATTACAGTCTGAACAAGGGCTGAAAGGAGTAGCTGGGTGATTGAATTTCTGTATCATCATAAGATTGGCCTAAAGCTCTTCAGTACTGGAATCCTACTCATTCCTAATTCACTAACAGATGTCACCTAAGTCCATCCATGCTAGCAGCTTAGCTCTGTGCGTTCCTTATACGAATAGGTCTTTGAAGGCCAACTTGCAGAATACCTTTCCAAGGCCACAATGGTAGTAGGATTGTAGCCATAATGACCTAAAGACGTATGCAAGGCTCAGAGAAGAGGAGCATCACCCAATAGATGAACTGCTATGGTAGGGGTGGGTGTGAGGGAAGACGACAGACATGCAGGCTTGCTCCCAAAAGATAAGCTGGTCAAACAGAATGACACTGGCACCCCTTACAAACATTTCCCGGAGGCTAGAGCTGTATTATAGACATCTATGGACATTTGTATATCTTGATTAAATCTCAAGAGCTATGAATTATATTTCCCAAATTTGCATGCAGTGTTCTGAACCTTAAGGGCAAATCCTTCTTGTACAAAAGAGATTTAATAATAAACAAAACACAGGATCTTCTTAGATTGCGTAAGACTGCCAGGTTTGCTTTATTTATTCTTTGGTTAGTTTACTGTAGAAATAAAACCCTGGTTTTGGCATTGCTGTCTCTGTAATAAAATGACCATCCTGAATCCCACAGGCAAGCAGGTCTCTTGGCAGGTACAGAGAAGGTTCTCAGATCCATGGCTTGTCTATCTTCTTCCACTAGCCAGCTGACATCTTTCACATCAGTATAAAAGTCAGAAATACAAAACATTTTTGAGCTCAAGAAACCTGTTAACATTAGATACTTGCAGATAAGCAGGAATTAATCTTTTATGTGATGAAAGCCAGCAGAAAAATGCTGCAAGACACTGCTCATGGAATTTGATCACATAGAGCTTGGTATTGTTCACAGGACATATCAAGCACTCTGCCCTTTAAACAACAGGCACTAACATGGTTTTCTATTAACCTGTTTTTGCTTATTATTCCACATTGAACTGCTCCCCAAACAATCTCCTCTGCTGTTGAACTATACAGTGATTTCTCCAGGGCCTCTTTTTGGCCCTGCAAGCTGTCAAGCAGCTCTGGTCAAAGAAAGAGGAAAGACTACATTATATTCAGGAAGCTGAAACTCCTTTGAAAAAGAACAAAACTGGAGTAACACGACACAGGTACACAATAATCATTACGGCAAAACTTATTAGGGCTCAGACAGGAACAAATGCTCTGTGACCATCACCCTTTCATTTTTGTCTTTTTTGCCAGACTTCTGTGGAAGGTACTGTATACCTGCAGTGAGTTCCATCTCAACTACACATATCCACCCATATTCTTCTAGAATAGAGTCCATCACGTCCAACAACTGTCTAGGACCCTGCTTCGAAAAGCAGGTCATACTTCTCAGAAGGAAGTACAGTTAAATGTCTTCCTACCCAAAGACAAAACCGTGGAGGAAAATAGCTTTTAAAGCAAAAATGGCCTGAGTAGTATATAGTAAATATGCTTTGCCTAAGCAAAAAGCACAGAGTAAGTTGTGAACCGACAACGTAGGCAGCCATTCTACAGTCCCTTCCACCTATGCAGACATTCATCATAGGCAGTGAAGCTTCAAAGTAGAATAAACTACTCGACACTAGAATTATTCTAAGCAAACACTAAGAGTTTCCAGAAGGGAAAAACAACATGGAGTTGCAAATTCATTAATACATCTCAGCTCTTTGTATCTGCATACAAAAAACCTGTATTAAAAAAATAATTTAAAAAACAATACTTGCAGAACATTCTTCTGGTTATTTCTTGAAACTTGCTCTGCTTCACCAACCCAGATTTCATCTTACAAAGGATTGCTGCAAGCTCCAGATTAAGTACACTTTTTGCTCTGGAACACTTAAACATCAAAAACCACCGAGTGGTGTGGGAAGGGAGCCACTGGTTTCCTTTGAGGAATAGCAATATTTCTCATTAGAATTTGAAATATCCTTTCTGAATATTCTATTATCTTTCTAATAGCCCCAAATTACTGGGAAGTAAGAGGAAGAAGATAAGAACGACTACTTTCAGACACTAGAACATTTCCAGACCAACAAAGTTCTCACCTCCACCCCTTATTTTTAGGCTAGGAAAGCAACAGTCATCATGTCCTCTAATAAAAGGACACCACAGAGGAAAGCGTCCCAAAGAAGCCATCTACTGCTGTGCAACTTTCCATTAACCACAGCAGTTTATCAAGTCCTCAAACATTCCATAACGAAGTCTCCAAAGCTGGAGCTGTACAGAGCTCCAGACATGGTTTTGTAAAAATACAATTCTACTACTTCCAAGATGAGTTCAGATCTGGGAGCAAAAAGTGCTTGCGCTATGCCGAACCTAGGCTAAGCAAACCAGTACTCTGTTTTTACCACACTCACAAAATTACAGACAGAGAAATCACCTGATCCAACTACATATAACTCAGATTTAACATCGGGCTCAACTGCACCCTTTGCAAAGCCATGCAAAACTCAACATTGCAGAATACTTGCTAGGAAAAGCACCACTTTAGTGCACAGAACAAGGTCACATCTCCCCACACCACTCTAGAGCTTCCTCCGATACCCGTACCATCCAAATGTTTCTACTATTTAACGTATCACATACACATCCACCACTCTGTCAAATATTTATACTCACCATTAACGCTTTATTAGCTTATCTGCCCTCTCCGAAAATATCACCTTCACCACTTCCAG
Source organism: Astur gentilis (assembly GCF_929443795.1). NCBI lineage: Eukaryota > Metazoa > Chordata > Aves > Accipitriformes > Accipitridae > Astur > Astur gentilis. The sequence goes on along the minus strand of NC_064910.1, from coordinate 1,619,614 downwards.
AGACGCTATTCACACTCTTCGCTCAACGCAATCTTTAAACCTGATCGCAACTAAGGAAGCATTACGTAGACGCTGCCTGCACGGAGGAGCTATGGCATCTCCCCAGTTCCCACAGCGAGGAAGGCAAAGATCCACAAGGGCTGACTCACACCTTGCTCAAGGAGACAGGAGAAAGAGCCCAGGATTAGTGGACAGCCGAGAGGCCCCTGCCAGCTACTCACTGGTTGAATCCAGGTTGCCATTCCTCTCATCCTTGGCCACAGCTAGGGGGTTGGAAAATTAATGAGAAAACAACAGGGAACGGCCAATGTACAAGCTGTAAATACACACACAAGAGGCTCCAGAAGCCCAAGCATTTGTGCTCCTTCCTGCCAGCCTCTCAACTCTTCTGGTAGCTTGGGAGTAATTCCTGTTCCAACATGCCGAGCTGGAAGCTACCACAGCCAGCTACCTCCACATAAGAAAGGAGTTTCCGGCAATCTTGCTGAGAAGCCCCCGAGGCCAGGTTAACAATCTGACTATGCCCAAAGATACTCAGACTCTAAGAGTAAGACCAAAATTATCTTTTTTTCTTTTAATCATTTTTCTTCGCTTTCTTGTCACTCTGAGGAAAAGAGCTGACAAAAGCTTTCTGCAACTACAAAAGAGACCAAACTGCAACACTGTGACTATTTCCAGCCCGTCACAATTGAAAAAAACCTCAAGCTTCATGACAGAGGTGTGATAGGAAGTGAGTAAGGGAGGGAGAGGGATATTAATGGTATTTTTCCTCCCTTTTGCTTTAAGATTCGCTATACTCAATTTATTTCTGAAGTGAGATTTGAAGTGCCCGCCTCCCCAATTCTCCCTAGCTCATGCATGTCTACTAGTTGACTTTTCAATCGGCTCTCACACACGAATGTTCAAAACATGAAAAACTTAATGTAACCCTAGAAAAGACTAATGGAGAAACAGCTGCTTTAAGGCAAAACAGAATGCTCGAGAGAACGCAAAGTTCACCCCAGAACCTGGTTTCTGAACATTTTAGAACTTAATTTGGTTTTTCTCTCCCAACAAAACCTAGAAGATTCTCTATTTATTTGGTGAGGGGAAAAGAAAGGCAGGTAAGAGTGTAAGGTCTTATTTCACAAGGAACAGCGCTAAAAGCTGTCGTAATTTCCATCTTTCCCCATGATGGAATCTAAGATTAAATGCAAGTCCTGTAAGTATCATTAATTTCACTAACAATACTTCATGGTTTAGAGGCCTCAGTAAAGCAGTCAGGGTCTTTTTAATGATACTCTGTTACTGCCTGGCAAAATCACAGGCAGGACCAGAGGTGCTCCAAGAACCTGAGAACTAAATAAGGCAACACTTTGCTAATTTAAGTTCAGAAGCCCTAGAAGCCATTTTTTCCACCCAAAAAAAAGCACTAGAAACCATTTCTTCCACCCAAAAAAAAAAAGCACTAGAAACCATTTCTTCCATGCAAAAAATGCCTCTAAGGACTGAAACCGTGATACCTCTCACTTTCCAATGCACAGAAGTTGCAACCTGTTTTTAATCGCATCAGTTCCTTCCCACGCACACACATCAAGTAAATTCAACGGCAGCATGTACTTGCTATAGCTAAATATACTGGTAACATACGACTACCTAATTTGCAACCCTGTGAACGCACGTTTGGAGAAGATGGCAGTTTGCTGGGCTTTTACATAACATAAATTTAAACGGAAGGAACAGCACCTACCATTTTCTTTAATTAGCGTTTCATTTGGCCGTTACCAACTTAATTTCTGTAAGCCAACTCCGGCACACGAGAAGCAGCTTCACAAATAAATCGGATGCCGTTTATACGTTTATCACCAAGAACCCACTTGAACAGAAAAGCAAAGGTTTTATCCGCAACAGAGCCTCCCCGCGCCCCGGCTTCGCACGGACAGAGCCGGGGGGGGGGGGGGGGGGGGGGGGAGGAGGTTTCACCTTCCCCCAGCCCTCAGTAAGGAGGGGCGAGCCCCTTCCCCGCGGTACCGGGGGCGGGGGGGAACGAATCCCCGTGAAACGTTCCACCCTCTCGGTCAGTCGGCCAGCCAAGCCACGCCACGCTGAGCCGCCACCGAGACCACATCGGTGAGGGGGAGAGAGGCCACCGAGCGCGACCCCGGGCGGTTTTTCTCCCCCCCCGGGCCCGCAGCCAGGGGAGGGGCGGCCGCCGCCACCATCTTGTCAGCCGCCCCCGCCTCCCCGGGCACAAAGGGAGGGCAGGGCCGCCTCCCGCGGCGCCGGGCGGGCAGCGAAACCCCCCCCCACCCACACACCCTCCTCCTCCTCCTCCTCGACCCGCGGGGATGGAGCCGGGCACCCCCCGCCCGGCGCTGCCCGCCCCCGCCCCGACTCACCTCCAGGCGGAGGGAGGCACCGCAGCCCCGCAGGAACTCGCGGATGTTGCTCAGGCACTCGCCCTCCGTCCGCGGCTCCGGGTACACCTGCAAGAGAAGAGGCGGACGGCTCAGCGCGGGGAGCGGACCGGCTCGGCTCGGTCCGGCGTCCCCCCGCCTCCCCTCACCTCCCGCTCCCTCCGCAGGCGGCGGCGGCGGCGCCGATCGCTGCCACTGAAGGGGTTGAACCGGGAAGTAAACACGGAGGACAGGAAGTGGCGTGCGAGGGCAGGGGGCGGCGGGCAGGGGGGCCCCGGCCGGGCGCGGCCCCGGGCGGCGAGGGGAAGGAAGGAGGGAAGGAGGGAAAGAGGGAAGGAGGGAAGGAAGGAGGGAAAGAGGGAAGGAGGGAAGGAAGGAGGGAAAGAGGGAGGGAAGGAGGCGCGGCCCGGCCCGGCCCTCCCCCGCCCCGCCCCGGCCCGGCCGGCGGAGGGAAGGCGGGGAGCCCGGCTGGGAGCGCCCACAGGCCTCCCCGCCTTAGTCTTTTATTAATTACTATTTTTTTAAAATAATACTACACGCACACACACACACACACACCCCCACACACACACCCTGAGCCGGCTGCAGGGCGAGGCGAGGCGGGCTCGGGGCTGAGCGGCAGCCGGGACACAGCCCCGCCCGCCCCGGGCCGCAGCGAGAAACGATCGTGCACGGGGTGAAGCGCCCACGTCTCGGGTGGGTCGTGTCGGTTGTTGCAGGCAGCCGGTGCCCACCCCCACCCCCGGTGTTTTGACTTCGGTTCGCCCTTAACGATCGGTTTTCTGACGAGGAATTGTACCAGAAATGCCTCAAACACCTCAGTGGGAAAAGAGCAGTACCCGGAGTTAATGATCGACCAATTCCAGGGTCCGATGTTAATGAGCTCTGTTTACCTGCAGTTTATTAAACTTCTTCCTGCGCCAGAAGAAAAGCAGCTTCACAAAGAGGAAAACCTTGACCGAACTTAAGAGAAAAGAGCCTTTGGCAACGCAGCCGCATCCTCTCCGCAGCCGCCACCGTGCTGCCTTCGGTTCAACCTCTACCCTGAAAGCCAAGCGTAGATCTTCCACGGAAAAGCAGCCAGCCCCATGGGCTTCGGGGACGTAGCTTAACCTACCACAGCTCAACTCAAGTTCTGCATGCACGTTAGCATCATTTCACAATAAATTCATTGATTTCTATGAAGTAGTTTAGCAAACACAGCGTTGCCCAAACTGAGAGAGGTAAGCAGACCTGCAGCCCTGGACACTGTTCCGTTGGAAGGGGAAAGCCTAGCACAGACATGCACTGCAAGTCGCTGGAAGCTAAGGAGGCAACGTGCGGTGGACGGCGTGTCCTTCGATTATGCATTACACTCGGAAGGAAGATTTATTAACTGCATCCGTACGTCAAGGCTACATAAACCTCACAAGCATAATCCACCTCCACAGCACTGGGAACTTGGCATAAGGTTGACTCCAAACATTGCACCAACCTGAAACCAAGGCAGTGCCTTCCCATACATTTATAGTGTATCAAAGATATCTCTGACCCCATCATGCCACAAAAATTAACAAATGCGACAGCACGACAGGGTGAACCTGGTATGAAGAAACTTAAAATACAAGTCACTATCATTTCCTAAGCACAAAATTCAGATGAGTTTTAAATGAAAGCCACTATTTTGTAATACAAGGAACTTGGTAGCGATACGAGATGAATAATTTTCCTTTCCTTAAGCAAGCACACATACATCAAACTCCTCGAATTGTTGGGTACTATGATAAACTGCTATGGGTTAAGAATAACCCTTTTACTACACTAAAATGTAAAGGGAAAGCCAAAGAAGTCCCATGGGAGTACGACAGCCCGACAGATAAGTTCAGTAAGTTTAGAAAGGATGTATGTGGTGAGAGAACCTCTTGGAAATGTCATGAGCTTCATCCTTCTTGCTTGTTATACTTTTTGATTACTCTATTACTTTATTTCTTAATTGTAGTAAGAAATCTCAACCTTAGTCAATCATGCCAACATCCCTTGTTGGAATAGGTTCCTGAGAATCCTGTTAGTCTCCTCCATGTTCCTAACAATTATATAGTTGCAATTTATAACACTTTTTTTTCTTAAACTATTTGCATAATAACTGGGGTTTATCTCCCTTTATAGGTCATACTTCCTCATCTCTTATTTTGCACCCACCATTTTCTTCATTGCTTATACTTCATTCATCAAGGCCTCCCTTCATTCTGAGAAACCTTAAAATTACTTCTACTCTCCAAACAATAACCTCTAAGAAGAAATCAGAGTAAACCTAGATTTCTCTTAAAAGAAACAAATGTCTTGTCTCATAACATAATCCACATTAACACTATTCCCTAAGTCCCCAACATGTTACACGCAGAGCTCTGTAATTGTAAGAAAGCCAGATATATGTACTACCACCTTGTAAGAGACTGCACGTAATTCATAAAAGACTGCACTGCACATAATTCATAAAAGACTGCACAATACCTGGAAGTTGGCCAAAAAAGGGGGGGGGGGGTGCAGGGATAAGGAGGGGCATCTGATTAAAGGAGGGCAAAAACTTCCAATTAAAGATTAAAGAAACAATGAGCAAAGAAAACCCAAACCCTGCAAATTGTCCTCTGTCAGGTCTGGAAGTTTCAAATAATGCCAAATACACATAGGGCTGAAGTCTCACAGAGAATAAAGTAAGTTACAGTAAATCTTTAGAAATGCCATTTCTTCTCTCACAAAACGAGGGGAAAGACTTCAGGGGTAATGCGAGAAGCAGGCTACATTTTCTTAGCTCTGTGGCTACAGTGGCATTTTTATCCAAGAGGAGAGAGAAGTGTATGGGTAACAAATCTAAAAATACCTTAGCATTTGTATCTTGCTACAAATTTAAAGTGTTAATGATCCCTCCCATGAAAAGAAGCAAACCTGTTAAGTTATTTACCTGGGAAATCTTAATGTGATTCTGGCAACCTTCTCCTACAGATGGCCGAGAAACATGGTCAGGGATCTGAGTAACAAACTCAGCCCCTCTGACAGAATCTCAAAGTGCAATTATGTGGGCTAAGTCCATGTTAAAAATCACACTTACGGTATACGACATCCTTCACATACAGTTATAGGCAGGTCAGGAGGGTGACACCTCTCTCACAGATCACATTTATAGCCTCGCAGACTATTCAAAACCTAACAGAACATAACTGCAAGCAGACCACAGACAGGTAAGTTCTAGTCTGCCTGAAAGATGGCAAATACACTCAGAGAGAAAGAATAAACAAAATAAAATAAAATTAGAGTCATACTCCAAAATTACTTAGCTTAATAAAAAGTAGATTGCATGCACATAAAGCCAAGGAAATAAAGAGGTTACATATTTTCCTCTCCGATATTTGCTTCATCCTCTTGCTTTCACAGACCAAGACCCTTAGTTCATTAATAGGGGCTGTCTTCTTATATGTCTATACAAGTCCCAGTACAAAGAGGCCTCAGTGTCCAACTGGAACCTCTATGTGCTCTAGTAATACAAATAAAAAAGATTAATAGTAATTAGAAAAGACAGGAATTCCAGAGGGACCTGACAGATTCTTAATTAGGGACTGGGGCTCCACAGTGGAATCCAAAGAGACAAGTGGAAGACAATACACAGAGCAGCAACAATTTAAACCACTTCTTCGTGGTTCAGGGACAGGTTCTGATTAAGATTTAATCTCTCAGGGAGTAGTTCTGGAAATCACGGATAGTTCAATGAGGACACTTATGTTATACACTGCAGCTATCAAGGAGCAGAGCACATCTTCCGCCATCCAGAAAAGATGGAGAATATTTGCCATACAAATAGATGTTACCTAGCTAAATGTTACATCCCTTTTGATCAGTTTAAATCTATCATTTTAATCATCAATGACAAACGCATTAAAAAGGGCATTGTGGAGACGGGCAGTACCAAGGAAAGGCATGACAGGGGTGGTCTTAGAAAAAATGAAAAAGGCTACCATTAGTTCATTTGAACAGGGAAAGTATATGAAAAAAATAAGCAAGGAATGTATGAAATAATGAGTTTAAAAGGAAAAAAAGTCCTTTGATGGCAATAAGTAAACACGAGAAATTAATAAGGAGTAGGAGACATCTTGAGCTACATGTATGGAAAACTAGCTGTATACTTGCATTTATCTAACAAACAAGTTGACAAAATGAGTGAAAGAAGAGAGGTGTATGAGGTCTTCAAACATAAACTGCAATCTGCCATGAGGGCAATAGGAAGAGATTGAATGACAGCAGAGTTAATACACGTAAATAGAAAAAAAAAAATCAATCATTTACCTAGCATGATGTAAAATATGTACAACATGGTTTACTATGTAAGATTATCTCAGTTAGGAGAAAGCAGAAACTAACAGAGAACATACCAGGTAGCTGCAAACTAGTAGGCATGTCCAGCAGACACTTAAAAACGTCCTGTTCAGAAGTACGACTGCCTGAGTCTGAAGTTCAAAGACTTGGCCCTCAAGCAGGGGTACTAGGGGAAAACCCTGTGAAGAGGGAGCCCTGCGCTGTGAAGAGCATCACAGAAGAATGCAATCCCAAAAGGAGGTGGTGGTGGGACAGGGTGGATGAGGGTGCTGTCCTCTGTCACAATGTGCCAGACTGTTTTTCCTGCACCCTGTTCATCGCGCCTGGAGCCTTTTACACCGTATCCACCTCGCAGCAGGAAACTGATTTCTCTCCAGGTTTTAGAACACCTTGTACATACAGAGCATTACCGCAACCTAATCTGTAAAAACACTATAAATGAACCACGCAACAAAGCTCATGAAAGGGTCCTGTGGATCACATTGGATCCCACAGCAGCCGTGTTTTGTGTTCAGCCCCTTTCAGTGGCTAAGGCACAACATCAAGGGCAACTGGTCTTCCAATGGAGCACAGAGGCAAACATCTTCTGTGCAAGTGCCGCAGGCTGGGCTTTGTCACCAGGGTTTGTGTTCATGGATAAAAATGAGATTTAAAAAAATGATTATGAGGAAACCAGGCCATTCTCACCCTAACCTGGGCTGTGAAGCTGCAGGTTGATTCACTGTCCAGCAAATCCTGCAGGTTCCTTCCCTCCCCACCGCTCCCAGCTGTGCTACCTCCTGTCTGCTCCTGCTCCCATGCCCAGCACGGTCCATCCCTTGGGGCATTCGGGTTTCCTGCTCCGTCCTCTGTCCCAGAGCACCGGCCCTCATAAATTGCCCCCAGCAGGGATGGAAAAGAACGAGTGGCTTCTTGAGGAAGCATCCATTGCTAGGCACCGATGGCAGGTATGGCGCTCCCTCCGTAGTCGGTGAACAGAGCTGGGCTCAGAGGACTGCGGATGGAGCCCCACGTTCCTCTCAGGACAGCAGGAGTCACAGCTGGATTTTAAAGGGTCGCATCTTCCACGTCTCTGAGGAGCACTCTGCAGTTGAGCCCAACCACTTCATGGATCGCACATCTTGCTGGTGGCGTTAGGTGACCTTAGCAGGATGCTATAATTAAACTAAAACCAGAGATCAGCATTCTCAGCAAGGCGCAGTTTTTCTTTTAAAATTAGGTGTCTTGATAGAGCACCAGATCTTAACACGATACTGCTTCTGCGGTACTGTAGCTCTTTAGTACTGACTTTTCCCAACTTAGAAAACCTGCTACCCACAAACTTTTCAATAATAAGCCACGCAGCAGTTACTGTGTGCTAGACACCTGTATTTTGGCATGAGAAAACCTACCTCTGAAAACACAGCAGCAGTCAATCAGCATAGATCATAAGAGCTAGATCCAGTAAAAGACTGAAGCTCCTACAAGCCATGCACTAAGGTGCCCAAATTTTAAATTTCCAGTGTTCACACAAGAATTCACCTAGGCTCTGCACACAGCACAAAGGGGAAGGCAGGTGCCTTAAAATATGCCCCAAAGTTCTTATATGCCGAGAAGGATACCCGGCCTTGAAGTTAACCAAGAGCTAAGACATAGCAGAAGGCAAAAGCAAGAGTGCACCTATGTTCTTGACCCCATCCGGGACTTTAACACAGTGAGCCTTCATATGCTTAGCGGCCCAAACTCCAGGCATCTCCTGGACTTACAAGAGTCCTTTGAGTGTCCTTTGGAAGAATTCAACAGTGCATCCTCTCTGAGAAGTGACAGGTGCCCACTTTTTATGAAATAATTTAGGATGGAGGTTCCCAAGCCTCTTGCCCTTGGACACCACTATTAGTGACAGCCGCAGCAGCAGCAGCTCTTAGGTCCCACTGCCTTGGTCCATAGCCATCACCACAGCTAACCCCACATCTGACGCTCCTCTGCCACACATCCTACATCATCACCATGCCAGTTCCTCTGCTCCATCCTTCCATCTGTCCCACCTCAGACCACACACCACCACCTTCCAAAACAGCACCACCAATCCCACGTTTCACCCTACTCTTCCACCATACAACCTTATCCCAGCACCCTTCCTTTACTGTCCAATGAGCCATACCAACTCATCAGCCACAGCTCCATGCTCCCTCAACTCCCACCCTGCTATGGCACCTGGAACCAGGAACACTTTGGTTGACTGAAAACTCCTCCAGCTCTTTGAGTCCTTCCCCTGCACATGTTCAGAAATGCTCGTCTGCTTGACCAGCCTTCATTAACAGTGACCTACATTCAAACACACCAATGTTCTGCTTTAGCCACTTCAGTCCCTTATTGGGAATAGCCCTCAAAAACTAAGTTCAGCCAAGTTTGCAAAGGAAATTTACAGTTTGGTTAAAATGCCAGCCTTGATAAAATGGCTCTTTGATTCTTACACAACAACCAGAGCTACTTTTTTTCTATAATCTGTCCTGCGAAAATGATACCATAAAACTGATACAGCTGTTTGAGCTCGTCCTTTCAGATTTGCAACTGTATTAAACAACATTCAGGAAAACAGTATGTTCTTTGCAGTGGAAGTACTGTACTTTTGTCAGTTCCCTTGGACCCTGATCAAATTCCCATCAAAGTCTATGAACTGACTCCCAGGAGGCGGGTATTTGACCAAGCCTTAAGATACAAACACCAGCTAAGTTAAGGGCGCCGGGACATTCCAGATGGTATTTTTGTTTTCTGAAGTTTCCATTATATTTTTATATTTCACACAAAAAATTACAATAAGACACCATTAGGAAACTGAGAATGCCAAGCACGTAAAACTTAGCAAATACAAGACTGAAAGCTGCCTTTGCAACTGCAATTACAATCCACTTGCAGGCCAGCTTGTGAACTGAAACAGGCAGGAGTCTTATTGGAACACATGCACAGGAGCGTGCCTGAAGAATTTTATGTATACACGTAAGAGGGTCTAGTTGCAGCTGCAGGAGTAATCTTTCCAGTGTTTCCTAAATGCTGAGACCTAATACTCCTAATTCCTGTGGTTTTGCTTATTTTCTTGCTGTTTTAAAGAAAAAGAGGAAATCGGCTAGTGTGCAACTGTCACCAACCCCATGCAGTATCATCAGCCTCACGCTGCGGAGCTCCAGGAGTGCCAGCATTAGGTGCCTGCAGGAAGACGTGTGTTTCCCTGAACTCAGCGAGTGGAAAAAGCCCGATGAAGTGCTGCTCCAGGCACAGGCAGCGTTTGGGCAGGGCTTGGCGAGAACCTACCTAAAGAGGTTCCCCGGCAAAGGGAGGCTGGCGGGTAGGGATTTTGCACCCCTTCTCAGATAAACCCTGCAGCATTTCCCACGCAGCGTCGCTGTTTTGGTGCAGCACAATCTCGGGCTTCAGGAGTCCAATCACTCAGGGTTTGTTTACACTAGGAGAGCTCTGCTGCTAGATATGCTGGCATCGCTCCTTGGTGTGGATGTAACATATGCCAGAGAGGGAATTCCTCTGCCAGTCTAACGGTACCGCTTCCTCCAATGACATTAACGAAGCCAACAAAAGCACTTCTCTGTCAGCACAGCTGCACCGGCGGGGCTGTGTGTATGATTTTTACTGCTTTTTCCCCCCTCTCTCTGTGTGCAAATATTCCATAGGACCACCAAAGCCCTGCAGTGGAGACCCTCTCCTGGGCAAGCTGCCAGCATCATCCAACGGCGCTCGCTGCAGAGCAGAAAAATGGAGACCTGAACGAAATGCTCTTAGACCCCAGCAGCATTTCGCGGGCCAAGAGGGGACTCTGCCCACCGGGTGCCAAAGGTCCGTGGCGAGGAGCAGCACGACAGGAACTTCTTGCAGATGAGGCCGGCCACCCCTCCTCGACTCTGCGGTGCCGGCAGCGGATGATGGCAGCAACCACGTCGTACCGAGAGATGTGGAGAGAAGGTGGCTTTGCTCCACACAGCGAAGTCGGGGTGAGCGCGGGAGTGTCACACTGCCTGAGGATCAGGGAGTAAAGCTCAGCCAGCCAAGGTGCAAGACTGACGCTGCTTCCGTGCTGCCAGCTCACAGTATTTTTGCAAGCCCTGTCATGCTTGAAATGTTTTAAGGTTCCAGCTCTTCAAATCACAGCCACTGAGTAACAACTAAATAAAACTGTTATTTAAGAAGGATGTATATTGAATTCCCTTCAGCAGTTCAAAGCCAGATTTTAAGTACCTATATGTGTGTATATATATATGTATAAATACATTTACATACATGTATAATTTGTCAACTTCAATTTCAAAGCCAGACTTCCAGTTTTTCTAAGGCTTGAATTACAATCTTAAACATTTTCAGCTGAACAACATGGTGCCCTCAGCCACTAGCACGCAGCCGTAACCAGAAGGAGCATGCTGGTGGCATCTCCCTAGCTCTTCCTCTTCCCCACAGAGACACAGTGTTCAGTGGATGGCCTGGGTAGCAGTAGGGCACCTGAAGGCTAAGGAATTGCCTTGTCTGTTGTCCATATTATGCACAGACATAGAAAGAATGCATCGAGAAACTGTGGAAAGGACATTAACAAGAGTAAAACCAGCAAAACTACATTACCTTTCTGTATTTAGTCACAAAAACAATTTAGTCCCCAGCAGTTTCCTTAATCGCCCCCTCTTCTCAGGGTCTGGCATGCCCTTATTTAATTCAGTCTAGATCCTTATGCATTAAAAGGGTCTGATTTTCAAGGAAAAAGACAGCAAACACAGATGCACGTCCTCTGCTTCCTCAGTGCACACAGGCAGACTGTGTTTCTCTGGATAACAACCCAGTCACCAGAATTACAGAGTCAGTGCATAGATGGGAAATGCAAGGGCATCCTCCTTTGGTGCATCCGTGCACCCCTGCTCTTGCAAAGAAACAGGAGTAACGTGGTAAATGACAACTCCATGCTGAACGATCCCCTAAGAAGCTCACAGTAACACGTATGAGAACAGCATCTATTCAGGAAAAAGGCACTCTTACAACTTCTCTTGGGATAGCTTTCCCCCGGCGTTTTGCTCGCCCTCACAGTGCTTCCACCCTGGAGCAACAGCATCCACACACATGCCGGTGCTCCCCAAGCACGCAGCCACGGCAGGCACAGCTGCCTGCCACGGATTATTCTTGCCAGAAGCACAATAATCTCCTTGGGAGGTTCTACGTAAGGACTGTTGCCGGGGGGGAGAGAGCATATGCACATTAAAACGCAGATTTGGCTTCCTGCCTCCCAGGTCTAGTCCTACGATGACCTTCTGCTGCTGCTGCAATACCAGCGTCTGCAATACCTTCCCAACAGATTTCAGTGAGAGAAAGCAGGACAGTCTTTCGGTTCAGCCAGGCAGACCCCGATAGCCTCACCAGGGCTGCCAGGGCAGAGCCAGCCTGCCAAAAGAATTTCCAAAATTCAGATTGCTCGGGGGCAACCAGCACCTGGCAACTGCTACCTTAGGAGTAGTAACCTTTGCACCACGGGTGGGATGCTCACCACAGTTCCTGAGCTCTGCGTGGGCTCCACAGTCAGCTCACAGCCGGCAGTGCACCCTCTGCAAAGGTACTGGGCTATAAAAACCACCACTTGTTATTAACCTGGCTCCCAAACAACTTCCCTTTCTTCTTCCTTTGCAATGCTTGAAATACCACGACCAAGTCACACCTTGTCACAACAGGGCAGAAGTACCTGGCCCCGATACATCCGTGTGAAATCAGAGATAAGTGATCATACATCTCCCTTTGCCGGAGCCATAGGTGCACACACCCATCGCGAGGACAAGGCTGGTGAGACAGCTACCGCACGGGGCAGCCCGAACCCTCCTTTTGGGGAATCTGACCCTCTTTCAGTGCTTGCGTTCATACACAGCAATTCATTAGCCTTGTGAGTCGCCAAGAGTTAATTTCTTCCTAAATCACAATTCAGAACACCTCATCTAGCCAAAGACCTCTGTCATTAAAAAGAGAATCATACTAATACACGACGTATTTATAAAAATATCCTAATCTTTGAAGCCATCAGTCCTGATACTATCCCAATTAACAACCAAATTAATATCGATGCCGGTGCCCAATCCTCCAGAGGGAGAACGAAGTTTTCTTCCAGCCACACACCAAGTCTCAGCCAGCAAGAGAGAGCTGTATTTATTTTCCCGGGGCCAGCCCCGCACTGCTCTTTTCGCCCCTTGGCCATGGGGAGTGGCGAGAGGAAGCGGCTGTGTTTTGGATCTGCCTCCCACACGAAGCCGAGCAGCTTCGGGGTTGTTTAATCCTACGCTCGGCGCAAGAGCTGGGGATGGTCTGTTTGACAGAGGGGGGGCCAAAGCGTGCGAGACCCGGCACGCTTCCCCATCCCCTGGCTTCAAAGCGCTGAACCAGCTGCTCTCATCCTCTCCAGGAGCCCCTAGCAGGAGCAGGGGGGAGACCACGAGGTGCCAAATGGCTGCTGCACGGCATCCCCCCATGAGTCTTCCCCATTTTCCCCAAACGGAACAAAGCTCTCCTCCAAATGATGCTTTCTGTCCAACAGCTGACCAAAAATGAAAGTACAAACAAAACTTAATGGAGCGCAAAGCCTCATATGACAAGGAAAATTCCCGCTCCAGTTCTGATCTCTGTTTACAATGTCAAAAGTGGGTCAAACTGGTCTGCGATGGAGGAATCTGTTTGGAAGACAATCTCTGCGAGGAAAAGCATCTAAGCGGCAGACGACCGCACTGCAATGCTTCCATGGGGATCCTCTCCCCTGCCATCAAAGTAACTCAATTTTACAGTGCAGGGTTGAAATCCTGTAACTTGAAACCATGGCTTTTCATTCAAAGGACTTGAATTCAGCAATTCCCTACCTTTTAGAGCAGATCAACTGACCACTGTGTTTCAGCACGCATCTCTGTGCTTTAAAAAACTTAAGACATGGCTGGGTTTGGTCAGGGTGGGGGAAGCTGTTGTGGTTTTTGTTGGTTTTGTGGTTTGGGTTTTTTGTTTTTTTCAAGTAACTGGTCTCTCTTTTGTTCCTTTCCTGTGTTTGGGATAAGGTTATTGAGCAGTACCATCACACTGCCTAACCCAGCTATTTTGTTTTACCCTGTCATGGTCTCTCTCAAAATGCAAAGGAATCACAACGATGTTAAATGGGAGCCCCAACATGAAAGAAGCAGTCTGTAGTAACATTGCTTTCCAAAGTATTTTTGTTCAAGAGTTCTTGGGATCTGGTGAATTTAATATCTGTCCTTAGCTGTTGTTCAAGATAGAAGATGACTGTAACGTAAACAAATTTAGCCAAAACTTCCTGACAAGAAGCTCTGTACATTATTCTGTGCAAGGATGGTATACAAATACACAGCAGTCTAAAGGAAGAACATACTAACCAGCCTTGAAACCCACTAATTTGTTTTATCGACTTGAGAAAAATCTGTTCTTTGACCTTCAAGTGCTTGATTCCTTTTATGGTCACACAACCTTTATTTATTAAAAACCTTCTACTAATTACTCTCAGGGTACCCCGAGGCTTTAAAAAAGCACAAAATATCAGAAAATGTATTATTGCATTCCTACACATATTGAATCCTCTTTCTAAACAGTTTTTGAAAGAAAGAAATGCATTTATAGCATTTTCTAGAAAACATCTTAAAAAAAACCCAACTGATAAACATTCCTTCTTATTTCTAACTTTTTTTTTTTTTAATGTTCTCTTTGGGTTTAGTTACTACTATGTATTTACAGAAAAACGAGCTCTGTGAGTCTGCAAAGTGTCTGCTGATGTCAGATATTTACAGAAAGTTATGATCTCAAGTGATTTGAAGAACTGAATGAGTCTACATCTGTAGGACAAACCTTTTATCTTTTAGACTTCAAAAATGTCCAGTTTGACCTGGGGGCTTTCAGGACAAATAAGGAATGAAAGGGTTCATATTTAAAATGCACTCAATAAAAAAAAAACAACAAACCCTAATGAACAGTAGCAGCAAAAAAGACATTGAAAAAATAACATAATACAGGGAAGGATGTAAATTTTATAGGTTTTTTTATTAGCAAACAAAAAAAAAGTAAGTATCATGGAAATAGTTCAGACTTATAACAGCAGCTGAGAGCATGAAAGAAGTATGCGGTATATACTCTGAGTCTGCAGAAAAATAATATTCACAAAGTTGGATGGGAAAATGAGTTCATGAGTCTCTCAGACGCACCTATGAATTAAAAAGCGCAACATGAAAAGCCCAGAAAAATAAGTACAGTTCGCCCGCAAAAAAAATAAAAAAGCACCTATTAAAAAAAAAAATTAAAAAAGGATGATTTCTCCCCAGCCAGACTTTACCTAAGCCAAAGCCGGAGCAGACACACTAGGTTGGCAGGCACCTCCGGCAGCTGCCCGTCCCAGCACCCTGCTCGACGTGGGGCGAGCTCGGGGAGGTGGGAGGCTGCGACGTGCCAGCGTTCCTCCTGCCCTGGCTCCCGTCCCAGCCCATGCACCACCCACTGCAAACCCCGCGCCACGAGGTCCATGAGAAGCCCCCGACGGCCCCTGGCAGGCCAGGCCAGTGGTGGGGTAGGCTGTGGGGAGCTCTGCCCCCCTGCAAACCCTCCTCTGGGTGTGGGTGCCGTAGAGGGACGCCCTGCCCGAGCATCAGAGGTGTTCGCTCCTCTGACGTGAAGAGAGAAGAGAGCCTCTCATTCGCACTAACAGAGCTGTCCCTAGTTATACCATACACGGAAAAACACGTTAAGTTGGGAAACACTGTTCTAACACTTATTCCTGTCATGCTCTTTTATTTATTTCACTGTTCAGTAGCACCTGTTTCCCAAATTGAGTTCAGGACCCCATTTTACTAGGCTTGACATCTGCACAAGGGGAAAAACTTTTTTCTGCCCCGACGCTCAGGACCCAAAGCCGCAGGATTTTGGAGAGATGCTCTCAGAGAACGCCTTGAGCGGCACGGCTGGACGGGCTGCCCAGACCCTCCTCGGACTTGGTGCCACCAGGCAAGAGAACCTGGGGGTGAGAAGGCACAGGCAGAGCCTGCCCAAGTGGGTGGGCAGCTAGGCGGGGGGATCCCCACGCCCAGGGGGCTCCCTGCCCTCGGCCCCACATCACATGCGTCACCTCGGCTCCCGAGCTGCAGTTTACAGCCCAGCGTACCAGACAGCAGCTCGCACCTCACGTACCACGGCCGGCAAAGCCGCAGAGCCTCGGGGGGGAGACACGTCCTCTTCGGCTCTACCACACAAACAGCCGCTTTTGGGAAAGCGGTAGCTTCAACTGTCCCACTTCGCTCTGCCGGTCACCGTGGTGGACCCTGAGGTAGCCAGGCTCACACTGCCACCAACACTCTGCCCTCGCTCCAATTGCTTCCATTGTCCTTTGGTAGCACCGCGGGCTCCCGCAGGGTTTCCGTATCCCCATGCCGCCTCCCAATTTGCTTGTGACTTTAGGGGGGGGCAGGAATGACCTACTACAGCCAGCAGCGCGGGACTCCAGTCCAGAGCCAGGACCTCCACACTACAGTACAACACAAACCAGTAACAACCCCAGTCGGTGGGAGACTGAAGAACTGAAGGGAGACTGCCCAGTCCAGTGCCCTACCAAGCTCAAAGCACTGGTTTTCAACTTTGTTGGTCGGCGGACTACTTGGAGAGCCACAAAAGGTAAGAAGAAGCCCATTGTCGGCAGGCTCCAATGCATGGAGTGGGCTGCCAACTGCAAAAGGTGAAAAATGCAAGTTTTCCCATCAGCATAGCTGATGACCTTCATCAATCTTCTCCTCACTACCTTGCATTGGCTCCTAAGGAAAGTTTTGCCAACACGCGGGGCGCTACGCTGTTGAACGCCAGGTGAGACAACTGCATTGTCCCAAGTCTCGGGGCACAGTACCAAAAATAAAACCCCTCCCCTCTAGTTGAGCTACGACGGGAATTACGTACGCACACGTAACACATAAAAGTTACCTGACAGAGTACATTTTCTTCAAACGCAACGCAGGAGAGAGCTGCGACGCGTTTTTTCACCCCGAAAACAACGAGGTGTTTTTCCACAGGCGACCAAGAAGCAGAAGACCCAAATAACGCTAAAACAGCCTTCCGGAAAACGAAGCATCAAACACCAAGATGTCCTTCAGGGGCCGGGAGGGATGAGCTGAATCACCTCCCGAGCGAGGTGAGGCAACGACTATTCCAGCAGTTGCGTAGACAAGTTTGCAGCCGGTTCGTGGCACGCCAGGAAAGATCCATAACTCCCCCCCCTCAAAAAAATGCTTCTCCCATGCACAGCCAGGACTCCGATGTGGAGAGCGAAGCATTTTTTTACGGAAAACACTTGGAAAACCGTGGCTCTCAAGGGAGAAGCCCTCTTCACCCAGGCTGCCCCCCCCCCCTCAACGGGCGCACCCCAACCACCCCCCCCCCCCAACCTCGGGCCCGGGGTGTGTGTGTGTGAGGGGGGGACACGACACGACCCCCCCATCCCTCCCTCCCGCCCGGGCGGAGGCGGCCCGGGGGGGGCCCAGCGGCGGGCGAGGCCGGGTCCGGGGGCGGCGGGCCCGGCTGCACAAAGGGCGGCGGGGCCGGGAGGAGGTGGGGGGACGGGGACGGGGGGGGACCGGGCACTTACTTTGTCTATGGTGCCCGGGAGCAGGCGGTCGAGCAGGCGGCAGAGAACCACCCCGTCCTTCAGGGAGGACTGGAGGAAGCCCTCGGGGTCGGAGATGGTCTTTTTGGGCGACTCCAGCACGCCCAGGGCGATCAGCCACGTAACGGTCTGCTCCGCCGAATTCATGGCGGCGGCGGCGGCAGCAGCAGCGGCGGGGCGGGGGTCGCGGCACCCCGCGCCTCGCGTGGGGTTTTGTGTCTCCCCGGGGCGGGGGTTTCAGGCGGAGGCCGGCGCCGCCCCCATGTGAATGCAGATGACGACGCCCCGGCCCCGGCCCCCCCCTCGCCGCCGCCGCCGCCGCCGCCGCCGCCACAGACACATGCAGCTGCAGTGCCGCCTCCTCCCCGCCCCCCCTCACACACACACACACCACACACACACGCGCCCCCCCCCCCCTCCCCTCCCGCCGCCGCCCCATGACATCACTGGCGGCAGCGCGCCCGCGGAGAGCCCCCCGCGCCGCTCCGCGCCGGAGGGGCGGGCGGAGGCTGCCCCCTGGCGGGCGGACGGCGCCTCCGCGGGCGCGCAGCGCAGCGGGGCGGCCACCGGCGGCCTAACCCGGTGGCGGGAGGAACCGACACACACACACACACCCCTCCCCCCCACACCCCGCGGGACGCTAGTGCGGGGTACGCGTTTGCATTCCGTTTCACCTTCGGCAGCACCGGCCCGACTGATTCCCGCCCCCCAGCGCGGTTTTTTTGCCTTCCCGTGGGCGAGGAAGCCCCGCTGGGGAGCCCCGGCCCGCTTCTTCCTCGCCACCGCGCCCGCGGCTCGGCGCCGGCCATCCCTTGCGCGGCTCACCTCCCGTCGTCGGCTGCCGCCCCGACGGGCCGCGGCTGGGAGGGGGGAAAGCGATGTCGGTGCCTCGGAGGGCTGGGAGGGATGATCCCGGAGGAGCAGGGCGGCAGACGCGTCTCTTTGCTTCTCACTCTGGCAAGGCCCGTTCCTCACAGCCGGTCCCGTTCCCTCACGGCCGGTCCCATTCCTCACAGCCGGTCCCGTTCCCTCACGGCCGGTCCCGTTCCCTTACGGCCGGGCCCGGTCCCTCACGGCCGGTCCCGTTCCCTCACAGCCGGTCCCATTCCTCACGGCCGGTCCCGGTCCCTCACAGCTGGGCCCATTCCTCACAGCCATGCTCGGCCAGCCAGGACCCTACCGCCATCACCGTATTTCCTTCAGACCCCGCAGGGCCCCTCCACCACCAAGGCGGTTGTCTGAGGGGACGTTGCCAACTCCTGAACTCATCATCTCCGTGGTTCTGATCCCAGCCCGGCTCACCACGTCGGCTGCCACCGCGGCCCGAGCAGCAGCTCTGGTGGGTTCTTCTCCTGGTCCTGAGTTCCCCCCCGCTGGACCGCGGGCCAGCCCAGGCTCTCCTCAGGAACACCTTTGCGTTTGAGACGAGAGCGTCCAACTCCAATGTTCAATCTCCTTCTGATCTGTAACAGAAACAGGTTTTCTTAAACTCCGACAGCTGAGGTGTGACGCCTCTTCCAAAATTTGTTAGCATCAACCATTTGGAACTTTGTCTTTCACCATTTCCGTGTGTTTTGAGCAACAGCTTCCCACCCGACAGCTGGTTCGCTACGAAGAAGACAACCGTGGCTGATTTTTGCCATTGGGATTTTGCCGTGCGGATGGCCTACCTGGAGACCTTTGAAAGAAGCTTGCCACAGGCGTGGGAACCATTTCCAAATTTTCAGAGGAAAAAAGTGGAAGTGCCCGAAAGATTTAGGAGCATGCCAATCCCTTCCTGGCTTCCTTCCTTGTCAGGCTTTCCCCTGCAAACCTCCCGAACCCTCTGCACTGCTCCCTTGTTTGACCCTTGCCTCCTGCGTGCCCCCAGTCCTGTCTGTCTGTAGCACAAGCACGTGGGACGGACAGACATTTTGCATCTGCACCACCCGGCAAGTGGAACCCATGCCATGGTGGGGGGTTTGAAGTGACACAAACAAGGAAACGTACAATTACTGCCAACCTGCACTCCTCCTCTGCTTCACAATTAAAGCTGTCTGATTCTCTTCTGTCCTGACTTTGGTCCCACTTTTGCTTCTAAATCATAAAGTGATGATATCCTTATTTAAGCACCCATTTCTATAATGTTTAGGCAATCTAACCTCTTTCTGAAGGCATTGAGAGGCATGATCTTAACCACCTTTTTCTGCAAAACATTTTAAATGTATGCAAAGCAGAAAAAGTCATCTTGGTACTGACACTCATAAATAAAGGATAGATACAGAGCACGTATGTAGGTTCAGGTAACTTCCAGGTCTTAAATCTTGTTACGCAAGCAGAGATTTTTATATTTTGACAATTTTTTTTTGTTTAATAATATCTGGGCCCTTTTTTGAACAAGAAAGAATTACTCTATGAAATATGCCAGCCAGCTTTGGCAGAGATCTAGTAGATTTAACAGCACATCATTTTCCCTAAATAAAGATTAAGCAGTTGACAATTTATTTGGCATTTTCCAAGCTTTTGTCATATTCTTACAAGGAGTTACTAAGGAAACCAGGTAGGCACAAGGCAGAAGGTAAATTTCTGCCATGGATTAGCAACTGGTTGAAAGACAAAGCAGCAGGAAAAAATTGCCAGTTTTCGCTTTCACCAGAAAGTTACCAGCGGAGACACCTCCTCTGTTCTGTGCTACAAATTAACTGGAAGTCACTAAAAGGCAATTGTACTTGTGCGGGTTTTATTTAGTTGTCTAGCCTGAGCAACAGGTTTTAGAGGAGGGAGAGCAGGAGAGGAAGGAAATAGCAGGTGAAGAAAGCTGCTGCTTCGTTGTGGACTCTCATTTGCCGTTTTTCATTTCCAGCTGTTAATACCTCGTCTGCCTGCCCCCGGAGCAGCAATGAGATGCTTTGGCCGGATACACGACTCTCTGCTTTCCCCGTGCCAAACCAAGGTCAGGATTGCAGTGGGGAGGAGACTAATTAAATATCGGTCCGGCTTGAACAGAAATTGCCTTGCCAGTCTGTAGTTAGCTATACAGGGGTCATACTGGATCAATCGCTGTGCTGGGATTCCCACGCTATACGTAATCCTCTCTGTCGTTTTAGCCTAGGGAGGTTTCCATCCCTCTGAGTAAAAACCTCACCCCAACAAAGCAACACTTCTGTATTAAACTCAGAGATATATTTCCATGTCTAGTTAAACCTACTTCTCAAAAGTATCTCGAGGCTTGTAGGGGAGTGAGTCTTTTGCAGTTACTGAAACCAGGTATCACAAGTTCAGCATCTCCATCTCTCTTTGCTGTGGAATGACTACCTGTCAGCTCAAGGTGTCAGTTAAAATCGATATGCCAAAGACAGTGTTGGTGAACTCAGGAAGGCAGATCCATGAGCTGCATGGTACTCGCACAGGTGACAATGGAGAAAAAAACCCAGCGGAGGACCGATTATTTCATTATCTTCCAAGCTGCAAAGCATTTTAATTGGCAGATGCAAAATTTCTGGTCCTGAGAAGCCTGCCAGGCATAAGTGAAGAAGCATAAATGAACGAGTACCGTACAGAGTGCAGCTAAAGTGCTGATGCAGAAACCCAACTCTGGGACCCTCCGAGCAGGCGGCTGACACAGGGTGACAGCAGCATGATGCTGGGCGCTGCAGTGCTCAGCTCCGGGGCAGCCAGGCAGACTTGGGCCTCTCACACAGGCTTCACAGTACGCAGTGTGCTGGATGCAGAAATGTCCAAGCACCTTTTCCTTTGCTCCTTTTTCTTTTTTGGGAAAAGGTGCTTCTAAACCTCTTTCTTTCATGGGGGCTCCAGGCCCCTGTCACACGGTCTGAGGGAAAAGAGGGATGCTGAGCACGGTTAGGGCTTTTAGCTGGGAGAGAGATGTCCCAGAGCTCAGCTCTCTGCTTTGTTTCCCCTGGACATGGATTTCAAATCTCTCAAGCCTCTAGCCCACCTGCTCTGCTATTTCCTGGGCAAGCGCCTTTAGGGTCTATTCAAAAGCAGAAATACTGTCACCACATCTTTATTTTAAGTCAGTGTAGGCTATTGACACCATGCTCTGATTGAGCTCAGGGTCCAGGCTGCTGCCAGAGCCTTAGCTGTCTTAGTAGTCAAAATTGTTGTTAACGTCTGCTTCATTTGATGGGGCAGGTAAGACAATTCTCTGTTATAAGCTTTATGGCAGTCATCGGTGCTTTTGGAGCTTTTACCCTGGCTATGATCTTTAGATGGAAATATCCGCAGAGTCCTCTGGCAAGTCTGCGATAGCCCAAAATGTGGCTCTGCTTCCGTCCTCCCCAGAGCATCAATTCAACAGCTACGCTGCTTTTGTCTTCTAAGTGCAGTTCAGGATAATGGCATTGATCTGCTACATTCTTTATACTTTCAAAAACCAATAATAAGTGTCTCTGCTTTACGCAGAGGCGAATACAAAATGAAGGTCCTTGCCATGAAGGGCTTAGTCTAAATCACTGATGATAGAAGACGAAGGATAGACCCGAGAAAGGAAGCAATGAAGAAGGACAATAGGCAGCAGTGCAGTCACACATAGGCTCTCTCGATGGAAAGAAATCTATTTTAATTGCCATTCTGAAAGTTTTATTCACACTTAATGAGGACTGAGAAAGAAACGAAGGACAAGAATTGAATGGCTAGAAATCAGAATGGCTAAAATGATTGAAAACGTTTTGAATATAAACAAAAAAAAAAAGGAACCGAGATTTTCAGGGTTTTATTTAACACGTGCATGCCAAATGAACAGTATTTGCCAGATTTTGCCCCGTATTTTGTTAGCATGAGATGGAGTAAGTGCCTTTTTTTACATTGCAGGCCGGGC
The DNA here is from genome assembly GCF_929443795.1 of Astur gentilis. Classification (NCBI taxonomy): domain Eukaryota; kingdom Metazoa; phylum Chordata; class Aves; order Accipitriformes; family Accipitridae; genus Astur; species Astur gentilis. The sequence goes on along the minus strand of NC_064910.1, from coordinate 1,597,422 downwards.
GGAAGCAAATCAGTGGTTGCCCTGGGGAAGGTCTTGGGGGAGGGGAGTTGGCAGCAAGCTCCACCGTTTCGGGCCAGCCGCAGAGAAAGCTGTGTCCTGCAAGCTGAAATATCAGATGCAGAAGCCCAGCTGGTGGAAGCCATCACAGCTCCCTTGAAGTTGATGAATCTGTGACATTTTTTAAACAGCGAGCTCTAAAACTTTTGCAAAGAGCTCTGATTACAGAGGACCGACATGACCATCCATAAAAAGGGCAAATTGGATTCTAGGATGTATCTGATGAAGAATTTGGGGCAGAGTGTTACAGAGTCATTAGTAAAACCTCATTTGGAGTACAGCACAGAGACTGGGACACTCATGTTCCGGAAAAATTAAATCACACTGAAACAGAGCCATTAGAAGACTGACAGTGATCTTATGGGAGCTTGGCTTGTTTGCCTTGGTGAAACAAAGCCTGAGAAAGGGTACAGGAGGGCTGTCTATAAATACGTTGGTGGTTAAATATCACAGATAGACAGGCAAGAAGGTATTTAAGCTGAAGGACAACGCTAGCACAGAAACAAATGGATATAAACAGGTCCTGAATAAATTTATGCTGTAAATGAGAACAAGATATTTGATTCTTCTAGCCATAAAAATCTTCAGTGCTGATAAGAAATAGTGGGGCAAATAAGCCAACTGATTTTAGAGGGGAGTATAATGAGTGGGTTAAAGCAATTGTACGACTTGACTGCAGTGGCAGGGACTGGACTTTGCCCAGGCTCCATTCCTCAGCAGACTTTGCGTTATGCCTACCAGAATCAAAGTGGGCCAAGCATTCATCATGACGGGTAAGGTTTAGTGAGAGAAGTCAAACAAGCAGAACCACAGTCAAAGCCATTCCCTCACTCGGAGTGAATGCTAATGACACTCGTTCATTGCCGCATGGAAAATTCACTTAGTAAACTAGGTTAATGGAAGAAAATCCTCTTCTCTGAGATACAGGCCCATTGGGTTGGAAGCTACACATAGCGGCCCTTGGACGTATTTTGTAGAGTCCTTTTCTATTCATATTTTTCAATCCTATAAAAGCTTGCTACAGATCTATGCCTCTTTTGTTTTTTAAACATGCAGCCATTACCAGGGTGAAGTAGCATCCTGCTACTGGTGTGAATAGCCTGTCCTCCACTTTTTACTCCAAAGTCCTTGGCAGTACACAGACAGTTTTCAAGCCGTTTCTGAAGTACCAGAGGGTGGAAGGGCAGCACATGGGATGACAGAAGGGAGGAGAACACAGAGATGCTAGAGGCTCTTGGTCAATGCATTCAGCAGGAGCGACGAAATGTAGAACTCTCCCATCAGCATTATTTGTGACAACATTTCCGCACGTTGCTCAGGTAAAGAGGAAAAGGACTGAACAGATAATTTGATAGGATTGGTTAGATGGTGACGTTTGCAGGAGGATTCTTATTCAGCATTGTACGAGTGGTCAATGTACCGGGTGCGTTTGATAAAACCATAAAACTGGATCGGTCCCCATTCACACGGGGAATTGCCGTCTCCCCATGGCACAGCAAGTGTTACCATCTGCTGGGTCACCCTCGCTATTTTTGGGGTGCAGGGGTTGCACTCGCCAGTACTGACAGCAGGGCATGCTCAGGGGAGGGTTTCGGGAACTTGCTCCCTTTGGCAGCCGGCCGGAGCCCCAGCCCGGCGCGCAGGAAGCCTCAGCGTAATGTCTGTCGGCTCCATCAAGCTCTCAAGTGCTCTCTGGACTATTTTTGCAGCAGACCACGTGAGTTGATGGAGCTTTTATTTTTAGCCCTATAGTACAATTTGTTGACTCTGTCTGTTTCCTATGCAGTAGGTACTGAAGTACCAAGGCGATAGGAGCCTTTTAATGATCCGTCAATAAACGTTACAGTCAATAAATGTTACAGTCAATAAATGTCACCATCTGCCTTACTGTTAGCATCTGCACCTGTCCAGTGCTCATGATCCCCTATTTATATTATATCCATTCAGGTTGTAGACCTTTGTAGCATCACCAGTTCACTTCAGATTTACTTCTGCCACTCCCAGTCAGCACCAAGATGTTCTCCTAGTGCTCCCTTTGAAAGAAACCAAATACTAAATAAACTCTTCCAGCACAAGGCTTACCTAGTTTATGGGAGCTTTACCTCCCTAGACAGAAGGGTTTGCCCGGGTGATGTTACTGGGTACCAAGAGAAGGGCAGACAGCCAGCTGGAGAATCTGCTCCCTGCCCCGTCAGGGAGGACGCACAGAGACGGCACCAGCTGAAATCTTGTACTTCACCCTGGAATCTCCGAGCACCTCTGGCTGTTCTCTTTTTTTGCTGATGAAAACTGCAGCCACCCAACAGAGACGGATTACGGTAGTGGTTATTTGGCTCAGCCCTCTGCTTTTTTCTCTTTAAGGTCCCAGTGTTTAAGAACCGCAAGCTCATGTGTTTTTCCTTGACTTTTATAGTCCTGTTTGCAGCGATCATCACTTTCAGTGCTTTTAATTTTGGCCAAATAAAACTACAAAGTATGCTCTGATAAATTAGTAGTCATTTGACAAGCAGCTTAACAAAAAAGGTCTTCCAGAGGCCTTGAATCCTGAAGATCTACAACTTCATAAAAGCTGAGGTGCACCCAGAGTCACACCAGAGCTGATTAGAAAGGAGCAATAAGGGAGTCACTGACACGCTGGATTTCATAGAGTTCTCAAGCTTAGCTGACATCATCATTTGGCAAACAAACCGTCTATAAGGTCTGCCTTCATATGCCATATGTCATATTCTCCCATGCCATATTCTCCTGGCATATTTCAGGTGTAATCCCACTGTAGTTATTGCCCCTTGTAAGGAGAGCGTCAGGCTTTCATTACACAGTGGCCTTGTATTAAACCTCATGTTTCCAACAAAGTAATGGGATGTTCCTGCTTTTAATCACAGGAACTGGACTATAAAACATTGTAAGAACTCTGGGCTGAAGACTGTCTGAAAGTTTTGTCTCCTTTTTGTTTGGCCATGTTCGCTATGCTCCCAATGGAGAGTTCCTGCACTCATGTAAAGTACATTTTGAAGACAGCTCTGCAGTCGTTGCTGCTGCATCTTTCAGCCAGTTTCCAGAAGGTGTATTCCAGCTCCTTATCAGATATAGCTACAAAAAGGAAAGACATTGCATAGGTAAGATAAGATCTCCTTTTAAATTAAGTAAAATAAGTTTTTCAGTGTTTACCTTGGATTATCTAGGGCACCTTCAAGCATTGCAGATGTTTATGTATTTTCAGCATGTTGCATGTGATGACTTGATGTGATGATATTTATAAGACTTTATTACATTAATCAGTAATTGATATAATGGATTGACTCTATACCTAGTTACTTTTCAATCTGGAGAGTGTTCAGTCCCATCTCTATTAATAATCTCCATCTGATCAGTGAAACAGACCGTGATAAAAGCTGTGTAAGAAAGCTTCCTTCTTTACTAATTGGACTAGACTTGGAAACCAGAGGCTTTCCTGGGAGCATTGCCTATTTTCCTCATAATTATTTGCATATTCAGTTCAACAGCAAAACAAGTCTATAATTGTTCAGTTCAGAAATGAAAAGCTTCTTATCATGTATGTCGGTCATAAAAAAAACATGTGCAATTGCTACATCAATGCCAAATAGTACTAAATCAGTACTACCTGCACTAATTTAGGATTAGGAAGTGTATTAAACAATAACTTAAGAAGCAAAGGACATTAAGGGAAGGAAACTGGCTGGAGACATTGTTTAACATATCCTTGTTAGTACAAGGAAGAGTTTTTCCACTGCTCAACATGTAAATTACATTCAATATCTAATCACAACAACTGAGGCAATCCGAGGTAGTTTAACATTCAGATATGTTTTGTAAACAATCTATAGTTGGTGTGTAACCCACAACAGTATTGACATCATCTTTAAATTTAATCATATGCGTGGGGTCAGACCTAAAGATGAGCCTCCCACATTGATGTTTAACATAACTGATGTACACAGAGACCCTCAAATGCTGCTTGGCTGTGCTGCTGTGGATTGAATGTCACGGCTTGATGCCAGTGGGAAGAAATAGCACCACCAAAGTAACTTGATCTAGCTATTTAACCTTCCAAATATATACTGGGAAATGAGACAAAGCCTGCAAAAAAAAAAAAAAAAAAAAAGGTGGAGTGGTGGTCAAAAACCAGAAAGTCTGGAATTCAGTGTAGCCCTTGCGACTCAAACCCACATTGTTTTCTCATTGTTTTGTCCCATCCAAACTCATAGGACTATCTGGACCAGTAATGATTAGTTTAACATCATTCCATTCCAGTACATACATTTGTGTCTACTGGTCAAGTGCTTCTTGAAAATAAGATTATTTAATTAGTTGATACAGAAGTCAAACACCAAAGTTCATGCTCAAGGAAATTCTCACAAAGTAACTAGGAGTTTTACATGAGAAAGGAGTGATGAAAAAATTCAAAGCCCACTTCTGGCTCTTCTTCCTATCCTAAATTTCGGTACAAAACAAAGGAAAAGTACGATTTTAAACATAAAGTATGAAATCTCATCTTACATTCAAAAGACATCATTGCAGCAGAAGAATTTCACCTGTGGCAACTTCTGCCTGCAACTTCTGCTGATAAGAACAAACCCTTCTATCAAACTTGTAGCTGAATAACATTTAAAGAGTAACACCGTATTTTCTTGGGAGCAGTTTCTCAGGCTGTGGAGTTGATCATAGAAATCTGTATAGAATGAGTACAGGCACAGGACACAGACTTTCAGCGGGACTACTCCGTCTTTGATTTCAAGCTCAGACAACTCAACCAATATGGCACAGATGAGGCTGAGCCACCAGAAGGCAGATCTTTCACAAATGGGCTCCCCTGTGCCAGTTTCAACTTCTTGTTCTTGATACTAAAGCTGTTCAGAAGTTAACTTCAAGCTTGGGTTGTTCTCTAAACCAGCTGGGAGAAAAATGCAATCAGCCACTGTCATGCCTGTGTGACTGCACTCCCTCTGCTCAAGCCCACATAAAAACAAGCCTTTTGAACATCTTCCATACCGACATGAAATATTTGAAGAGAAAAGGCAGACATTGCAGTTTCCTGCCATTCATGTTTTGAAAGGGCCAATGAAAAGTCAGAGACACCGTTACTGTTGATATTTCCCTAAAAGTGAAACTGGACAATTGACCAGCTCCAGTAAGGGAGCAGCCCTCAGAATCTGCACTTAGCTTCTTTCCCAGAGGGGTGTTCTCTCTGTTGCTGTAGGAGACTGACCACACACCATCATACACCATTGCACTTTCCTGCCGTGTACAGATGGATCCAGGGACTCAGCTGGACAAGGAGGAAGCGCAAAATGATGAGAGAAACACTGGTACAGGAAGACTGTATGTTTTCCAGGCTCCTGACCTCATGCTGTTGAATACCAGTTTCATTTTTTTTCCAAATTAAAAGTTGATGGAGAGAACTCCAAAGGGAACTTTATTGGGATTTTCCTTCCTCACGCTCTCCTCTTGATTTTAATGCATTAGGAAACAATTCCTGTCCAGGGAAAATTTTTCTGAATCTCTCTGGATTTTGAATATTGATGTAAGTAAAGGTTGGTCTTTATACAGAAGTTGCAATAAATTATTAATTTAATAAATGCAACATTGTGTTTGGACCAGAGCCAAAAATTTGGCATACATAAAAAATAAGCAGCAAAAATAATAAAGTAATGAATTCTGCAATTACTTGAGTTCTTTATCTATGTTCCTTCAGCTAGTATCCGAGTTTCTTCAAAGGCTTAAGCTTTTGAAGACTCCAACTGGTAATAATTATGAACCAAGTAGTCCGATACCATATATACTTATTTAAGCATTACACGAAAACCGTCCATAATGCGTTTGACTTTAACAAGAGCAGCTACAGAGTGACCCCACAATTTTTATTCAGTCCCTGATAAACACACTGAGATCTTTTTTCAGACAACTATAAGAGCAGTTCTTCTGTAGCAGTAATGAAACATCATTAAATATTGGGTGACAGAGTTGGATGGTCTTATTCACATGGAAAAGTGCTTTACTCCTCAAAAAGACACAGCAGGACTGTTTGAGGAGCAGCTCCTATTCCATACAATAAGGAGACCAAAATCTGAGCCCAAGACATTTTTATTTAAGACTCTGTACCTTTTGACTTGCAAAGCACAAGACAGATTATCTGCTTTATTTTAAAGTACATTTTAGGGGTATATTTATTAAACAGTATTGTTCTATCTGAACTATATGTATATATAATGTGCAGCAAAATAACCTAATGAAATGAGAAAGAGAAATGATGACTCATCATGCCTGCAGGACTGCAAAGCTGGATATAATTTAGCTTCCTCTTCCAAAAGGAAAAGAAAAACTCACAAAAACCGAGCCAACAAACTTTGAAAGAATTCTACTTCTTTTAGTCAAATATTGTTCTTTTACTAAGTTTGTAAACACTAGTATCTCACATAAGCAAATTTGGCTTCAACAAAGGCATTTAATTGCTTACTGTAAATCACAGCTGTATATATTTTGATCACCACTTCAAGCCAAGAAAAATCTTGTTTCAAGTTAAAGGACCCAAAAATAAGATGACTGTCAAGAAATACTCTCTTTAGACCGTGAACTTTGACACTGCCCTTTAGTCATAAGTCTAAGAATAAATTAAAAAACCCCTATGTGCTACAACTGTATTTCCTGTAACATATGTTCATGATTGAGGTCTTTCACTAGCACAGGATGTGCTCAGATGAAACGGAAACTGCCCCCTCCATAACAGCCAGTTGAGCTCCCAAAATATAGAAGAATTTGCCGACCACAGCGTGATTAAGCCTCAGCTTTCTACTCAGGCAGGGAGGTATTAATCCACCAGCAGCAGGAATGCTACAAATAATTGGAATATTCAGGTAATAATATTGAAACATATTCTAGAAGAAAATGAGATCTGCAAACAGCTATTCCTTTAAAGGCTTTAGACGATGCAAGCCTGCAAATGGATCCATGTCCAGCATGGTCATTAGTTACTGTGATCTGTTTAAAGACGCAGGGAGAGCGTGGCACCGGTTGCACAAAGGAGTGAAAAAGCCTGTTTGAGGGACACATTCAGATTGATGCTGAACTCTACAGAAAAGTTACATGCAAAGTTACTAAGCAAAAATACTACTTGTTCTGAAGAAAACTCCTATAAGCAGCCTGAAGCAAAAGGGAAAAAAAGAATAAAACTTTTAAACCCATACAGAAACTGTCTCTCAGCTACATTAACGCCCTGCTGCTTCGAGTACTCGGTGTCAGAGCATAGCCAGCCAGCCAAGGGAAGTGATTTTTCCTCTCTTTCTTGTAAGTTTGTTCTTCCTACTTGAGGGGCTACATCTGGCATGGCTCATCCCATCCCAGGCTGCCCAGCGCTAGAGACTTGCTGACAGCCTGGAGCCAGTCCGGTGCAGGGCCACAGAGACGGGCCAGGGGCTGAACGAAGGCCATGACACAAAAGCGGAGGCTGAGAAATCTGGGAAAGAGCTGGCTCCACATATCTCACGTAGAGGAGACCAGACGCTTGTAGTTATTCAAAAGCCAACTACAGAAAGCCCTGCGTAAGCCTTGCTTTGACCAGGGGGCTGGGCGAAAGACCTCCAGGGGTCCCTTCTGGTCCGAGTTATTCCATGATTCTGCTCTGGGATTGTGTGAGGCGAACTGATCCAGGTCCGCCTTGCAGGGAGCGCAGAGGTTTCACTGTTGGAAGCTGGGCATGGAAGGAGAGCACTGCTGCATGACAAGAGCATGACTACCTTCTGGGGGCAGACCAGCCAAACTCTCCGCCAGCCGCTAGCACCACCCGTCTAGCTAACTTGAAGCTCAGTCTTTCTGAGGGACAAGATATACAGCCCTGCTGCCCAAAGCTGTTTCCCTGGAAGGAACGGCACCTGCACAAAATTGTCTGGTCTGACATCCCAAAACTGGAGGCAAACGTGAGGGATACCTACCTGCTTTTCAGCTAGAGAGCATTTTTATACTGGAGAGCTGAAAATGGAAATCACTATTAAAAAAACCCAAACCAAAATAAAGTATTTAAATTCCAATGACTTAGCAAAAATTCTTGATGTACTGACTTTAGAAATCTTGTGTCTTTACCAGTATGAATAAAATAATCCAGCTAAAATATAAAATTGAGTCTTGATGATTCACTATCAAGAAGTTATTCACTGTGAAGATTCTAACTTTAAGTACTTGAGGCAAAAATGAAGGAACGATGAGAATAACAACAGATACATGTTCTAATGAAGCTACCAATAATAGCAAGGGGAAAGTGAGAATGCAAGGTAGAAAAAACAGCACAGTACACAATATATATGACCTGTGCAAAAAGATGGAGCAAATCTTCAAATACATAGAAAGGCTATTGCAAACCATATGGAAATAACGTGTTTTCCAGGTCTGTGGTGCATGAAATGAGAAAGAACTGGTTTAAACTGCAGCAAGGCAAATTCAGACCGGACACTGGAAAATGCCTGTACAGCTTTTCTGGGGAGGTGCTGTAACCTTAGCATTGTTAGCAACCTTTAAGAAAACATGAGACAAGTATCTGTCAGAAGTGATATATCTACACATGTTCCTGCCTGGCAACAGGAAGATGCACTAGATGAACTTTGATGTCCTTTCAAGCCCAATGATTTCATACAGAAGCTTCTATATGTCAAACATAGGAATAAAAAAATACCACTAAGTCTAAATCAGAGTCTAAAATACAATCTGAACTAGAATTACAGCTGTAAATGAAAGATCAGTAATCAGTGAGTTTCAAAGAAAAATAGCTAACCTTTTCTTGTGATGGTATTTGCTAACGGAAATTCAGAGTAATCACCTCGACATTAAAAAAAGCTATATAGGAATAAGCCCAAGCTATTTTATTACTCAGTACTGAATAAGCAGATGAGACAGCAGCCAGTTATCAAATGGAGCCTCCATGACTATGACTTAAGATGTGACTTGTATTATGGAGAATGTCAGACTAAATAACCATCACTCTCACTTCTGGTCTTAAAATGCAGGCATAAAACAGGATTTCTCTTTGGTCACCCCAGACCAGAAAGACTGAAACAGTCTTACAGCGATTGCTTACGATTTTCCAAGATGAAAGGTTGCATTCACAAGAATGGCTCTGATTTACTCTTCAAGAATTTTCAGGGAAACAAAACACAACAGAGGAATCCCAATTTGTTAGCATACCCTTCAAGATACAGAAAACAGCAGCCAAAAATGAACCTCTGGGTGTTAGCAAGAGAGGCTCCCCGATTTCTTTAGCAGCATGATGTTAGGCAACCAACAGCTTTTCTTCTTTCTCCTCGTCTCAGCTATTTCAAGAGGTGACCTCACCCATATATCTAATAAAATCACAAAAGCTGAAAAGCATGGTACGCTGAGCTCACTGATGTTCTTAGCTCTGTCTCTTAATAATGACTTTTATCGTGCCTCCCTTTAGCCGGGAGATGAGCTGGATGAATGGGAGTTAACTTCATTATGTGTCTTTGCCAGAAGCGGCTTCTGCTCCCTGTCACATTCCTGGCGGTGAAAGGCTCTCCCCAGCTTTAACTGCAGAGTTCAGACCCCTGTGTACATACAAGATTCATTCAGGCAGTACGATTTTTATCAGTCCACATGGACTGATTTTGCACGTACATGTGTGTAACAGTAGCTCAAAACTAGATAGCCACCGCATGATTTTCTTAATTCTGTGGTAGTGTGATTGTCCTTCTGAATGGACAAAGATACCTGTGCAAACAGTTAAAAACAAGTATATTTGAAGGCTCACCTGGAGTAAATAAATAGTAAGAAATAAAAAAATGTTTGTATAAAGGTCTTAAAAAACATTCAAACTTAACTAACAATTAAATAAACCTGTTAGTTTTGTAATCGTTAAAGTAAGGTTAATAAAAAGAGTAATCTTTCTCAAGACTTACAGTCAGGGGTATTTGAACAAGTATTATTTAAAATATCCCAGATACGAAACAAGCCCATTTCACATTGACTTTTCCCTAGCCTTGAGCTATACATATGGCAGTACTGTTTGCACACATAAAGGCTATAGCGCAAGCAGAAATTACTCCATGCCTTTATTTGCATTTGCACAACCAGCAACAACTTCTGAAAATATAAAAGCCGCAGAGTTGTAGCAAACTATCTGAAAGAAGCAAATACGAATGATGCCTTCCCTAAGAATATCCTGTCTTATGTATAGCTATTAATTACTTCTATTTAGTTGGAAGGTAACGTGGTATATATAAACCATCTTAGGTGTCTTACCCAGCATCAGTGCTAGGCACCAAAATCAGTAAATGCAGAGAAGGCTCAGGATCAAACCCCAAGGCTCAGGATGAAACCCCCGAGTATGATCTTTCCTTCCTTGACTCCAGTCACAGGGCACGTTATTTCCTTCTCTCTTGCTTGATACTCTCTCCCGCTTTCTTATTTACTTTACTTATCCCCTGTGGGTTTTTTCCTCTTTTTCTTTTGTCATTACTGGTAGTTACTGCTAAAACACATTTTTCTTCCCAGAGGGATTTCACTACATGCACGAATCAGTAGTCAGTACTGTCAAAACCATTTCTGTAACAAGAGTTTGGCCAAGCTCAGGATTTTAAGGGATACAAAACACTGGCAAGGATCAAATGCCAATGAACACCTCAGCCACTTTTTAAAAAGATGTTTACTAGAAATTGGATGTTTTGGTTGGGAGTAAAACTTGGTAGTCGGTTTGCTCTTGAGATCTAACCAGTAAGACCAGTAAAACTATCTTCTGATGGGAAAGTGTGGCATTGGCCCAGTACAAATTTCCCTTGAAATCTCCTTTTTTACAAAAAATACTAAAAGTTTTTAAATTTTTCCTTGTTTTTTCTAAAAATGAAAATGATTTGGCTTTCTCAACTTTCAAGCCAGAATCCAGGGGCATTTTTCCATCAAAAGTTTTACTTTTATATAGTGGTCCATACCTTTTAGGGAAAAGAAATCTATTATGGATGCATTGTCCAGTTTACCCTAGAGATACGTGGAACATTTCTTTGGAAGAGAAACTCAGGCTTTTTGTTCCCACTGTTTTTTGTTGCCATGGTCTTTCCTTCCCTTAGTAATTAACAGAGGTTTTATTATGATGTAGTGGCTGAGGCACATCCTCAGCTGTACCTCATGTAAGGGGAGTAAATGCTTCTGGTTTTGCTCCAGTTTGGTATTTTTTATCCTCGAATTCTTTCTGTCCTTTTATCCCCAACTTCCAGCTGTGTGGTTTCTGCCAGGGATTGGTAACTACAATCACAGCAGTTTGCAGGCCTAAACAGCCATTCAAACAATTTCCAAAACATAAAGGCTCTCAACCAGCTAAAGAAGAAAAAAAACCCCACCTGTTCCGAATGTAAATGTTAGCTCACAGTTTACGGGTTGGAAATCCCTGCCCCAGCACGGACACACTGAATCAGCACATCCCTCGGCTGCCTTGGCCGCATCTCCAGGTCTTGAGCACGCGCCGGGTGATAGCAAGAGCGTGCCAAGCAGCTTTGTGCCAGACCAGCAACTCTGCAGACGGGCTGCACCTCCCTGGAAGCTGTACCTGGGGCAGGGGGCTGCTACAGGTTATCCCCAGTTCGGCCCCGAAGTCTTCAAACGGTCAGCGTAGCCAATGTAGGACAGGGGACTGGAGGGCAGATTTTCTGTGCAGCGAAGCGATGACCAGCCAGAGAAGTGGGAACACAGACAGCAACTGCAGTTTAAAAAAAGAAAGGTCTTGTGATTACTCCACACCCAGACAGGCATGCCTGAGTTTGATTCATCTTCCAGGCTCTAGAGTGTCAGCATAAAATAATATACGGTCAACAGAGCCCAGACAGGCAACTTGTATGTTTAATAAATAGCTGAAAATAATAACAAAGATTTGACAGTGTTGATAACTGCCTATTTGGCAGCTTAGAAAAAGCATGAATGGTTTTACAAATTGCTGCTCAGATACAGTGACAACATTCAGCTGTCTAGGTCACTCAGTTGGACATCTAGCCCTATCTGCATCAGCCTTCAAGAGAGTAACGTGAACCCATTACTAAACATGATCCTAAAGTGTCAGCAGTCCAAAAAAATGCAGTAATCCTTCTGCTACACCTCAAGGGCTTCACATTTTATTGGAAATATTATACAGATAAAATAGATCTGCAAAGTGGAGATGGATAGACACACGGTCAAACTCTGATGATTCAAAGCAACGGATAAATCAGGATTTTTATCAAGTTTGCCCTTCCTCTTCTCCATGCAAGTTTCCCAGTCATATGACATGACATAAAATAGCAGAGAGCACAGAGCCCCTGTATAGGGTAGTGACCCTTTTTAGGTGGCACACTATATTTTATACAACCTTATGACATCCACAGACCTGTTTAGATTTTTTTAATTTACGTATACATGTGTCTTGGTGCTCCAAACAAATTTATGAAGTGCAGCATTCATCCTTTAAAGGGGACAATTCTTTTATAAAACCTACCAAGATAAATTTTGCGAGTTTGCAAAACACTCCAGAAATAATATCAGCATCTCTATGAATTGGCAGAGTTTCATCCATCTTTGACCTAGATTTAAGACTTAGCAGGATAAAACCCAGCTCCCTGTCAGCAGATTAAGAGTAATAAAAGATAGTTCTCTGGAGGAATGGCAGATAAGAAAATCCATGTTATTCACAAATATTCAAATCTTCATCAGAAAGGAAATGCTTAAAAAAATCATGAGATTGGCTTTAAAATCATGAGATCTGAAAAATGAATAAATTTGGAGTTATTTATCTGCCGTTGAGATTTTGAGCCTCTAGAGTGTGCTCCAGTCATATTTTCAAGTGTTTCCTTAGAAACTGAAATGTGTAGATACTTTATTTCCAATGAAGGCTGAGATGCATTTATAAAGCTAAAATTCAGAAGTTGAGGCCATCAGAGAAATGTGAAGATTTAAAAAAAATTCCTAAAATTACACGATTAGCAATACAGTAGAATATTAGAAATGTAATAGAGGAGAAAAGAACCAAACTGACAGCAGAAGACCTGGAAATGCATAAGCATTTCTGAAAAGATTAAGAAAAATTTCTTGTGGTGCCAAGCAACATAAACGCCGAATTTTAGGGGGTAGCTTAGCTGGGCATTTGGTGTACCCATTCAGTTATCCTCCCAATGAGCATTAATAACAACCAATTGCAGCAAAAAGAGACTTTTTATGATTTTGAACACTCTACGCCTTTACAAGTTCTGAACTGGTTCCTCAAACATAGAGAGGACTGGCTTGCAAAAAGTTTTGGATTAGGTTTCCAATAATTCATTCTCAGCAACTTTTATTTGCCCTCCAAGGCTCATCCCACATTCTTTTTAACATTTTCAGGCACTTCCCACCAATATCTAGGGCTAAAGACTTTACTTTTATTCAAAGGAAACAAGTTTTTAAGCAATCATAGAATCACAGAACAGCCCAGGTTGGAAGGCACCTTGAAAGATCATCTGGCCCAACCTTTCATGAGCAAAGGGAGCCTCGATGAGATATCTAGCACCCTGTCCAATGTCATCTTGAAAGCCTCCAGTGATGGGGACTCTACCACGTCCCTGGGGAGGTTGTTCCAGTGAATGATCGTTCTCACTGTAAAAAAAATTCTTTCTTCTATCAAGATGAAACTCTCCCGGTGTGACTTGTACCCATTGCCCCTTGTCCTGTGTGGAGACACAGCAATTCGTGAAGGGAGAATCTCTGTCCCCTTTGCAGCCAGCCTTTAAGTGGCAGCTGGAATACTGTGCTGAGGTGTCCCCGAGCCTTCTCTTCCCCAGGGAGAAGAGACCTAACTCCTTCAGTCTTTCCTCACTGAGCAGGTCCTCCAGCCCTTTGGTCGTCTTTGTGGTCCTCCTTTGGACCCTCTCCAGTCTATCCGCATCTTTCTTGAGCTGTGGGGACCAGAACTGGACACGGTACTCCAGGTGCAGCCGGACAAGCGCTCAGTAGAGTGGGATGGTCCCATCTCTATCTCTGCTAGTTATGCCCCTGCAGATGCAGCCCAGGATCCCATTTGCCTTGGTTGCTGCAGCAGCGCGGTGCAGACTCATGTCCAGGACCCCAGGTCCCTCTCAGCAAGGCTGCTCCCCAGCCACACAGATCCAGTCCTGTACTGGGCTCTTGGGTTATTCTGTCCCAGGTGCAGGACTTTGCACTTGTCTTCGTTAAACTTCAAACTGTCCTTGCTGGCCCGCTCTCCCAGCCTGTCCAGATCTCTCTGTAAGATGGCTCGCCCTTCCGACATGTCCACCTCACCGCCCCATTTGGTGTCATCAGCAAACTTGGTGAGAGTGCTGTCAGCCCCGTCATCCAGATCATTTATGAAGATGTTGAACTGTGTGGGGCCCCGTATCAATCCCTGGGGGACCCCACTTGTGACCGGCTGCCAGCCTGAATAAAAACCAGTGATCACCACCCTCTGAGTACGACCTATAAGCCAATTTCCTACCCACCTCACAGCCCACCCATCCAATCTGCATCTTGCACTTTGTGCAGGAGAAGGCTGAGGGAAACGGTGTTGAATGCTTTGCTGAAGTCCAACAGGAGGCTGAAGCTTTATGGAAAACGCCACACATTGCAATAGAATAGAAGGTTAGCAACACTGCATCTTCTAACCTCAGCATTAACTCGAGACCAAACTGACATGAGACAGCCAGGGCCTGTTGGCTCTCTCAAGTCCACCCTGAGTCCCAACTGTTCCATTTACAAATAAGAAAGTAAAATTCTGTATTATTATGCAGTAGATGTGGGATACAAATTAACCATGCCAATAATCTCCTAATTTACCCAGCAGTTCTGCGGTAAGTATGTAGAATTAACCATGGTAACATGCATAAGTATATTCAACTAATACTTGTTCATTGATGTGACGCATTTGCTAGCTGAATGACTATATGATAATTCAATAAGCTAGAAGCTTCTAAGTGAGGAAAACAGGCAGGGTCCTGTGCATACTGCTCTTACGTATTCAAAGATGGCTGGTTTATTTTCTATGCAGAATTCATATAAATCTGAACCCACACGTTTTAAAAATGGTCATTCTTTCTGCTGGCCCCAGGTTGAAGGTATAGCACTTCAGATTCTCCACAAGCTTCCCATGTCCCACAGTGGCTAAGCTTCAGCAAGAATGATGAATACTTTTGCCCTCAGCTTGGTCTATAGCCCAGTGTCTAAAACAGTCCCATAGGTGGTAGATGTATGTCTGACTTCTCGGCATGCACCTGCATCTGCCGCTGGTGATGTGTGTGCTGTAACTTCCAAAAATCAATGCAGTGAGATTCCTTCTAATGACCTGGCAATAGTACAAATTGCTATTAGATTAATTTTTCTGTAACTTAAACCTATGGATTTATCTATTAATGAAGGTAGTATTTAACTTATGTCAGTTAATGAGGATGAAAAATCTTCCTTTCTTGCACAACAAGAAAGAGTAAAAATACAACCACCCCTTAAAAACCAGATAGATTCAGATCTGGCAGCAGATAATTGTTGAATTGTGAAATATAACTCCACAATCATAAGTCGCCCAGCCCTCACTCAGGTAACACTCCCATAGATTTGTTCTGGAGATTTACTTAAGCACTCACTTCGGTATTCGTGTGTACACACTTCACTGTGCAAAGCTGCAATTTCAAGCAGGCTGGAATGCAGCCAGGTTTCTTCACACAGTATGGAAACACAGGTTTCCCGAGGGAGAAAAACTACTGCCCAGAGTCTGACAAACTCTGTTCCAGATGCAAAAAGCCATTCAAAAGCACACAGGTGCGGCAGAGGGGCCAGGGAAGAATGATGAACAAGAGATGGCGAAAATACCATGGCAGAGACGCGGGCAGGAAAGAAACCCACGTGACCGCAGGACTCCAGGGTGCGTGGCAAATCGCTAACAGACTCTCGTACAGAAAAAAATTAACAGGAACTGGCATTGGCTTCCATTTTCCCATTCATACCCCGTGCAGGGCTCCATCTGAATAGCAAACACAATGCTTCAGCTCTAAACCAGTACACAATAGCCCCATACCAGGCATGTCGATCTTGGAGAACCTTTAGCTTCTGCAGTCTCTTGATTAGGTCCCTGATTAGGCCTTTTTCACAGTCCTAACACAAAGACGTACTTTTCTACCCAGCGAGTTAGTCTATGTCCTCCCCTTCCTCACACCCGCGGCATGTGCTTTAAACATTAGAAAGACAAGGAGCCTGAAAACACTTCTGAAGCAAGCACCATAATTCAACACCGTTGCAAATGTCATTATTTAAATAAAATACTATTAATAAGCAAATCTCATGTTGCTCATGAGACTGTGCGTCAGCTAGTATTTAGTCAAAGTAATTTTTAGCTGGGCTAAAAGACAATAGAAAACAGGCTGGTAAATACCAGAAAGCTGGTATTGAGTTCATGGGGCACTTCACACCAGTACAAGGTACAAAGAACAGAAAAAACTGTGCTTTTATGAACCAGCTAATGAGGAGTGCTACTGAATGCACACGGCTAGCGAGCTTACTCAATGATTGACCTTATAATCATCATCAACTGTAGAAACACATGTATGCAGTCAAATAACACATCCATAGAGAATCAAGTTACAAAAAAACCCAGGGCATATGATTTTGGTTGCTCTAAAAAAATGCCACGATTTAAAATACTCAGGAGTTATAGTGAAAAGCATAGGGAGGAATCAGTGTGAAGCAGGATGGAACTGGATCCAAAAAGTATAGGTGAATGACAATGTGATATATGACTTTTCAGCCTTGGTCACCAAAATAGTCTTCGTAGTGAGTGAAAATAATTATTACCTGGTAGCTGTTTATTATGACTTGTAAGTGAAACACCCTAACAGTTTTAGTGCATACACTACTAAATTACTGTTGCATTTGGTAGTGTTTCTGCCAGAGCATGAACTACCTAAAGATGAACTTTCCCTTCTGCTGCATAAAAGGTGATCTTCAGCAGCTGTCTGAACACACCGACGATGCGGAGCGAAGACTGACTGGTGCCTCTGCACCTGTAACATTCTTCTCGGGGGCACGGCAACCAACAAGCCAGTTCCTCCAGCTCCTCATCTCACACGAAAATACTCCATCCTTCTCTCAGTTCATTAATCCCTGCCTCTGTTTTCTTTCAAAGCTAAAGTCAACTCCTTCCTTACACTCATGCAAAAACCATATAAATTCTGCAGCTGAGTTGCCTTCACTCATATAAATCTCCATCAATTACTTAATATTATCCAGTAAATTTCTTGTGTTTATCACAGTTTGCTATGCCTTTATCTAACATGCCAGGCAACTGATTTAAACCTGCTTGATTCATAAGTTCAGATGGGTCACAGAGATGAGCAATGGCAGATCATGTGTAAAGTACAGACTGTATATTAGCAAGCATTTCTAGCTGTAGGAAAATGTAGGGCAAAAGTCTTGACCTAATTATATATATGTATCTCCTTGTTGCAATACACATTTCCTTGCCCAACTACAGTAGCATATAGGTTGCTGCCTTTCCCCTAAAAACTTACTAAGAACTAGTCAGGTTCCTAAGCATGGCTGTAGGAAGGCACACAAACTGTCCTCACTCATCCGTGTGATAACTTACGTATTTTGCGAGATGGTTCTGAGACAATAAAAACATCTCTGATTCTTACGGTTGTCGGCAAATATGACAAAGCCATAAGAAAGTAAGTTCAATTTTCTACTAAAACACATGTGAAATTCTGTTCTAAGACTACATAAGTTTATCTGAGCAACTGTACTGCAGATTTCTCCCACTTCCTGAACTAATTTTGTGGAACTCAGCGCAATCAGAGGAACGGTGTTTTGGTCTCCTACTAGATTCTCCCAATAGGAAGAAACCTAAAAATGGAGTGACTCTTCTAATATGCCGATTACTTCATGATCTCCCTCTCCCCAACCCTCCCATAACTATCAGCCACTCTAAACACCGAAGCAGCCATATGTTGACGCAGAATGTTCCTTTATTAAAAAGCTGTCCTCTCCTCTAGATTGACTGCAGGCACAGAAGTTCAGCCTAAAAACCTCGTTCAACATTTGTGTCTAGACATACACTCTTTCAATATATTCCGCGTCCATAGATGGGCTTTTGGCTCTCCACACTTCTGACCATCTGTTGGGAGGGCAGGATGCCCACTGATAAGTTGGCCAGAATCTGTGTCAGTTGCCAAAGGAAGGGGATATATAGTCCTGCAAGTGACATCTGTTTCACCAGAAGCCCTTTTCTCTCTGAACAATGTTTCTGTTTAATCTCAGGCACACTTGTTAAGAGCAGCGTTTAAAAGACAAACTAATGAAAAACCCCAGAAAGTATTGGAAGGGAAGGGAAATGTAATGATGGTCAGAATAAGGGTATATTTCACAGACCTACAGAGAATTCTTTTAGTATTAAAATGACAGGAATATTGGAAGAAAATTGTAGGTGCTCTGGCTATACAGGCAATCTCATGGCAGATGAAGTCACCAAGGGATAAAATGAACCACAAAGGACTTACTATAACTTAGCCCAAGACAACAGCTGGGCTCTTAAAGAGAACACTGGAGGGAAAGGCACAACTGAATGATTAATAAGATAACGCCTTTTCACGTGGATGAAAGATAGAAAAAAGAGCAAGCCATTATGTACTCTTAAAAAGATCTTATTGATTCAGTGAGATACTTGACAGTTTGTGTGTGGGAGGAGGGACACCAAATGATGCAGGTTGCCTGTCTTCTGCTCATAGCCTTAGCGTGTTGAGCTAAACCAGCACATCTAGAAGTTGAGTCGATAACATAGAGCAAAAACTATTTAATCCACTAACATTCATGAGATTCCTGCAAGAGAACACAAAGTCTCTGACAGTTACATCCCAGATAGACTTGAGAAGTATACCAACAAATAGGAAAGAGAAACAACAACAACATAAGAAAGAGGCAGAGAGCATTGAGGAGTCATTAGTGCTTACAGAAATAAAGAGATGAGTATGATTCATTGACTATTATTCCTGGAATGGTCAATGAAAGGAGAGGATATAATCCAACAAGATTCAAAATTGGTCTCAAAGCACCATTGACTGTATGTGCTGAATCTTTTGTGCATTAAGCACCTACCTCACATGTAGAAATCTACACTGTAGACATCTAAATTTAGCTCTGATTCTGGAGGTGACTCCCACTTTAAGGGTTCTGATTCATGATCAGAGGTGACTTGTCCTGGATGTGTGTTTCATCTGAATCTGTAGCTAGGTTAAGGCTAGGGCATGTACTCACACCAAAGAGCCTGGAAACGCTCCTGAGCTTCTCAGCACAGAATACAATATAACTTTTTTCCCATCCAACATCTTGACTCTCTTGGGCCATTGATAAAAGTCCTGCCTCCCTTTCCCCAGAGATTTTTTGTTCTGTTGCAACCATGTCTTGGTTGGAGAACCACTGCTGAAGTTCTACAGTTGGCAGAACAATGTTTTTAGGTAAGCCAAAAATTATTTGGGGTTACTGTAATATGCTTGGCTGCAAATTATAGAAGTTCAGCAGCTGGTACATGAGCAGCTGAACCATCTCTGCACAAGGGTGGAAAACTGCATGTCATGGGATGGAAAGGACAGCTGGGAGCAGGAAGTGTCACAGCCATCACTAGCTGAGCATCACCGCTTGTGAGTCAGCACCCTCTCTGCTCCTATTCTTGCCATACTGTTCTTATAAATACATAGTTCTGAGCGATAGGGTTTCCCATTTACATTTCCAGCAGTATGTCATCTGTCTAATAGTAACTGTAAAGTCTAGGTAACACTAACACATATATTGTGCAAGAATTACATTGGTATTGCAAGAAAAAATCATAAGGCATCATACAAACTCTTAAGTTATGGGCTCTTTCCCATAATATAAGACACAAGGGAAAACTGAGTTACTCTCAGTTAAACTGCCTGGCAGTAAAACCATGGAAATCCTGAATAAAACTGAGCTAACAGTTCTAGGAAATAGCTAAGTATGTCCCAAATCTAAACTGCTGAATTAAACTTGAATAATGGAACGTATTACACAAGACCTGCCCTGGCAGAGCTCTTTAGCATTTGGTCAGAACAGTCCAAATAGGTGGCTAGAGGTGAGAAACATAAAGTTAGGCTCAATCATTAGCCTTTTCCTTCCCGATTCTCATTTCCAGGAGACATCCCATTCATTTGAGACTCTAGCACTGTACCCATTCCCAAACTGTCTGCTAGCTACATCTCCCTTCTGAAGCTCTGCTCCTAAATTCACTATAGCCCTGGTCCCTGATTATCCTTACAATTCCCTAGTGAATTTCTGAATTCATATTCCTGTTTTATTTAAGCCTTTTCCCCAAACTGAAAAGTTTAAATATACTCTCTTTTCATCCCAAGCCCTATACATTTTGGAAAGCATGCAGGTTCCCAGATAAGGTTCCAAGTATGCATGGTACAGGCATTAAATTTAACTTCTGAGGTCACACACCTCAACATATTTAGTCTAGGATCTTTAAATACATCAACAGTAGCATGCATCCTTTTTCTCCCTAGGATTTTTAGTGAAAACTGAAGGTTGAACAGACATTGACAATGAACCATAAAGATTTTAGTCTTTGGTCAAGGCTGAGACAGGCTGGCAAGGCAGTGATTCTCAACACAGTATTCCTGCTGCTCTCTTTGCCATTTCTGTTGTTATAAAAGGGATGAACTTGATTCCTCAGTCTGGTACCTTCAAAAACCTTATATGCTAGTTCTACAAACTGGTTTGGGTGGAGCACTACAACATCTAACCTTGGATGTTTTTAAACCCAAACAGGTGCCTTGGCTGCTATATAGTGCAGCTTGGAGTGGAAGGGAAACCCAAGTCCAAGTAAGCAGTTTAAACCAGCAAATTTTCTCCTTGCCCTCCCCCCAGCAGTGGATATGGATCCACTTGATCCATGGTAGAGGCAGCTGGACAAGAGCAAGCTGAATGTAGACCAGAAGAGTGCCACAGTGTAAGACTGTTTAGACTTGAATTCAAAACAGACAGTAAGCTGAATTTGGACTGCCTGAACTAGCCAGTAGTGATGCTGGAGGAAAGAACGTCCCATATACCTTACACCATACGAACCTCTGAAATTGGTGGGCCTTAATCTGAGCTACAGTGAGGTGAGTGCTAGTAAGTACTCACCTACATTGTTCCCTTCAAAAGGCAGAAGAAATGCTTTTAGAAGAGGAAAAAACATGACAGTGATGGTTTTCCTTTGGAAAATAGCTATCACCTGGTGAGAGAGCACGAATCCACAAATTCAAGGTCACACTTAAAAAGAATAATCAGAAATTTGATTTTTAAAAGTGAAAAATATTTCTGCTTGATTCTAACCTACAGGTGAACAAGTAATTGTTTAGGTTAAGATTTGCAAAACTTGAATACAAATCATAAATTGCATTAAGCTAAGAAAACATGTTAATAAATGTTACTTCATATTGCCAAAATTTCACATAATGTTACACTTGTGGAGAGCAAAGAACTATTGTTTTGTAGAACTGCCTGGAATTCTTTCAATACCAATTTGCTTATAGCACCAAATTTTGGGGTTATTTGAGCCAAATGGCTCTTATCCACACACAGGGCTTTATTTTCCTAGCATTTCATTGAGAAAAAAACCCAAGCATTTCCCAAACATACAACAGATTTATAGCTTGTACTCTTGTTTGTTTGGGTTTTTTTGCACTGCTAATATGCCTTATGATATGAATGTATTAGAGCTTTAGTATCAAAGATTTTTCATGGTTGATATATTAGAGAAACTTGTAAGCTTTTGTTTATGTATTTCTATGCCCCCAGCTTTTGTAGTAGTTGAGCACTTCACATAAATTATACTTAGCCTCAGCAGTTCTCCTAGACTTTATTTTCCCAACGAATATGGACATAGGTGCAGACCTACAAAAGTTTTTAAGAAAGTAACTGCTATTTGAAGTGGGTTTCAGCTGCTATCAATAAGAGCAAGAAGCCTTTGTGGATCCAGACCAGTATGTCTTACCCAGGATAACATAAGAAATCTGTAACAGCGGATGAACCAAACCTGTTCTACCATAATGCAGGCTGGTATCCTAACTACTTGGATATTTCTCAGCTTCTCAAATGCTTCCAAGTCAAGGCTGATTTGCAAGTTTGGTCATCCATTTCATTACTGTGATAAGCAGACAATTATTCCCCACGCAGGGAGAAAATTATGTGTGTTTCAAAAAAGATAACACATTTTAGACACAGTACTATCCATCATTTTAAAACCTGGCATGGCTAAAGATTTCAGCATTAACTTGCGTGCCAACATGTGATATCAGACAGTCTCTCATGTCCTGTCTGATTGCTTAAAATAACACATTGCCATTCCTTTGGGGTTACACAATTACTTTATGTTGATATAAATAATGGCGTGGTTTAAGCTTCCTTGTAAGATGCTCCATAAAGCTTCCTAGGTCTAACTTCACAAACTTCTTCATAATGGCAGCACCAAAACTAAGTAAAACACATCTTCTTTTCTCCCTAAAAAACATCCATGTATCTGTCAGAGAAAGTCTGGTCAATAAAAAGAATATCTGCATGTTAGGATACGACGATGTTGCTACTACAGCTGGAGTGAGAGCATCTGCTAGAATAAAAACTACTATGTGGACATGTTTCCAGGTTAACATGCTAGTTTGCACTGCCTAAAGTTTTTGCTTTCAGGCAGGCGTTTACGTTCAGTATGTTCTGCTCAGAACTGTGTTATTTCAGAAAGTATTCTAATATGCCTAGCAGACAGAGGAAAATGTACTGAAGTTGCACATAAGGCAAGGTCTTCACAGTAACAGACTACATAGCTGAATTTGGGCTGTAACCATTTCTTCAGTCCAGCCAACTAGTTATCACTGGCACAGATTTATCTAGTAAAATTACCAAGCTAATTAACCAGGACAGCTTGTTATAATACCAAAGTAAAAGATAAAAAGAGACAACACTCAGCTGGAGGTAAATTCACAGGAAATACCACTGATTATACCAGACTCTCACACTTTATATTCAGTACCATGCATATGACATCTGAAAGCTTTTCAGGGTACAAATGGAGCTATTCCTGCATAGATGTATGAAAAGTCTCTCTGTACCAAAAGGATTTTATTTTTAGCAAACGAGTAGTTTACTATTGAAGCAAAAGGTTTCAATCAAGCAACTTAGACATTCATTCAATATGCCAAAGTGGAAAAAGAAGCAGGGAGACAAAAAGTTTCTTGTTTGGATGAATTTCCAGATGATGGCATTACAACATTCTCTTCCAGATTCTGCCATTTAACTATTTCACAATTCAGTTTAAAAATGGTTTCCTTACTGTTTTGAATAAAACAATTTCTGACTGCAAACTCAGTGTAATCCTAGTTAATAGGAACAAAAGAATTCTATATGAAGTACAAAGGTGCCTTTAAGGCTGATCTGCCATAAGCTTCCATAAACAGTGGGTGGCAGTGATTTATACCCAGGGAAAATCTTACCCTACTTCTTGTTTATTAATATGGAAGTGCTGACCTAGGTAAAAAAATGTATCTATGACTACAAATTCACCTAGCAACAAGAAATTTCTGGAAGCTGAATCCAGGTAATTCTAATAAACTCAGTTCAGTCCTGTTAAGTGAAGATACAGTGGTACTTTTCAACAGTTTTCGTAGAGTTTAGACATTAGAGGGAATGTAATACTTTAAAAATATACTCTCTTCCAAGCAGTACATCTCACGTTTGACCCCCCTTTAACTTCATTACATTCCACATTTCTTAGAATGCATATTGTCCTGGTTTTGGCTGGGATAGAGTTAATTTTCTTCCTAGTAGCTGCTACAGTGCTATGTCTTGGGTTCAGTGCGAGAAGAATGTTGATAACACACGGATGTTTTCAGTTGTTGCTCAGTAGGGTTTAGACCAAGTCAAGGGTTTTTCAGCTTCTCCTGCCCAGCCAGCGAGAAGGCTGGAGGGGCACAAGGAGTTGGGAGGGGACACAGCCAGGACAGCCGACCCAAACTGGCCAAAGGGGTATTCCATACCGTGTGACGTCATGCCCAGTACATAAACTGGGGGCAGTTGGCCAGAGGGGGAATCGCTGCTTGGGAACTAACTGGGCATCGGTCAGTGAGTGGTGAGCAACTGCATTGCGCATCACTTGTTTTGTATGTTCCAATCCTTTTATTAGTATTGTCATTTTATTATTGTTATTATTATCATTATTATTTTCTTCCTTTCTGTTCTAGTAAACTGTTCTCTCAACCCACAAGTTTTACCTTTTTCCTTCTGATTCTCTCCCCCATCCCCCTGGGTGGGGGGCACGTGAGTGAGCGGCTGCGTGGTGCTTAGTTGCTGGCTGGGGTTAAACCATGACACATGTATTTTCTCCTCAGAATATACTACAATTGCCAAAATTCTTGACTTCTACACTTCTTAACATCAAAAAATTCCACAATTACGTCGGTCTGGGATCTATGTCTGATTTCAGTTTCACCGAGGTAAATCCATATTTTTTGCAGAAACATATAAAAATAAACTTTTGCTTCAAGTCCCACTCAAATATGTAGAGACAGAGGTCAGGCTGTGGTTCTTGGTAACTGGGGTGGTTGTCTTCAGAGATGCACAGAGACTCAATGTTTTAAAGGAGACTTTCTGCATCCTAACAGGTAGGGAAATGAGGCAGGTTAACTATGCAACTGCTATTATTTTGTTATATTTAATCCATTATCTTTCAGAATCCTGTACCTTTAAAGACTTACTTACCTATATAGCAGCAGATTATTGGTGTTGCAAATAATCCCATATATATTTTTTCTTTCTTATTCCAGTGCTCAGAATAATCGTCACTGTCATACTAGCACCAGTTTTGGAGAGAAGACATTTTCATTCACTTGCTTTTAACTGATCTCCTAAGGAAGAATCCTCTCCTATTTCTTTCATTACAGAGACTGTGTCTCCTTTACTAGACACAAAATAGAGAACAGTACTTAAAACAGAAAGTAAAGATCTATGATTGTGCCTGAGAATTATTGTTGCTTACATCAGTTCAAACACAATCTTACGGAAAGATTTTATGTCAAAATCTTACATGGTATGACACCTTTGATTTCCCTATTTATGTTCTCTACAACCATGGTGCTTCGTTCAATGAAGTAATCTTCTCAAATAGTGAGATGCCATCTGATTTTTTGATCTTACTTAGAGTGGAACTGGAATTAATTTTTCCATCTCAAGAAAAATGTCATTTTTTAAAGTCTTCTCTTTAGTTGGGGGGAAAAAGTAAAAATATAAGTAAAAGCTTAAAAAATGAAAAGCAACTTAAGCATCTTATTGAACAATTTAAAAACATTTCATTTTTAATTGGATGTCTTGAACTATTTTAATAATTTTAAAGAAATCAGATTTTCATCCAAAAATTCCATTCCAGTTTTAAAGCAAAGAAAGTGTATTCTGAATGAACCCACACACCCATTTTCAGTCAAAAAGTTGGATTTTCCCCCAGTTAATTGGTATTCTGATTGAAAATTCTATCAAGTCTAATTTTAGTCCAATGGCTCAAATACTTTCCCAAAACAAATTTTTACAATGTCTTCCTAAAACAGCTGTAGTAAAAAAAATTACGAATCCTGTCTCTCCTTTTCTCAAAGTCTGCCTCCTTTTCTAGCAGGAATAAGTGTTAGTCTCACTTCAAACCCCAATTCTAGATTTGCATTTTCCTAGAACAGTCTTTTCTTCAACTCCAAGGAATACAATAAACCTCAAATGGCATACTCTAAATTAAGACTTTGCTTCTCTGTTAGTTGTAATATGTGAATGAATTTACCAGAAAGTAATGGTTTCATACATTTTTGCCTTCAATCAATATTCTAGACAAACAGCAATCAAATCAAACTTGTAACATTTTTCTATACTTTCAGCAAACGATGGCAATCCTTGGCCTTGATGTTACATTTAGTTATTAACAACTGCAGTAGATAGATGGCTATCCAATTTGAATCATACATAACCTTATTCAGTATTATTAAGGAAACAGAACTTTACAAATTATGACGGAGGCTTGTGTTTATACATAACTTTTGTTTTAACAAGGTTATTTTTTTTTACATATACTTAATTAAATTTATACAAGCATCAGTGAGCTAATCTACTACATAAAATAAATTTGCTGACACCTCCTCAGGATTTTGTGGATTAAACAAACTCTAAAACTGCTAAGTACCATTGTGTATCAGCAAGGAGATGAAGAAATCAGACTGATGTATCATGTAAATGTTGTCTCTCCAAGTCAAGTTTGAAGTCCAAGAGCAAAGGATGGGCATGCTTCAGTTCTGTGCCTGGAATGCACACAGTCCCCAGGGATCACATTTTAATGAAAATTATAAAAACAAAAAATCACTTAGCATTCATTTAGAAAGCAGTTCTACTAAGAGTCACATTTCAGAGGATACGCTGCTGATTGCAGTTTAAAGCAAAAGTTAGGGTGCAGATGAGAGCTCTGAGCAAGAACTCAGAGGACTAGCAAATATTGGGGTGGACTGACTAGTAGGGGACACAGACTGAACATATCAAGTTTAATCCCGTATGAATAGATAGATGTGGTATTTTAATTTTGAAGATTTGGTAGAATCAGAAATCTGATAGAATGAAAAAATTTCTCTAAGTGAAAACCTGTATAAGGTCAAGTTTTACACAAAAGGTAACATTTCTAAACAAGTAGAAGAAAAATTATTACAGAAGTATAGACATGTCTTTAACTTCAGCTTTTCAAGGCAATGTTACAGCAACATTTTATTTGCAAAAGAGACAACCACAAGATGGCTCCTTTCATATGATGCTAGCTAAAATAGAAACCTAATTCTGATAACGGAGGCTGCTTAGTCTTTTCACTCCCTTTCACAAACAACTGAAACACCAGGCACCATCCTCTTTGACAAAAAGATGGTGCTACAATTGCTTTATTAAATCACGGTTTGGGGAAGAGCATGCTCTTTCTTAAACAAATAAGGACTAAACCCCTTCAAATACAAGCATCTAATCTCACTGAACAGCGTGCAGGTTTCAAGAACACTTGCCAGGCTCAGACACAGACATGTCACACTCTTCACCTTTCTCAAGATTTTTGTTTGTTCTCTTTGTAAGAGGATATAGCATTTTCCCCTTTATTGAATATTTTTCCATGGAAAGATTTCCAGATTATTGAAGTATAAAATTATTACGATTCATTAACTCCACATTCATGTAGATGCAATCAAGCTACAGGTTTGGTTGTTGTTTCATTTAACATTTGAATAAATATTACATAAATGTACTGCTTCAAGCTTCCATTCAAGTGCAAAACAAAATAGTCCACAGAGTAATTCTGGGTAATCCAGTTCTTAACATAAGAAAGTTTGGTTTGGTGTGGAAGGTTTGTTATGTTCAGTTAATGTAGATTCCACACCAGCAGCCATGAATTCCCAGTCGCAATGCACAGTGCCCCATGGTAGACTTCCTCTGGGTGCGAGAACGCTGACATTTTCATGGCATCCTTTGCATTCCTTACATCTCAAAATACCTCAGAGCACAACACAAATGACATGAACGTGTCACTTCCCCCATCACTGAACAGCGGTCTACAGCACGGCAACTACTTACCACTGCATGACAGTGGAGGGAGACAGCATCTCTGATGAAATATCAGGAGGAATTCAAGGAGTCACCCTGTGAATTATTTAAACACGAACTTGAGCAAGACTCCTCCGCACATTCGTGTGATTTTTCAGATAAAAGTTATTTACTGAATGCAAGTAGTCAGGAAGTCGGATTTACATTCATCTTAAATGTAAAGCAAAGTGGAGATATCATGAACTTCTGGCAGTCCTGCAACTCTGCTGAGAACTCCTACTTTTCTTTTTGTTTTTTTTACAGTCAGAACACAATTTGAAGATGAGGACATTGAAGGACCTTTTTATTGCTGTGGTTCAGGCTCAATATAAATGGAAAATGGAAATGGTTTGGTATTGATTTCTTACAGAACTGTTTTTTACCACAATGCTGGTATTTTGCCTCTCAAGTAATGTTAATTTTCAGTTAAAATTGGTAAGGAATGTGGGAAAAAGAAGGGTAGTTTGTCAAAAAGCCAACAACTATAATTAACTCCCTTACTTTTCAGGCACTAGACCTCTCTGTTAAGCATGGCCCAGATGACTCACATGTATCAAGAAGAGAATGGTTGCACGGAGGCAGAACTGACAAAGCCTTATGATGAATAAGGTCACTCTTCCCAGGCTCATAAAAGACGGCAGCTTTACAAGTGCAGTGTAACAAATCTGTTTTTATTTATTACCCACAAAATCGCATCGTTTCCTAAGCAGTGAAGTTTTTAAAAAGGGCTTCCTTATGCATGAGTAAATATTTTTCTAGCGAAATCTTGGTTTGTCTTGCAACCCAACCCTAGTTTATTTAATAGTGAGATAGCTTTCTCCAGGGAAGGCAGTCAGAAATGGGGGAAGGGGAAGGGAGAAGTTGGCTCTGGCTACAGGGCGCAGCTGCTCTTTGCTACTAGCCTGCAATGGAGTAATACATCAGTAATTATTTGAAAGTCAGACAGATTCCCTGCTTTCCTTGCCAGACAAAACTCTGAGAACTGAGGACTGGAAAAGAGGATAAAGGACTTTCAGTTTACTGTTTTTCCACTCATGGCTTTTTTTTCCATGTTAGCAGCTACTGCTGCTATTAATTTTCTGATCTTTGTGCCTTCAGAGGCCTCAGCATACTACGCAAACTTCGTTTAAGCACTTGAGCACTAATGCTTTCAAGTTTATTAAATTAATTTTTACAAAACATTTCAGCTGTTTCTCCCAGTAACTTCCATCTGAAAGAATAATGTTTATTTCCTATTCTGCTTTAGGAGTGATCACAACCACACTTGGTATTCACTGAAGAAAGGTGAATATAGCAAAAAATCCAGATAAGAGCAGCATACTTCAAGTGGTACACCACTCAGTTGTGATTTAATTTAACCAAAAATAGGAAGTACACCTAATCTTTGAACTAGTCCCTGAAAATGATGAGTCAGTGTCTATTTAGACTAGGCAAATGATGGAAAGTTCCCACCGTTGCTAAAATAAATTCATGGCATCTAAAAAATGTTATATTTTCATCACAGTTCACTGAGAGTTTCAGGGGAAAAGAAAAAAAGATGAATAATGTTTGACTAAGTTTGTCCTTTTGCAAGATCCCCCTCAAAGATTCTAGGTAGGAAAACAAAAAGAAACACAAATAGCTAGTATAACACCCTAGAGACCCAGAACTAGATTCAGACATAATAAAGGAGGCAGCCAGCAATTCTGTGACAACCTCCTCCAAAGACAGGAGGTTTTCAGGGATTCAGAACCAGACAAAATGTGAGAAACTCCTTATCTGACTGGGCACATAAATGGAAATTACATTTATGTAGGATTCATGTGTCAGAACATGGATGCCCAATGCAGCCTAAGAAACCTTTGGACTCCCAAGATACCCGTTAGCCCTGTGCAGGCACGATGCAGGACCTGCGTAAACCGACACCTCTCTGCAGCAGCAGCTGGCAACAGGGAAGAAGAATAATCTTGGGCATCTCAAACGGCATTAGACATGTATGTGTCTACAAACTACATAAAGCCCTAAGTGTTAACCAATGCAAGCTTGCTACAGGAAGAATGGAAGGATTTGAATGAATTATGTATTTGATGAAACTCTACAGCATTTTTTTCACAAAAAAAACCCCCAAACCTGACTTTGTTCTGTACAAGTTATTATAAAATGCTCCATATTCAACCTGTCTGAAAGGAAAAATGGGCAAATATAATTTATTTGTACCAGAGTGGCAAAGAGAAGAAGCTGAGTACATTACAGTTATGTAAGCCAGCAAATTCTTTTTCACAAAACACAATTTTAAAATAATGTATTTACTTTCTAAATTTATACTTGTTAGACTCTACTGAATATTCAAGAAGTCCTCATTTACAGATCATCTTCTTTTTCAGCCTTTAGCCAAAAGAGAACATAAAAGCAAACTTAGCTAAAATAAAACCAATCTCTTCTTCCACCCCGCTTTGCCTATAAACTCTTCTGTGTCTTTTTCTGTTTCTTTCTTGGGGGAAGTTTAGTTCTGTTTAAAGCCCCAACAAAACATGAAGTCTACCTCCTTGATCTGACAGAAACAGAAACAAAGCCTCTCACTTCCCTTAAAAGACCAGAAATAGAACTGAGGATGAAATTAATGCAAATAGGCCTGCAAATAACTATTTTTTTCAAATATACAAAAATATGGGCTATTAAATTCAGTAGGTGAACTTTTCTGAGTCATAAAAAAATCAGGAATACATTTTTTGTGTAAACAATACTGTAAGCGTACTATTTATTGCATTCCATTAAAGATTTTCAGTTTATAAAGCATACGAAATAATAAAATCTGTCTTCATACAAACCAGAAAATGCAAAGAACCCGAGATGTTACACCTTACTGCTTCCTTGTTTTCATAAAAGGTTGTAAATTACAGTTTAACCCATGACTGTCAATTTCCTGACTTGTGCAGACAGACCATAATAGCCACTACGTTTGTCAGGGAAGCCAAACCTATCTAGAAAGAAGTCAGAACCACATAACAGATTTATATTATATGTATCTGATCTTTTGGGCAGAAAAACTGTCAAAAATATCTTTAAGATTTGTAATGTTCCATATAGAAGCTAACCACGATAATGATAGAGAAGTACAAAAGAATGAATTATAATGCAATTGTAATGAAATGTTAAAAAAAGTTAAAACCAGAACTCCCATGTCCCCAGTTTCACATATGACAGCAGTTAAAGAAAACATTTTAAATTAAAATTTAATTTCCATTAAAATTGATGAAGCTATACAGCCCATTGCCCAAATATATTAAGG
This sequence comes from Astur gentilis, assembly GCF_929443795.1. Taxonomy (NCBI): domain Eukaryota; kingdom Metazoa; phylum Chordata; class Aves; order Accipitriformes; family Accipitridae; genus Astur; species Astur gentilis. The sequence continues at coordinate 1,566,458 of NC_064910.1, read as the reverse complement.
AAATAAATGGAAAAGCAGAATAGTAAAACATACATATTTTTATATTTATCCGGATAATGAGTCACAATTTTAAAAAATAGACAGACACTGATGTGACTCTCCAAGTCATATGCCAGCTACAGACTGATTATGGAATCGGTCTCATATGGAGAGCACTGTGCTTGCCTATTTTGGAACTTTTGGTGTAGATCACCAGCAAGGAAATAAAAAAGGTTGACCTCATAACGAGGAATCTAGTCACGAAACTTAAGATACCAGGGTTCAGTTCCACGTGTAGAATTCCTACACGGCATTGTTAAAGCCTCTTCCCTTCTCTGCATTCTCCTTCCCCTTTTCTAAAAGGAATAACAGCACTTGTCTATCTTGCAGGGAGTGCTACAAGGTAAATAAAGGCAGTGTCTATGAAGAAATGAGATAGACTACTGCCTTTACTTGGTATGGCAATTTCTGTATCTCAGTAAGAGATAAAAAACACATGCAAATCTGAATATGAATCTTCTCAAGTTCAGGAATATTTAATTCTTGTTCATCTTCACTATAACCCACATGCTTTTGATATTTACTACTTTTTATGACAGTTATAAACAATATGTGAGCGACTATGTCAATGTTTATGCACACCACCATAAGAAACAGTTTGCCTGTTTGCAATCTAAGAAACTGTATTCCTTAATACCAGGCATTCAGGTAATGACCATTTTTATAACATAAAATGTAGTTTGGTTTTTTTCCGTTTGTTCTGGTTTTTTGGGTTTTTTTTCCTTTTTTTCTTTCAACTGTTCTATCATATGGGACCTTCATTATTTAATCCCAAAATGAAGCATGTTGATATAAAGTGATAGCAACTGCCTAGCTAAATATGGGGAAAAAAAATCCATATAATCCAGAAACAGAAGTGCCTATAGGATGATAAACTTCTACAGCTTGTGAAAACAAAGGCCAGATCCAACATAAGATGAACGTTTTTGTAAGGCAAAGAATAAGGTACTGAACTGAAAGTTGCTGTAGCTGAAAGTACTCCCTCCCCTGGCCAAAGCATTTAGCTTTCCCGTGCTTCAGTGTCACCATCTATAAAAGGGCTTATTTGTAATTCATCTTCCTTTACACATTACTCTGAGATCTATAAGTTGGCAGCCCTGTAGAAACCCAAGCATTACTTTATTTCGGTGAAGATAAAATAATACCTGGAGGATACAAATATTAGTTGCAGTAACTCCTAGTGTTGAAATTCCTCATCTGTATATTCGTATCATACTGTTATACTTTTATCTCAAAGTACTTTGATTAATTGAGCTTCTTGCCACCTCAGCGGTAAGACATGATTTTATTATTCCCATTTTGCATATAAAAACCCCAATGTTATTTATTACCTGACTGCCCAGATCAAAACAAAACTTTGAGAACACAAGAAAGGTGTTCTGTTTTGCTATTATTTTTACAGTCTAAATCCAATGTTTCTAGCTCAGGCCATCACTGTGATATTTTAAGGAAAATCTTAAGCCAATTCTCCTGTTTGCTGTTGCAACAGCATTCTGGAAAGCACCTTCTCTGCATGAGAGCAGCACCCACATCCAACCAAGCACCCACTCAGTATCAGCACCTTTCCACAGCGAATGAATTCCATAATCACCTCTCTGAAGACTAAAAAACTACCCCATACACCATATTTCTAATTCCTTTTCTAAGATTTTACATATGCACAAAAAGACTATTTGCTGTGGGAAGCATTTGTCAAGAGGGCGTTTTACGATGGGCCGTATTCCAAGGGTGCAGTTCCTTCTGCTTGCAGGTAGGTGTTTTTCTTTGTGTTGCAATCTTATCTCTGAGGATTGGATATTGTACATACACCGTTTTAGCTATGCCAAAATCCAAAGAAGCCAAATGTGAGGAACGCCTATGGAACCAAAATACATACTTGCTGCAAGTAGTATATAAAACCATGATTAGGGACAATTTCAGCAAAAACTGAAAACATTGATATGTCAGCCCGAGTCCAGAGTGTCATCGCCCCCCCCCCAAAGAATAAAAAAAAGCTATTTAAAAAACAAACAAATAAAACAAAACTATCATCTTTATACATTTAACTACTAGTTCAATCAGAAAAGTAATTAAAAAATCAATTTAAACAAAATAAATTATTTCAGATACTAGTTTCTACCCACAATACAAAACACACATTTCTCAGGCACAAAATCCAATCAAAAAAAAGTTACAAATGCTTTATCTTTACTAATTACTGTATTTTGCTTCCGTAAGAAAAAAACCCAACTTACTGAGAAATCAGAACTCCTATATTATCTGAAAGGTATTTCACGATACCTTAATGATCAATTTAACCTGATGTTGAAGAAAAGCCTTTGAACTGCCTAGGCCTCTTAGTGCTTTTAACAGAAATTACTTTGTACTTTCTGAGTTACGGACAGCGTTATGGACTAATTATGCCCAACATAATTCCTGGCTTGCATCGCTTAACAGTGTATACTGAAAAAGGAACAGCCCTCGATTTTGGGGGGGCAAATGAATGTACTTAGATCTACACAAACACATTAGCATCACTTTAATTTTACTGCTATCAGAAAAGTAGCTTACAAATGCTTTTGCAGAAAATAATTAGGGATAACCAGCAAGAGTTTCCTAAAGTTTCTGTGGTGTCATTACTCACGGACCGGTTTCTAGCTGCAATTAAAAATGTGGCATTATCATTTTAATCAGACACGAACGTGGTTATCCTTTGGTTTGCAAGCCATTATGCAGCACAAACCCACAACGATCTCCGAGTGCTGAAGTTAGCTCGAAGGCACTTCCATGGTGTACGCGAACACCACAACGCCTTTCCGGATTCCAGGCCAGGGCCCCAGGCAAGGAGAGGTACTACACACACGACCGGCCCCTTCGAGTTCGGGGCGGGGGGGGGTCTGCTCCGGTGAGGAAGATTCCTTGCTGACAGGAAGAGGTCTTGATGAGGGAGGGCTTGGGGCCATCAGAGCTGCCTCCGCGCCTGCTCTCACCCTCACAAACCCCCCTCGACTCTCAACTACCCGCGCAGCATCCCCGGCTCTGAGGAGCCCACAGCCCCCCTCCACAGCGCACCCCCGAGGGAGACCGACTCCTCCCCGTCCCCAGCAGAGGCTGGAGAACGCTCCGTGCCCCGCGGCAGAGCCCCCCCTCCACCGGCAGAGTTTCACCTGCGCGGCGAGAGAAACCGAAACCGGCCCAGAGGCGCCGTCCCTCTCTACGGGAGCGCCGGACTGAAGGAGGCCGCCCTGACAAACCAGCCTCCTCAGGCGGCGACGGCGGGAACGGCTCATCCCGCCTCAGGCAACGGCAAAAACGGACGGCGGGGGGGGGGGGGGCGGCCGCGCGCTTCCCGCCGCACGCTTCCCGCCGTGCCCTGCCTCCCGCCCGCTCCGTCGACGCTTCCCCCCCCCCCCCCGCCCCCCCAGCCCCATTCCCGTCCCCGCCCGTGAGGGGCGGAGCAAAGGCGCGCCCCGCCCCGCCCCGCTTCCTTTGTGCTCGGGCAGCTCGCGGCAGCCGCAGTCGCCGCCGCTTCCAGCCTGGGCAGCGCGCCCTGCCCGCCCGCTTCTTCTCTTTTCCCCCCCCTCCTCCCCTCCTCTTCCTCCTCCTCCTCCTCTTCCCCCTCCCCGCTTTATCCCCCCCCCTGCCCTCCTCGCCATGTCGCTGGGAGCCGGCCCCGAGGCGGGTTTCTCCAGCGAGGAGCTGCTGACCCTACGCTTCCCCCTGCACCGCGCCTGTCGCGATGGGGACCTGCCCGCCTTGTGCGCGCTGCTCCAGAGCTCGCCCCGCTCCGACTTGGCGGCCGAGGATTCCTTCTACGGTTGGACGCCCATCCACTGGGCCGCGCACTTCGGCAAGGTGGGGCCCGGCCCGGCGGAGCGGGAGCCAGTGGCGGGGAGGGTTGTGGGGGGGGGACGACGACGACACGGGCGGTGAAGAAGGGGAAGGAGGGCGCGAGTCCCGCTGGAGCGCAACGCGGCGCCATCTTTGCCCCTTGCGCGCGCTCTGCCGGCGGGCGCCCGCCGCGCCGTTCCCGCCGCCCGCCGCTCCTGAGGGGACGGGGCGGGAGGGCAGAGCCGCGGCGCTCGGCCTCCTTCCTCTCGCCGGGGCGGCGGCGGGAGGCATCACGGGGCGGGTGGCACCTGCCGTCCGTCCGTCCTCCCTACCCAGTCACTCATCCCCCTCCCCGCTGGGAGCGGTCCCTTGGGTGGTTTATTTTTTTTTCCGCTGCCTTCCCATCAAGCCGGCTGACTGAGGCGGCCCTCGGTCTCACAGCCGGCTCCCGTCAAGCTGACTGACTGAGGCGGTCCTCGGTCTCTCTCACAGCCGGGCCTTTCAAAAGGCGCCCGGGTCACCGGCACAGGGCGGCGGCAGCTGAGGGGCAGGAGGAGGAGGAGGGACCCGGGGCTCCTCCCAGGCCGGCGCCGGCCGGAGGACCGAGGCGGCGAGCCCTCTTTCTCCCGACGGTAACCCGCCCTCCGGTCAGGCTGCGTGCTTTTGTCTGCAGAGCCTAGGCACGGTCCTGCGTGGGTCTGCAGAGCCTGGTCGCCTCGGACTCGGCGCCCGGAGGCTGTTTCGTTGTGGTGCCTTGTGTTATGACTGCCGACCCGTTAGGAGTTCGGGAAGGAGGTGGTTGCGGTTGTAAAGCAATCCCTCTGGTGCCTTCGGCGTGGAAAATCAATGGTGGTTTATACACGCGCGGGATTATCTGCGTTGACATTGCGTTGCAATGCAGGAAAGATCAAAACATAAGAAGTAGCTGCACTAACTTCAAGTCTTAAGATGAGTTGTGTGTTAATTTCTTGATTTTTACGTAGGCCTCCCCTGTTTCTAATGTGGTGAGTGTTCCAGCCTATGCAGAATTCCAGCCTAGAGAGTTGGGGTTGTTGTTTTTTTCTTCCTCATTGATTTGTCTGGGTTTGGATCTTGAGGGGCTTTTGTTCTTGTTCTCCTTCCCGTTTCCAATATGTTTCTCTTTGTTTATTGACTGTGTGCTGGAGAAGGAAAATGAATGTACTTAGGCAGTTGTCATGGCTTATGAAAGTACATTAAGAGACGGTTTATATATGTTATCTGCAGTGCTTGAGAAACATTTTAGAAACATAGCAAAGTAGTCCCTAAAAAAACCCCCACCAAAACAAAACCCAAAGCAGCCTTTTCTTCATTCAGAAAGAAGCTAATAATCTTCTACACTCCTACAAGTGTAGTGCCTTAAATTTTATCATGAAGTACACACAGAAAATGCGAAGACACTAATTTGGCATTACAGTCTTCCATTTCCTTTATCCATCTCATAAGAATTTATCTTTGGTATGTGCTCGTGGCAATCTTGCTTTTGTCTTGGAAGTGTGTGGTGGTTTGTTTTTTCCTTTAAGCATCTTCAGCTTTCTACTAACCAAGCTAGGTTATATGACTTTCTGTGTACATTCTAATTTCTATTTGAGAGACTCTTGCAGAAACAGCTAACAAAGGGAACAAGTCAGTCGGCAAGATACTGTGTTGCTATCTGCCACCATCCTTCTTGGGTATCAGCAAAATCTGATACGTGTTTTTGTTGCTGCATGTAAAGGGGGGGGGGAGATCTGTCTAGTGAAATGAGACTTGCAAAGATGACATAAGTTTATAAATGGGTTTTATACAACTTTGTGTATATGTACTTTATTAGAAACCTTGTGACAAGGTGTAGGCAGTTTCAACTTAGGGTAGTTATCTGCATGTTTTATGTTCTGGTTAGGTAGTGTTCCTTTCTCTGACACAGAAACTATAGGACACACTTGAAAAAGGTACACTAATGTAACTGGATCCCAAACTCTACTGACTTTGTGTTTCTGTGGCATATACTTTCACCTTTGACCAGTTAATAGATGGTTGCCAGGAGTGAAACAATAGCTGCTCTTACTGGACATTCATATGCATGTCTTAGGTTCTTATTTATGGGGGTTTTTGCCAAATTCAGATTCATCAAAACTTAAAATGGAGAATTGTATTTCTCAAAGTATCAGAGTTTTAAAACATTAATTTCTGAAATGTTCGTTAGTAGTTACTGAACAAGATTCTTTTCCTCTTCACTTCTTTGTTTTTCTATATTTTGTGGGATTTTCACTCGGGTTTTTTTCTTTTCTTGAAAGAAATTAAATGGTGACGGAACTTCGTGGCTGTCCTGATATAGGGCCGTTTAGCAGCATGGTCCACCAGATGCGTATTGGTTCTAACTGCAGCCCTGTAGGAGGTTGAAATGACAAAAATGATTAGTTCCTTTCTGGAAGAAGTCCTTGTGGAACAACTCATTGTAAGCAGTGAATCTAAAACGGTTTATACACGTACACACGCATGTGCATGCACACACAGCATCAGTCTAGGGCTGGTCAACTTCAGCAGCATAGAGCTGTTTCTTTACCTGTTGCACAATTTGAACATAGAAGAAAGCCCTTATTGTATCAAAGGACAGTACAAAACCATTTTGGAATAAAGCTATATAGGACTACATTCTTGCATGCAGTTGTAGATGTGTTGGAGGTAGCAGCAGCAGTCAAGTTCCATTAGAAATGAATATGTGAAAGAGGAAAGACAGCTTTTTTTTGGGGGGGGGGGGGAATACTGATGTAATAGTAGTGCCAATAAAAACAGAGTATCTTAAGACTAAAAATGGAAACGCGGTATTTTTGAATAGCTTATTCTGAAACATACTTGTACAGCTTGCAAGCAGTAAATAAAATACCAGCAAAGTCAATTGAAAGTGATAGGTATTACAACCAATGTTTCTGGCTGTAATATCTGGAGTTTTAATGACAGCGTGGACATTCTTTTAGAGATAGCAAGTCCAAATTTCCTTGCTGTGTTGAGTATCTGTGGTGGAGTTTGCATTTTCAGGAGGAAGTGTTCATATCCTGAGATGTAAATTAATTCCCGTTATAGTTGCTGTATTACAATTGGAGTTAATTATATAGTGCCCTAAATTACTCTGGCATTCTGTAGATTTATGAGAAGGTGGGTCAGAATATAAAATTGTTAACGATCTAAAAAGCTAGCAGAGAGGTAGAAAATGAAGGGCTTGCATAAAAACAAAAGTCACTGTTAATTCACTTTGTCTTACACTAACCTTAATTTCATTTTTCTTTTTAACAACTTGCATGTGTATTTTTATTTTTTCTGACCACATCTATTTGCTTGTACTCTTCTCCTACTTTTATTTTTGCTATTTGACTGTTTACATTATAGGAAGCAAAATAGTAGTAAGTACATTCTGTTTCTTTTGAAACAAAAGTAGTACAGATAAAAATGCCTGTCTCTTCCTTGGTATTTTGCCAGCATTGTGGCCTATATGGAGCCCTGTCTTCATTAAATCAGTGTAGCCTCTGCTTTAGATACAACAATACAGTGGAAAAATCTTCTAAAAGGTTATTTAATGAAAGCATACTTGTGTGTCCTGATCTCAAGCATAAATAATCAAGTGAGGTAGTGTTTTTTGTTATGTTGACTTTTCTTCTCCACAGAAGTAATTTACCTCATTCCTCCATAATGTTGGAAGAAGCAGGTTTTTCTGACAGCCATCACGCAGAAGACCTCTATACTTCAGTTTTTAATGGGATGAAATGTTAACTACATTGTTAAAAACCTGTAAGAGATGGGGGGGGGAGTGGCACACAAGAAAAAAGATTTAAACGTGAAGTTGTATAGGTAATCATGACATGTAGCCCTCTTGTAAGGCAGATTTAAACAGTGCAAGATGACACTGGTGAACCAGTTGCAATGTTTTTCCCCTTTGAATTGATGGGCTATAATACCTGTCTAATTATAGAAATTCTTTCAGCCCAGTTTCTGTGCAGGAAACATTATTCTTTCCTGAAGTTATAATGCTTGTCTGAAAGTGTTTTCAAATTAATTCTGTTAAAAGTCTATTGTTTTAAAAACTGGCTGAACTTTATTTTTGTTTGCAGTTATAGTAGAGGAACAGGAACCTCTTGGTGTAGCTGAATTTTTTTCCCATCACATGGTTTATTAATAATTACAATTATTAAGGTTTTGTTAAGGGTTAACAAATTATTACAATTGTTAAGGGTTAACAGCAATATTGGGGGTGTTAGCATGCAAACACCAAGGAAAGTCTTAGGTGAGCAAATACAAAATGTGTTTGGGTAGTCTAGCATTAGAATTGCAAGTTTTCTTACACCAGTATTTTGATGTACATTTTCTTGCAGTAAAAGTACTTGTTTGATTTTTAAAAGGTACTTTGTCTTTGGTAATGTTGAGGCTTATGGAGCTAGATTCATTAATTCTGCAGTATTTCAGTTACCCTCATCCTTGCATGTTTACTTCATGTAATTAGCAAGTTAACGGTACATCTATGTCTAGTGTCAAAGTCCGTTGCAGTCCAAAAAAGTGCTTTTGTATATCCTAAAGGATAGGGTTCATATGTGTGTGTTTGAACTATGTGGGGGAGGAAGCAATTGAAGTTCACAATACACTTGTAAAACTAATATAAAATGCTTCACTACAGTGGTTGGTTGGTACTTTGATCTCATGTATGTAATTCATCAAGATCAGGAATTTGCATGTTAAAAAAAAAAGTGAGACTGACATACAACAGTAGAGAAGAATGCTAGAATCGTGATGTTTATGCTTCTATCTGAACCAAGCTGCCAGCTGACTTTCTGATGCTTTTTAACTGCTCCTTTATGAACAGACTATTCCATAGCTGTGGTATGGCTAACAAACATTTTCTTTAACTGTGAGAGACTGACCCATAGTTTTGTTTTATATGAACCAATGCCCTGAGTCAGTGTGGTGGTTTTTTGTTTTGCTGTTGCATGTGTGCGCAGTGGTGTTTGTTTTCTAACCACAATAAATGGAAGCCTAGACTAAACTGTTTATTTTAGCATAGTGCATTCCTTTTCCTATCAACAAAAAGAGAATGTTACTGTGGGACAGGAAAGGAGCTTTTTTCTATTTTTTTTTTTTTACTATTTTTGAAAGTTGAGGTCATCGTCGCTGTGGTTTGCCTAGCTTCTACAAATGTGATGTTATGAACATTTAAAAATAGTAGCTGGATATCTGACACTTCTGGTTAGTATGATGGGAAAATAAAAGTCAGAATATAGCGTGACAAAATACTGCAATATTTTAAAACAAAGAGAGCTTTTCTTTTTTGGCATTGCCACAAACATGCAACGTATTTTGTTTTTAACAGCTCTTCAGCTGTAATAACAGGAAAATGGTGAAAAGAATTTATTCCTTTTATAGATTTAGCAGAGTATTAACAGTATTAGTTTTCATTAGTAATCTGCTTCTGTCATTCTAGGAAAACATGAAAGAAATTTTAAATATTTCTTGTGTTTTTCTGGTTTACCTTCCTCTAAACTCTCCTGAGAGTACATCTATGTATCTCCTAACACCACTCTTCTTTTGGCAAACATTGTCTAATAATGTCTGTTTAGTATCATGTTTGCAGCCTTGCTGGATCAGAACTCTCCCCCCCCTCTTTACAAAAGTGAACCAAATAGCTCTTGTAGTCAGATCTGAGGTATTTATGCCCTCTTTTCCCCATCCCAAAAATAAATGTTGGAATTCAGTTTTGGCGGTGAGAATTAAGTTCTTTTCAGGTATGGCCTATGGCCAAGGGAGGGAAGAGTATGAGGAGGAGGGGGGAAATCCTAATGTTTGTATTCTCTCTTGTTTTGCATCCATGTAGTCTCACTAGTAAGTTTATTTTTTCTAGGTTTTATGTATTTATTTATTTCTCATGTGCTAATTCTTATAGCATGTACGTGTAACACTTTTTGTTTTATTCCTTCATGTCTTTAAAGCTGGAGTGCCTAATGCAGTTAGTAAGAGCTGGAGCTTCTGTAAATGCCAGTACAACACGTTTTGCTCAAACACCAGCCCACATTGCTGCTTTTGGAGGACATCCACAGTGCCTGAATTGGTTGATTCAAGTGGGGGCCAACATAAACAAACAGGTATGGGTTCACATGTATTCCATGTCTGCATATAGTTCTGGAAGGAGTGTCTTGGTCCCTTTTTTCTACATGTATGATCCTTGCATTCAGATACAGATACATTTTTAATATCAGCTGAAGTCAAGTGACTTAATTATCAGTTATAGACCTTTTTCATTATAGTAGAGATAGGACTAATAAATGTCCTTTAAGCCACTAAAGGTTTGGGGAACATTTGTTTTAGGAATTGATGTCTTGCTGCTTATTGAACAAAATAGTATGCTGCTCTGGTGTCGGCAGCATTAGCAAATACTCTGATATTGTAATGCCTCTTTAGGGGAAAGAAAAAAGACTAGTGAGGAACACACTACTTATTAAATATGCTAAGAATTGAAAAATTCACCATTACCTACAGAACCATGAGACCTGTGCGGTGCTTCATGACTTAGCCATACATCTAGCTAGTAAGGTCTGCCATGGTTTATTTTAAGGTGCATCTGGTTTCATACTTTTTTCCTTTTAAGATTATTTCCAAAGCTTTTCTAGTAACTTCCTGCAAATAGATCAGAAACATGTACTTTACTAACAAAGAATGAATGGGTGATTTTTTTTTTACTATTATTTTTTAATAAATTTCCATTAATTTTACTGTGAGTATGGATAATGATTTATTTGGTAGCAGAGAGTGCATTAATATAGCAAAATTCCTGTAAAGGACTGTTGTACTCTGGTACAGTAACAGAATTGAGTGCTTAAAACTATCATGCTTTTGGAGAAAATGTTTGCAGTACTGAATGGATCTATTATGTATGCTGGGCATACATAATGTGTGCCTTTATAACAGTACTCAAAATTATTATAACATTCTATGAGAGTAATTAATACTACAGCATATGCCTTTACTAAAAGCTGTAGTATAGCACAGCATCTCTAAAATGTCTAGTCTGTTAAATCTTGCATCATACTTCCCTTAAAATATTTAATGGCCAGACTGTGTTTTATGTGCAGTAGAGTTAAGCTAAGTCTGCTGAAGAACTTGAACATTTGCATTTCTAGAGTTTGGTTGTTTTTTTTAAGCTATGCAAAAATAAGAAATGGGGAAGTTTGTGTTGAGTTTTCAGAAAAGAAGGCTGGTGCATTGAGAACAGCTGTGAGACACCAGGAGAATTGTAGAAACAATGAAGGTGACTGGATGCAGAGGCTATAGATCGCATCTTCTCCTTGATACCTGACAAAAGTAACTTATGCAATAAGTTATTGCTGCATAGTGGTAGAATCTTCAGAAGAGAAAATACCAAGAACTATAAATGCATCTGGAGACCAGGTAAGAATGTAAAGAAATGGTGATTAGAGAGGAAACATGGCATGCACAGAATAAAGATGTACAGTATCTGCTAAATGAGAAGAGAAGAATGAATGAAAATGAATGAATGAGAAGAATGAAAGTTTCCAGCTATGAGAATAAAGAGAAGAACTGACCAGTGAGGTTGAAATGGAGTTGAAGAACAAGCTTGCTGTCCTGGAACGTGATGGGGGAAAAAAAAAAAAAAAAAATAACATCTAGTGAGTGAGGTTATAGCAAAGAAGAAAGTAGCAGCTAGCCCCCAAAAGAAGAGGAGAAGAGTGCAGAGAGATCTCTCCATGGGCTGAGGGCAACATGCAGATGACTGTAAAGGAAAGCAGAAGGCAGTATAATACACAGTTAAAAGTAGGCAGGAAACTCATTCCAGCTTAAAGAAGTGACCAAGACTAGCCAGTGGCTCAGGAGTCTTTATGAATTGATGGCCTGTCACCAGAGCAAATACCAATAATAGATCTGTGGTCCTCCACAGGAAGAAGACTACTGTGGTTCTCAGGTTTTCAGATAGTGGTGATAGTATCCTACAGACTTCTAAGGGCAGGTTTAGGTATTGACAGGCAAAGGACACTAATATAGATGGTATTGAGAGTTGACACTGTGGAAGCAGTGTATGTTGTTAATGTTAGGCTCAAGTTACACTTGTATGTAATAACTTTTTTTTGCCTCCACAAAATATTAATTGAAAATATAAGAAGAGGTATTTTAAATTCAGTTAGATGATAAAGTAAGAAGATAGCTCTGGTTAATTAAAATGGTAGTAGAAACAAAAAAGTCAAGTTCTTTGTTAGGATGCAAATGGTCAGTCACACTGGTTTCACATGCACGTGCACTGAAAGCTAGACAGTGTACCTTGGTGATACCTGTAGCAGCAAACTCATCCCACGGATATTTGGAATGTTTCATACATGGCTATGTAAAGCATAATGCATGCTTTGCTCTCCCCAGTTCCTTCCAACTGTTTATTGAATTGCAGTCAAATTCTACTATTCTTGTTTGATTTGAACTGCTTAATAAATGATCTTGGTTCCTTATTTAACTTCCAAGCACTTTCAGGTGATCATCTAGGGCTTCCACCCACACTTTTGAGCTTTTGGAGCACTATTTCCTGATGTGTATTTTGTTTATTCCTTCCAGCTCGCTGACTGATGCTGTACTTCAAACAGACATAGTCACTGGCTAATGCTTGTGTGAGGACAAGTGTTCCATGGACACTGGATACAAAACACATGCTGAGAAAGATCTGGGAATACTTGATATTTTAAACTAGTAAAACTTTCCTTCCAAACTGACTCCTGGTCATTGGCTACAGACTAACCCATCACCTCTGGAAAAAGAAAAGGATAGCTTCTGAAAAGGAATCCACTCGAGTCTCTCAGTCTTAACGTAAACCTCCGGTACTCAGTAGAATTTGCATGCACGCTTTCTCATATCTTGCCCTGAGGTATTGTATTGTAGCCTGTGCTGCCTGCCCTGAAGTTTAGGAAAACTTGAAAATGTGTATCTTGGTGCTGGTGACAGGTGCTCAGGACATTTCTCAGGCAGCAGCATTGAAGGACAAATGCTTAGAACTGCTTGTCCCAACTGTACCTTGCTCCCCAGATAAGTTATGTGAGTATATCCTGTGATGCCCAGCCCTCTTATATTACTGTATGTGCTGGCTAGAATCATCTCTCTCTCTTTATGATCAGTGGGCAGTTCTCCCCCACCAGGATCACTGTAAGAATTCACAGGAGAAAGCTGAAGTGCCACGGAATGATCTGCCTGTTTCTACCCAGCAGTGGACTTGAGACAGTCCTTTTTTTTTTTTTTTTCTTCAGTGGGCAGTGCCTGCTAATACTTCTTAATAAGGTGACTCAAGACCTGCATTTGGCTACCTGCCTGCTCTAGTTCACTGTAACAGTGCAAAGCAATTACACTGCTACTCCCCCTGAGATTTTTTATTTTCTCTGTTTATCCTTGTCACAACACAGGTTCATTCTGTGCTGTTGTATGTATTAAGATCAGATAATCATGAGTACTTTTGATTAAAAAGCCTGTTACTTCATTTAAATATACTTTCCCTCTAGTATTAGCCTATCAAACATTTCTGTTGTGTGTTGCCTGTGTTGATTGGCCAAAAATACCAGTTTTATGTGGCCTGTCTTAAAGAGAAGGGGTAAGAAATACTGCATCCTTACAGGTTATGCTAACTTACTTTTCATCCAGCTGGTTACCATCATGTGGCAGTGATGGCAAATAGATTTAGGAGGGTTAGACTACCCATGCTAGCAAGAACTGTAAACACAGTGATATCCTTGGTGGGGAGGAAGAAAACACTCATTGCTCTGGTATGTTATAGTTTGTATTTTAAAAAACAGTTTGGACTAAAGCCAGATAAAAATATTCTCATTTCTCATCTGTACTCAAAATTCAGAAGGAGAAACCATCATGAATTCGAAGTGTTTTTAGCAAACAACGAGGGGAAAAATACTCGGCATTCTCCAGCTTTTACTTCTTGGCTTCAGAAAGGGTAGGGTGCTGTGTCTAAGAAATCTGTACAGCTTTTGGAAATGGGATCAACCGACAAAACTTGAAACTCAGTTGAGTTAAGGAATGGTGTTAGTTTGTATTTCTTGTCAGGTAAAATAGTGCTTCCGTGTCTTAGTTAGATACCTATAATAGAAGTATTTTAGAAGTGCTTGCACAGTGTTGTGGTTTAAACCCAGTAGGCACCTAAGCACCACACAGCCGCTTGCTCGTTCCCCCCCTGCCTGCAGTGAGTTGAAGGAGAGAATTGGAAGGGAAAAGTGAGAAAATTCATGGGTTGAGATGAAGACAGTTTAACAGGTAAAAAAGGAAACAAGGAGAACCAAAACCAAGAAAATCAAGTGATGATAAAATTTTTTTTTTTAAATCCCACACCATGACCAAAAAAATCCCCCAGTTGCTCACCAGTAACTGATGGGTGCCTAGCCAGTCCCCAAGCAATGACAGCCCTGGCAAACCACATATGCAGCTTTTCTTGCTGAGCATGATGTCATATAGTATGGTATATTCCTCTGGTCAGTTTGGGTCAGTGGTCCCAGCTGTGTCACCTCCTAGGTTCTTGTGCACCCCCATCCCACTCCTAGCTAAAACATTGGTGTATTATCAACACTGCTTTGGTCACAAATCCAAAACATAACACCAAACCAGCTGCTATGAAGAAAGTTAACTCTATCCCAGTCAAAACCAGTACACATAGTTAAAAGCTTTCAGTGTAAATGTGCATGGGCGCTTTTTGTTTTAAAAATAAATATTTACAGGTAAGTAAATTTTTTTTTTTTTTTATGAAAGGGCTATAAAGGTACCAGTGAGTGAAATTAACTGAATCATAGCCAGGGACTTGCAACCTGGAGAACAAAATGGGAAATATGCTCTAAGTTCAACTGAAAGATCCTAAAGCCAACAGAAATTTGGATCCCACAAAGACTGAAAGAGGGGAAAATATAGTAAAAATGGCTTTAGACTGAACTGAAAAAATAACCACATCTAAAAGAGGCCTGGGAATAGGCAGAGAGTTTGAGAAAAATACTTAATCAGTAGAGGAAATGTCTTTTGAGGTTAAGCAGCATAGTGAGGAAATGCAAACTGATAAATCAAGCTGAGATATAAAGCAAAAGACTCTTTAGCCCCATAAAAAAAAAATTAAGGAAGGAGGCTAGATACTTACTTAGTAAAATGAAACAGAAGTCGAAGGTAATCTATTCATGACCCCAAGCTAGAGAAGACTGTCCTTGTCTTTGCAAAAGGATAGTCATGTTCCTCCAAGGGAAAGGAGGAAGGCATTTGACAGTGGCAATGAGTTGCAAAAATAAATGTGCCTGTGATGCCTCATTACTCTCTCTCTCATTTTTTCAGAAGCACTGTACACAAAATACTTAGTCGAAGCAAACAAGCTTGTGTTATCTTGAATTAATATAACTTAATTGGTCTTTCTGCTCATTTATTTGCAATGTGACTTCTGGATTGTGAGCCAAGTTGGGGCTGTTGGTGCAGTGTTACATCAGCAGGGTAAATGGGACCATGAAAAGTTCTGCTCTAGATATGAAAGGCCAGTACAAGTTATTGATGTTTCCCTTCCTGGAATATTCTTACAGGAGGGATTATATCAAACTGAAGCACGTATGGGAACTGTGGACAATTAGAAGGATAAGAGGTATTGTTAAGGATAATTAGGAATTTGTAGAGCCCCTCAAAATAAAATAACTTTGTTCCATATAGCCAAAAGAGAGATAGGGAAGAGGTGTCTTATGCGTGAAAATGTGCTAGCAATCTAGACCCTGAACTGTTCTCAGAAGTTTCTTCGAAAAACCTCTGTTACATTGCTTTTTCTGTTTGGTGCCATCCATTCTAATTGTTGAATTTGAATCAAAGCAGAATTGTTCTGAGGCTCATAGAGTACTTTATTTTCCTCTGTATGCATGATTTTTTGATGTGTTGAAAATTAAGTAAACTTTTAAAGCCATTTTTCAGTGAAAGGTAATTTTTTTTTCTTCCCCCTTTTCAGTTGAGCTCATAACCCAGAGAGAATTTAGTCTTTGCAGACCTAGGAGACTATTTTGGAAATTATTTCAGTGCAAATAGATTCGGTCGCATAGGAGAACTTCAAAATAAGATAACATTAGTAATGACTGAAATTTAGGGGCCGTAATTAAACTGAATGCTGTAAAAATCTAAATCTGTATATTCTTTGTTTTTCTAAGTATGTTCTCAATTCCTTAGCTTTAGAGAAGAGACACATGCTTTTCTGGGCCAGTGACTGAAAGAAGCCCTTCTCAAGACACATATTCTCTTCTGAGATACTAACCTTTTCTGGTTGTTGGTGACAGGATTGTTACCTGCTATAAGCTTAGGTTATTCTTTTAATGCAGTGGTGATGAGTCCTTTTGCAAATGTCTTTTCCCATCCTTCTAGTGTTTCCCCACAGCAATACTTCATAATTCGGTTCTCTAGGTCTTAATTGTGGGCAACATGCTAGGTTTATGGGGCTAGTAGATGTTTTTTTATATCTCTGTCATATGCATGGCTAGTTGAGCTAACTTTTCCTAAACTGAACTTTGTATTGAATAATTGTCTTTTAAGTTAGGGTTGGGGTTGTAAATAGTAATGCTGAACAAAAGAGGCAAATCGCTTCTATGCTTCTACCTCTTTAACAAAAGGTGGACGGGAAAGGAAACTGTAACAAAATGGTGAATCGAAGACAGCTTCCATGATGTGAAGATGGATTACACTATGAAGAAAATATTCCTGGATAAATTAGTGCCAAATGAATTTCCATTTATGATAGTTAATAAAATTATGTCCTCTGTTAAACATCTCTATCTTTCTGTAACTTCAAGAAAAGTTATATATAGGAGAAATTATATAAACTTAATTGGAAGGCAGTCTTCTATTCATCAGCTACAGACAGCCATTTTGGAAGAAGGGTTGTATGGCTCTTTTCTAATCACTAAGGACTCTGAGGAGTTTCCTGCTCTTTTCTGTCTCCAAACTTTGTCAGCCTCAGCAATTTTCCTTAGTTTATAAGAATGTAAACTTTGTCTGGTACCATTATTGTTCCCTGCTGGGGGTGCTAGGTGGTTTGCTGTTGGCTGAATATATGTCTTAAGCAGTGGTAAACTAGCTTACCCCCAAGGAATTTTAACTTGTTATAAAAATATTTTACCATGAAATAAAATTGGCAAGTAGAAGATTGAGAGTATATAACACATAATCCAAAATTCATTTTCAAGTCATATTTACATGGTCTAAAAGATGTGATTTAATTTCTCAGAATCTTGGCAGACAATTTAAACACTTGTTACCTTCTATCTATCAAGATGGTAGTATAATCATATTCTGAATATATTCACATTTCAATTGGAGCTAAAGTGTAACCAGTACTGTAGAGTTAGATGTGAAGACTGTTGTGTACAAAGACTGGTGAGTCAGTAAAGGTGCTGTGTTACTTTTAATAGCTAGTGTTGATATTTTAATAAAAGGAGTGGGGAAGCAAAAATGATGTACAATACAGTTAGAACATGTTTAATAACAGTCCAGCAGACAAGTGAAGTATGTCAAAAATTTGGAGAGAAAGAGGATGGGAAATAAAGGAAAAAAAAAAAGAAAAAAAAAAAGCTATGTATCCATTGGAAGTGTTGAGGACTGTGGTAATGAAATCACATAACAAACCAGTAACTGAACATTTACTTGTTACTTCAAGGCCCTGTTTAATTACAGACCCTTCTCTGTGGTTCTTCATACTGATGGTTAATTGCAAGTACTGAATTTCACGTGCAGCCTGTAGAACATAATGCATAGAATTTAGCGGCTGCTTGCCAATTGCATTTAAAATTGCTGTAGGTTCTCTGTTATCTGTGAAGATGGTTTGTAGAGAGGAGTTGCTTGAAAAGCAATACGCAACTCCCGGTACGTTTGCACATAATATGAAAAGATTAAATGATTGGCTGTGCTGGTTAACAATAATGGAATGTAAATAGATAGTCAGAAAAGAAAAGCGTATAGGACATGAGTCAATGTGTATGTCTCAGGAGAGTTGTGGCCTGACCTGTGAACTCTGGGCATACTTCTACTACAGTAGATTTATGCATACATATTCCTCACCTGGTGAGTATTTGTGGTGCAATACAGTACTGCCTGAGTGTGTCAGCAAGATCTGAAAGCAACATAGTCCCACAAACTTGGCCATGCTTCTTCTGAATTCAGGATGGCTCGCTCAGCCCAACATACTGGGAAACAAAAGTGCTAGGAAATAAAGGTGTTAGAGTAATTTGTTACGGTGTTGTGTGTTGTGGGGTTTTTAACAAGTTTTGCTGAATATGACTCTGCTGATTGCCTTGTTATTGGATAAAGATTATCCTCCAAGTTAGATGCCCTTAGTATTATTTCTTGCTAAATGTCTAATGTACATGACAGCCCACTGCAAACTTTGAAGTACCTGATGCATTTGCTAGCTAATAAATGCTGCTTTTATACATCTGCTTTATTAAAGTGAGTAATGTATGAATAAGATTTTAATTTTTAGAAAGATTATGCTTGACAAAATGTAGTTTGTCTTTACAGGATTATGTTGGTGAAACTCCTATTCATAAAGCAGCAAGGTCTGGTAGTATGGATTCCATAAGTGCCCTTGTGGCTCATGGTGCACAAATAGAGTAAGTGAGGTATTTTTTTTTGTTGTTGATTGTTGTGTGTTTAGCTAACTAACTTAGACCAGTAAACATAGATACTAATGTCAGAAAGAAAAGTCAAAATGGCAGACACCTGATTAAAAGACAGCTAGACATGTTTGACCATAATGAAGCCCAAGATGTTTTGCATGTCTAGTAGTAAAGTTTATTTTACTTAAGTTATACGAGTATGCTACATTACTACTGCATTTATATCTGATACAAAAATATTTATCACACTTCTGTCAGATGACCCCAAATCGTACACTTTATCTAGTGTGTAGTTATATTTTACAAGAGATTTACACCTTGCACTGGTGAATAAATATAGAAAACAATGCAAAAGCAACATTATGTGCAAAATAGCATCTCACACACTCTTCGCAGTTAGTTTAATACTGTTTGTTAGTATATTGTGTATTTGCCCTGTTAACTTTTTTCTTTAAAGGTTTATGTACTGCAAAAACATTCAGAAAATCTCACAAACTTTTGCAACTTACAGCATGGACAAAATGGATGCAGTTTTCACCTAGAAATGTTGAGTATAAGCTCTATGGCTTATAATAATGTAAATAATTTAGCAATTTGTTTTAATTAGAACTAGCCTTTTTATCTTAAATGGTAACTAGTTACTGTATTTTAACCTGCAATATGAAACTTCTAAGTTGTAAGTGAAATAAGAATCATGTAGTTAATTTCTTGTTTTACCCTTTGGTTTCCATCTTACTGTTTTTGTAATGCTGCCCCGATAAATCTACCATAAAATCTAAATCTTTCTATGGTATCATAGAGTATTCAGGAAATGTAGTACCTTTTAAGTTAATAGTAATGAACAAATTGCTTTATATGAAGAGATTGCTTCATAGAAAAATGACACTGAAATAACTTACGCAGCTGTCTTAGTTATTGACAAGTTCATTAAATCAGTCTTAAATTTATAAATTCCCATTTCACACTCACTTTCAGATATATTAAGATAAACTTGGATTTAAATTTACTGTGGAATTGAGCAAACCTTAATTATCATCATCAATTAGTATGTAATCTTGTGATTTTTACAAAGTATCCAATCAAAAGAGAAGTTGTGGAACTGCATAAACAATGTGGAATGAGTGAGTTAAGAGTCTGATGGAAAGAAGAGGACATGTTACATCCATAGGACTTTCAAAATAAGTAACTGAGTAATTGAGGTTGGAGATGTGGCTGCAACTTTAACTTGCAGAACTAAAATTTTGCTTTTTAAACATCGTATCTGCAAGCCATAGGCAAAACATTTCTGTAAAACTTGGAGAGTGATATCTGCCTTTGACCAAAGCTATTTGCAGCAGAAATAGCGTAGGTTTATAGCAGTTTTAGTGAACAGGAAACAATTTGAATTCTCAGTTTTCTAACTTTGAATTCTGTCTGTGTTTCAGTAGGATAGACTAGTCACAAGTTCTGTAGGTAATTAAATATCAGATCCTATCCAGGAAATGGTAAAATCAGGGATGCAAATGCAATAGGCAAGTGGAGCAACCCATGTTTAGTCATTTAGAGGATCAGGACTTAGCCCTCCTACCTGAGAGAGCTAGCTGTTCAGTGATTGAGGTGAGGATTTTTTTTCCCATAGAATCTAGTTTTGAGGCTCAGTATGTTAAGTTAGGCCAAATCCATGTATATGCTTTTGATGTTGATTAATTTGGGGTTATCTGGGTTTGAAAACTGGCCCCATATCTCTAATGGTTATGTTCTTTTCCTGGGTTTTGTAACATCTTGAAAATGTAGATGCTCTGAAAGTTTTGACTCCTTTATTTTATGGCTTCAGTCAGAAGAAAAGGAGAGGGATTTTATGCATATATTTGTGTTCTAATGTGTCTATATTAACTGAAATGATAATTGACTATATAGGACCAAGGCAAGAATTTTATTAAATATAGAACTAAGCACTAACTAGAACTAAAGTGCTGATCTGTACTGATGGTGAATATGGCCTTTTAATGGGGATTAGACCTTCTAATCCAATTTTTTTCTTTATTTCGTCATGCAGTTACGGTATCAAAATCTAGTTATGTGAAAATGCAGAGAATATCCCTTGTGGCTGCAAATAGTCAAATATACTGCTTATACCTGATATTTATAGTATACATCAAGTATTGCACCATCCCTAGTTTTTTACGGAAGGTAGAACAGGGATGTTAAGATTTCGTTATTACACGAACACTAGTAAACAGTAGTGTAATATTGCAAGAAATGTATTTTTATTAATGAGTGATTATTGAAATACTGCTGTTAAAATGAAGTAACTTGGACTAGTGTAATCTTTGATATTAGTTTTTACTGTATTTCTACTTTATTCATTCCTTTGGTTATATTGGAAGCCAAAGAATATTGACAGTAGTCCAGTAAGGATAAAAGGAAGAATTTTAGTTTCAATAAAATTGCCTCGCTTGAATTGTTCTAGTTTACTTTATTTCAGGCTTGTTAGTGTATTGCTTTTACAGAGAAATACAGTATGTTGCAGTCTCTAAATTTCATGAAATTGTTGCATTGTTTTCCTAATTGATGAGAGAGAATTTGGGTCTCTATTCCTGTGTAAATTTTTAATAATATTAAAAAATAATAATTGTACCCTAGTGAAAATATTTTGATTTTTTTGTGGTATTTACCTTCTCATTTTAGCTGAAGCATATTCTGTGCACAGTATGTCCTACAGCCATAAAAATGGTTGCTCCACTAACTATGGTATTCATGGACCCTTGAAGAGGGGGAAGCAGGTGGTCACAATGTCCTCATATGAGTGAAAAGGTTTGCTGTGTAACTGACTTTTTAATGTGGATAGTACCTTTTAAAGTATCCATAATAACTGCTGGATTTTCACTAAAAAGCATAATTATGCAATTTATGTATGGTTAATTGTGTATTATTTATCATGGTGACAAAACAAGTGTCCACAGCTCTTTATGGAGGAAAAGCCTTCTTGGTGCCATGTTTTGTTTTGCTCTTTTACACTATTTTTTTAAAATGCTGGGTATTAATATAGTTACATTGATTGCATCACAGCATATATAAAAATATAAAATTCAGTTACAAACACAGGACACTGTTAAATCAAAAAAATAATAAGCAGATGCAGCTGTTAATTATACTGATTTGAACTCACTTCTGTTTCATGTCTGTTCTCATGCAGCTCACTTGTGCCTTGTGTCCACTTATTTCTGACTAAAAATTCTTCTGCAGCTGTCATGTGAACAGTTGTGTATTCCTTGGTGACTTGATTAACAGCTAGGAGAGAAGTTTCAAACGCTGTATTATCTTGGAGTAAAAAGAGGTGTAAGTTGTGGGACAGGGTGTGCACCTGTCCAATTGAACACAAGTACTTGCTTGTTTCAGAGTTTTGTTGATCAAGATGCTTGAATAGTAGCATAGGAAAGCTTTTTATTTCCCTGCCAGAAGTCTTACGGGTTTTGGAAAAATTAGTTTGTATACCATGATGGGATGCTACAAGACCCCAAAGAGATAACTTTCCTTTCTGGTTTCTTACGCTCTGGTCTCCAGGTTTGGGGAGAATAACTGACATGCTGGGATAAATACACCAGTACTTCTGTTTCTGCCAGATGACAGATTCATATCATGATGTGGATCTAGTTTAGGCAGACACTTCAGCCACTTTCTCATTAAAGCTGTCTTGCATTCATTTGAATGTGTAATTTCACTCCTTCACTTCCACTTCTATAATGCGAGAAATGTCCTATCCCTGGTATTTAGTTTTTCAGCAAAAACTTTATTCTCATTCTTTAACAGTGGCTTAATTTTAATTCTTTGCAAATTCATGTGTCACAAACTGCTTTGTGTTGCTTAAAAAAAAAAAGGCAGCATTCATTTCTTCTTCACAACTCCTTTCCATCCTCCATAACAGAAATCTGCCCAATGTGGATTTTGTTAGTGCTGCTGGATTAGCCTTTTGTGAAATTCTTGTAATACATTTCTGTTTGAAGCGTGTTTCACATTTTAATTATGACCACTTCTGTGATATCTCAGCTTTTTTCTTCTCATTTATACTTTTGAGACATCTCGACTTTCTGAAATTCAGTCACCTTTAGTGAAGAGACTGAAGAAGAGTGATGTGTAGATTTCATGATGGTAATGCAGAAATCGGCCATTCCTTTGTGTTGTAAACACTCAGTTTCTCTTCAGTCTGGATGGGAAACTTACATGGCCTGTTCTCTTGAAGGGTCTCAGGGTTCAGATATCTTCTCCATTAGCTTCTGGATTTCTTCCTGATTTCTTAAAATCTTAGTGGATTTTTAACATTTGGTGGTTTTTCTTACCTAGCTAACTTTACTACCAAACTTCTAATACTGAACTGCAGTCCATTTCTGGTGTTAATGTACTTGTGAAGTGCCATTACTATGTCACCTTTTTACTTTAGAAGCTGAACTGCTACATTGATTCAATCTAGGTGAATCAACATCCTACTTTCTTATGGTCATTAATCTCACTGAAAATAATACTTCAGGTTCTTACTCGTTATTTGTTTAAGAATAGGATTTAGGTGCTTTTTCAACAGAGTGGTTCTTATCTGTTAATTAGTATATTGGTATTTCTATAATCTGTTTGGTACTTTTCAAACTCGGACGACTTTGTACACGATTCTTTTTTCAAACCTGATTGTCTGCTCTCCAGATACCAGTTACACAGCCAGATTAACTGCTGTTGTTGCGTTATTAGACCGTGCAGTATAGGTGAGGAAAAAATGTGGCTGTTCTTCTTTCATTGTATATAACAAGCATTCTGTCATTGTGTATAACAAATACTTTAACGGCTGTCACTGTAGTATTCTTGTAGTGACCATTCTGCAGTATGGAGGCTACAGGTGTTGGAATTCGTTCTTCCTTTCCTGCCTTATGTAAATTCTTATGGAAAGGCAAAGTAAAAATGGTTTGTACATTTCAGTGGTGAAACTCTTAATTCTCTGCAAAATAATTAAAAGAAAAGCTTGCTAATATCTTCCATGTTTGGTTTCATGCTTGATTGCTATTCTTGTAGAAGAACTTAACGTGGTTTATAGGAGGTTGTGACCATGAAGTAAGGCGGTACTTTGGATTTGGTCTCAAGGAAAAGATTCAGAAATAGTGAAGCGGAACATAGATGCATGGATAACTGATAAAAAGTGGAAGAGAGAGGCTCAGTCTTACAGCAAAACAGGTTGGAAAAGGGTAGTTTTCAGTTACAGCTGTTATGAATAATGGCAGGAAACTGAAGCAAATGCTTACCACTGAGTTCCTGTTCAGTTTGAGAGTGGATTATTCTTAGTGGGGATGGAATAACAACAATAGTTACTGACATGAGTTCAGAAATAGAGAAGAACGTGAGAGGTTGTACTTTTTTTAATAAAGTTAAATCCTTCATTAAAGCAATGATATTTTGTGACCTTTCTGGAACATAAAGGAAGTTCACAGGATATGGGTCACCTTGATAGGGGAGCTTATTCAGTAGTGATGAGCCTTTGTGACTTACAGCACTGGCTTCTCAGCTTTTCTTCAGTCCAAAAGAGAAGGATAAAGAACACTGAAGTGTTACCAAGACTTATTTAAATGAGGATAGCTCAGATTTCTGACAGGAATGTTAGGATTTTTTGTTGGGAGTGATCTGCCTTCACATGCGACACTGTGCTAATGTTCACTGTGCAGCTTCCCTTCAGGTTATTTTTTTCCGTAAGATAAGCTATTACTGGCAACAGAAACCTGGGTGCAGATTAGTCAGGTGAAGAAACCAAAGTGTTATGAAGTGGAATTTGGCCAGAGCACAAGTTAGATACAGTGGAAGAAACAAGGGTGCAGTGTATTCCCAAATAAAATAGCCTGATTAGTTCTGATGGCTAATCTAGACATTGATGGTGGCAATGGTCTGTACAGGTGCTGTGCTTGATCTGCTAATACTTTTGGACTGGATATGAGACGATGAGAGAATTGTTAATTGTAACGCATTTGCTCTAACTTCTGCTGTGTTAATTTGGATTTCATTTGCTATTCTAGTTTGTGTCTTCTCAGTGAAGTTGATCATAGTTCAACTAGTACCTTTTGAACTTGGACAAAAAACATCAAGCAGTTGTGGCATGGCCCTGAACACGTTCAGATTGGTCAGAAAAGTTTTCTAATATGTGTCATGTGCTACAAGTTACAGGATGTATTTCATTACATGGAGGCTTAACAAACCCTGGAAGAGCTTTGGCAGCTATAACTTTGGGAAAACATTACACTTCTGTTTCAGCTTCTGTTTCCTTCTTTGTATTTTGCTTCATGTTGCTCATACATGGTAGATAGATTTTCCTCCATTTAAAAGAAAAAAAGTTGAAAGAAGTATTTTGAGAAGCTTATTTGAAGTGGTTTTGTGCACTTCAGCAGTTTCTTGATCTGAAAGATCTTCTGTCTGCTTGAATAAGAGCATCAAGTTATTTTTGTCACAAAAAAAAAAATTTTGTGTGGTTTCATAGTCTCTTTTTCCATGCCTGCTATGGGAAAATAATGAATCCATCTAATACCTTTAGTCCTTTTCTTCATGATTCCCCCCCCTTTTGGCACAAAAATTCTTCAAAATTCATTTACCTCGTTTATTTAGTTTTAGTCCCAAGGTCTTACTGTGCATACTTCTTGTACTGAATCTCTTGAACTTTCTTCTATGTTTGGTACATTTGAGAGAAGCTTGCTTTCTTAATTTTTCTATTTCTAGGCTATCATTGTTTTTCAGTTGGTATGTTGAGGAGAAATAATGTGATCTTATTTGCTACTAGAGGCTTCTTGGCAGAATCTGCATTGCAAGGCTGTTTATCTTTTCAAGTCAGAGTTTGCATTGAACCTTTCCTTAATAGTCTTCCATAATGCTTTCCTCATTGTAAGCAACTTTCTGCAATTCCTGGTCTCTAGAAAGATGATAGCAGCACCAATGATAGTTCCAATTTCCATAAAGTTGGCTGGCTAAGTAACTCTTGTATTGTCTTTGGACTTAAAGTGGCTGCAGTATTAAAAAGATGCTTATTTGGAATTCATTTTTGCTAGTGATCTAGGAAATATTTATTTTCACTTTAATAGGGAAGGTCTCTTCTGTTATGCTGTATTGCAATCAGACTGTTGTTTTAAGAGTTACCATAGTCTTTCATATGAATTGTGTTTAGGAATCACTTTGTACATAATTGAATATGAATTTTAAAATACTGTTGGTTGCTGATACCAGGCAATGTCAGATAGGCCTATATTGTTCAGGCAAATGTTTACTTGGAAATGTGAATAATTTTTACAAGAGATTGAAAAAAAATTGAAGTCCACTGTTAGAGGTCTTTCTTAAAGCATATAAATTGGAATACAGATGCAGCAATAAATCACCACCTGATGGTGATGCTTGTAGTAACTCTAATGCTGCCTAGTATGGTTAATGAATTCTTTCTTCTGCCAGCATTTGCTCAGTTGTGAGTTGCAGTATCTAGGAGCTGATTACAGCTGCATAATTTGTAGTGAACCTTGATTTTGATGTGAAAAAAGTAGCTTCACAAAGAGCTTCCTTCTTTCCAGTGTATTCACCTTGTTATGATTTTGGAGGATGTTCTGAGAAACTCTACCATTGAAATTATTTTAGACTTTTAAAAACAGCTGCCACATGTTTTGTTGTGAAATAAAAACTTGGCACCAACTTGTGCTTTTGTAGATGCCCAGTATGTAATTCTAGCATGAATTTTTATAGCTGTCTTCAGCAGTGACACACGTCTGTTTAGTTAAGAATATTTTTCTCTTGGTATCTGGAAAAAAAAAAATGTTGAAACTATTTCACAACTTTTGTATTTGGACACCAAAGGGTTAAAACACTTAAAGTTTAGTATTTTTAAATAATTTGCTTTAGAAATTTTAGACTAGTATACTGATGTTTATATAGGAAACGTTTTTTTCTCACTGTGGGCGTTTTAGTGTTCTGATCTTTTATTTCTCTTTCTTCTTTTGTTTTGTTTTAATCCTTGTATCTGCTAATTTTTATATAGGAATAGTTACTAATTCTTTTGAGATACAGCCTACTAAATTTAAAGTAATTGAAGCCATGAGTTGACCGGTAATTTTAATCCATTCTATATAAATTGCAGTGAAGAACTGACAAATTGGTTCCAGGATGAGAGTAATAATGCTTTAAAGGCATAAAAGGCTTAGTATCTTGTTGTTAAGGTGGTCACATGATAATGGCTTACATATTGAATAATGTGCTACAGCACTTTATGTATGTTAATGTAACTTTTAATCTTAATGTTGCCTGCAAATATGTGATCCCTTATGATATAAGTTTCCTGTTTATGCACCATTGCCCGTTTAAATCAAACAGAAGATTCTGAAACTGTAAAAACTACACATGTCAATGTTTTACAGCTACGTAATTCGAATTGACTTGATTTTTTCAAGTAATCCTAGAAAGGGGGAGCATTCCATATAGAAACTGCTGAAACTGCCACAGGTGCTTCTCCGAAAACCTTACAGTTGTGGCATTGAATGTTCAGTATCGCTTCCTTTCTGCACACAAGGCATACTGTTGAGGTATTTGTTGCGGTGATTGGTTTTAATGCTAATCTAGGAATTCAGATATAGAATCTATAGATTTGCATGCTTTGCTTACCCTAATTTACGATTATCTACATTTTTATTTGTAAACTAACAATAGATAAGTTGAGATCAGTATTTTTTAACAGATATTACATTGATATACGAAAACTGTGGTTTATTTTCTTAGATTGTCGCATGGCATTAACAAAAACACAGTAAGCTATAGGTGATGTAATCACTATTTAAAATTAAACATTTAGGGTATTTTTTTACATATATGAATGTTTTTTCAAAAAGATTTACTGTTGACTTTTTGTAGCAAACGTTTTGTTTTTCAAGGTATGTGACATTATAAGTGGAAGATAGTATATTTCAATTGTGTATCTATGTTTAAAAGACACATAGAAATGTACTTGCTTTTTTCCTCCAATAAGTATAAAAATATGAATTATTGAAACAACTTGGAATGAAGTTCTAAGTAAATTCAGTATCATTTATACTTCAATGTGAGAAGCAAAAGTCTTTCTTTTCTTTCTACAGATCCTTCTAAAAGTAAATTTTGTAAGTTATCTTGAAGTAAATCTTTCTTACATCAAGGTAGTTATATTTAAACAATTCTAAGCTTTGTTTTATTTGTATTGTTTTGTTATTTTTTACTTTCTGTAACTTAATCATAGTGTGGAAGTATCTTGCATATTTTTTGAGAGCTTGCCTCGGGTTGTTACCTTCCTTTAGTGAACTTCTCAAAACAACAAATTGTGGTTAGACTGAAATAATAAAAACATCCTCCTAAACTAAAGCTAAACTGAAAGTTAACTTCATGTTTCTGTACACCAATCCTGTTTGGCCAGATAATGTATTTATCTCTCTTGTTTTTGAACAAAAATTTAATTACACTCATAGCCAGCATTTTTAAAAGCATTTCAGAAGAGGGAAGTGCTTCATCAGTGTCCTCTTTATAGCTGCTTTAATTCTATACCAGGACTCTCAGATGAACTGGGCCTTTAAAATGGGAGTTCTGATGATGTCAACCAAAGGGAGAAAAACAGATTTAAAAAAAAAAAGTCCTCTTCATGCCAAGATCAGTCAGTTTTGAAGACTACCTGTGGACATCACTTCATGGAAGAAGAAAAATGTGTTATGACTGTGTTTTAAGCACTGTAGAAGATGTGTGAATAAATATATATGCAAAAGTCAGATCTTTAACTTATTAATATAACAGTACACGTTTTGAGTTTATTTATAAAACAGCTGTCACTACAGAACAATTCAAGTGTTAAATGTAATCTGTCAAGGAACTTCAAGATCACCTACTTCTACTCATCCATATCCAGACTTTCCTCAACTTTTCTCGTGGTTTTTTTGGTTTTTTTTTTTAGAATAACTTTATAATATGAAAATGTATCTTTCTGATTACATTTGGCTTTCTTCTTTTGCTTTGGAGTTAGCATATCATACTTCTGTTCTTTGAGGAAAACAATACTTCTTTATCATTCCCAGCTCATGGATTTTAGCATACAAGAAAGCTGAGGGCGAATAATATCATGCTTCATGATACTAATTTGTTTCTAGTAACAAGAATTACATGGAAATAATAAATTATAAAGCAAAAAAAATACTGCCAAGTGAAAGAATCTTAACAGGACTCACTCATTCTTCAAGTACTTGAATTGCTTTGCGAATGATGCACAGTTTGTGTTTTCTAAGCGTAGAGTGAATTGACTTTCTGACCACTTACCAAAACTGCATTTAGTCCTGGGTAAGGTTAAGTAAGGAATTTTTCTCCCATTTGTCAGTTCAAGCCTTCATGTATGTTCCTGTCTGGAGTAGGTGCTAAAAAGGGAATTATATTTTCAGAGCTTTAGTTTTCCATGTTCGTTCTTCAGTTTTTCCACCTGTCCCTGTAGCTGGACTGACCTCCTTCAGAGATGTCTTTGGTTTTTTTACTACTTCTTTCTTTTTTTTTTCTTTTTTTCCTTTTTTTTTTTTTCCTGGAGAGAGAGGGAATTAAGTTTTTGGAGCACAGGTGTGTGTTTTGACAGTAACTAGGCCAACCTTTAGAAAATACTGCACTAAGTCAACGAGTACTATTTAATAAAAGACCACCTAATCATAAAGTACATGTAACTTTTCAAGGCTTAGTCTGATTTTCTTTTCTTTAATATGACTTCTTCCATCTTTCCACACCTTCCTTACAGGTAGCTTCTTCCTTCATAAGATCATCTTTGAAAAATATGGTCTATGTAGCTTGTTACTTGCCTAGTCTTGTTTCAGCTAGGTAGTCTAGCTTAGAGAAAAACCCTGAAAAGAAACAAAAGCTTGTCCTCAAGTTTGGCATCTTTGTCAGGGAGGGGAAAAACCCAAAACCACAGAGAAACAAAAAAACCTCCCACAATACAAAACCTGCAGGTAATTTCCTTACTAATTTTTAAATTCTGAGTAGTGCAGTTACAGAAATAGAGCTGTCATATTTGCTGTGTGATTAGCAGTAACAAAAGGACAGCTTGCCTGAAGATTTAATATCAAACACTGTGTTCTGAGCTTCTTTGGAGCTTACACTATTTCAAGGTGTTTAGGATAAAAGATCAAAACTAGTACTGGAGGGATTTTTAACTTATGTAAATAAATGGAGGATGGGTGGAAAAGCAGATTTTTTCAAGAGACATGAAGTTTTGAGGTATTTCTGTCCGATTTGTCCAATGGTTTGCATGGGTTTTTTCACTGCTTTTCTTTCACAGCCCAGGTCTTGAAGTTACTTTCAGTTACAGTATCATTTACCTAGTCAAATCCTTCTTCTTTACCTAAGCAGCTATGAGAAATGAAGAGAAGTACCTTTCAAGGGACATCTCTAATAACTGAAGTAGTTGAAAATTTGCTTAAATATACGGATAACCTCTCTGAGTTTCCTGCTTGTTGATTATTTTTTTTAACCATGCAGTCTGTGTCATGTTTAGTCTACTTAATAGCCAAATGGATCTTTGGTTATACTCCTTCTTTTCACTTGATACATCAGTTTATGTACAACTGCAGTTCATAACCAAGGACTGACACGTAAGAGATTTAACTCCTCTTATGTGCAGTTGGGGCACTGAACCATTTCTGTTTTCATTCCTATAGCGGAGTCCGTTTACAGTAATGGCTTTTATACTCTTAGCTCATGGACTAAGCTGAGGTAGCTGCTTCATTTTTCAGACAGGGGCAGCATTGGAGGTTGACAATACACCGCAGATCTAGTAATACATGTGTTCCCAGTTCCTTGTAACTACTGCTGTAACAGGGTAGTTCCGCTCTCAAGTCCAGATTGGCACTTTTAAAGAATGGTCTAGTAGATGTCCTAGCTTTTTAATTCATCCAAGTATTCCACTTCAGGGTTTGTAGGAGGACTGTATAAGACTGTATTTTTCTGTTATGCACTCAGAATCCTCACAGTGATGGCAGTATTTCTACACATTTTGGAAATGCATAAAACTATTCCAGTCACCTGTTAATAGCATTTTCTTTCCTACTTTGTGCATGTGGCTAATTGAGTTAACCATTTCTTTTCTTCAATTACTTGCATTTTGCTATGATGAGCTAGTGTAGCACAGCTACCTCTTGCTGCCTTTTGTGTTCCCACTGACAGATTTTTCCTTGTAGAGAAGGCTAGAAAAATCCGCTAAAGTAGGTCTTTTTTTTATCACTCTAGCCTGTTTTTGAGAAAGTGAGACTTAAGAGTTTCTGCCAATTTTGTCAACTTCTCCTTTTCTCCTTCCCATTGATATTGGAATGCAAGTCAGTTTAACTGAAACTTGAAAGGATTTGAAAGTTCCAGAATAATCAAGCCTCGATTAAGTTAATGGAAATTGACAACTGGATATAGAAAAGGTACTCAAATTAGTATTCCCACTGAGAGTAGTTGTATTTTCTTTCATAGCAGTTGGCCAACCAGTTTCTAGAGCCATCTAGATCCTGTAATCTCCATTTATTTGATTGGACTTTTTTTTTTCTCTCTTTTTCATTACTAACTTCTGAACACAGGAAGTTCTCTTGAATTGATAGGCTAAATTCAGACTCGGATTTTTGAGAGACACTTCTAAACTCTTAGAAGCAAGAATGTTACATCCAATGTGCTCGAGTCCCTTGAAAACCTATGCAGTGCTTCCAAAATACTCCTGTAGAATAAGTACCTCTTTGTCTACCTGTTAAGAGTAAGCTGTTCAGGAAGAGGTGGGAAGGAGACAGACCAAAAAATATCAAAGGTCACTACATTTTAAAATCTGACAAACACAAACTTAAAAGTTCAGTTTTTTGTTTCTGGGAAACTTTTCTTTCCCAGAGTTTGGTCATGAAGGATTACACACTTGAATCTTAGTTTGTACATATCCAGATGCCTCTGGCAACTTGCATCAACATTCCTTTAGGAAATGGTGACTTAACTGTAGTCTGTCTTACAGTCTGTTTTTCAAAGCAGAGTTGTTGTTCAATAACATTTTGCTAAGTAATAGAATTGCTTACTCCTTGAAGTTTTATTAAATTAGGTGGTCACTCAACACCATATTGTTTTGATTGTTTTTATCTTTGCGTAACTTTAATTTGTTCTTCTTTAGATTTCCTTTACTGTCCTTTTGGGGCTCACAAATTTAAAACAGATTTCAGAAAACTGAGCTATTCTTTTTGATCAAAACGGATATGTTGAAATCTGTTTCTTAAGTTGTAGTTGCATTGTGTTACATCTGTATGCTACACAAGTAAATTAGAACTAGTAAAAGAACATTGAATGTTGGTTAGCAGGGACCTCAACAGGCCATCTAGTTCAGCATGGGAAAGGATTGACTGTATTTTGTAGCATTTCTGAAATCATACTCTGCTCTTGAAATGGGGTGGGGGGTGAGGGAGTGGGAAGAGAACCCTCTAGAGATTCAGCAACCTTTATACTCTGAAACTTTATCCTAATGCCTAACTTCAAATATCCTTTGTTCGTGTTAATCCCATTCATATGGTGCCTGCACTGGATGCACAGAATGGATTGTTGTCTTTGCAGCTATCTTTTAGGTATTCAAAACTAATACCTCTACCTTGAGGTTTAATTTCTTTTTACTAACTAGGTTTTTCAGCCTTCTAATGTCTTAGTTTCTAGGCCACTCTTGGCTGCTGTTATCTGGATTTTCGCTAGTCGTCCAAGTAAACGGTGGCTCAGAATATTGTAGTATAGGATGAAATTAACCCTGATCCAGAGTAATATTTTTTCTGATTCTGTAGTAATTTGACTTAATCTTCCAAATTCTATGTAATCCAGCAGTATCCATTTATGGAATTAGTCTTGCCATAATAGTTTCTAAAGATTAAGTCTCATTTTTATAGCAAATAAGTTGCAATGATCTAGGAAACAAATCTGGGCTTTGTTCTTTGTTTTCTTTGCATGAGCTGGAGTGAGTTGTTTTCAGCTTTGAGTTTCAACAGAATCAGGTCTATTAATCTTCTGAATTCTTACTCTGTTGGCTGGTCTGTTTCTGGATTTTTAAGTAATGGACTTTTCTAAACTATTGAAGCTAGGAAACAAAAATTCAATTTTCTGATTAGTTAGATCTGTCTGGAAAGGTGGAAAAAATTTTGGAAAGATTTATTAGCATTTTTTGCTTCACAACCTAGTTTTGTCATTTCTCGCCCTCTTGTCTCCACTTTTATGCATTTCCTTATGAAGTTAGCCTATATTTCTAAGCACAGACATACTGTATGTTTGTGTAAAGCCATGTGATACAGCACTCTTTCAAATTAAATCTCTACATCTCAACATGTCCTACCTGATTTCATTTATAATCTCCTTGATGCATTAGAATAGTCAAAATCCAGCGCTGTTCTCTCATGCATGGGAAAGTCTTGGTTCAAATAACAAAGCAAGTCCCAGCACTTATGATGTCACACACTTTGAAATGAGAAACAAACCAGAAAAAAAAGTATAAGCAAAGCATAACTAAGTATAGCATCTTTATCTATTTATCTTTTTCTCTATATGTATATATTTTATTGTTAGGAAGAATAGCGATGATGTTGTTACTGTAGAAACCAGAATGCCATGGACAATTGCCAAGTCATGTTAAGTTTGTTTTGAGTATTTGATCTTTTGCTCAAGTTAAAGCAATAGATTGCAGAATAAACTGCAGAAGAATGGTAAAATTTAAGGCTTAAATCAGTCTGAAGTTTATGTAAAGATCAGATACTTCAGACTATTTTAGAATAAAGCATTTTGAGAAGTTTAAATAGGAAGATGTTTTTTTTTTAAGGCACATAGTATATTGATTTTATTTAAAAGTGTATTGTCTCCCAAATTTTGCTTAGAAGCCAAATATATGTGCAAAAAGTTAAGTTAGTTATAAAACTAAGATTGATAACTAATTTCTTAATGGAAATTTGCTAAGTGTATGTTTTCTCTCATCACCAACAGATAGATAGTCAGTAAGGGCAGCAGCAGCAGCAAGCTAGCTTGATGAATGAGTGTAATTCAGTTTCTTTGTATTGTACAGCTTGAGAAATGCCAGTGGCCTGACAGCAGCAGACCTTGCACATACCCAGGGCTTCCAAGAATGTGCCCAGTTTCTCTTGAACCTCCAGAACTGTCACCTGAATCGTTTCTATAGCAATGGCACCTTAAATGGGGTTCATCAGAATGCAGGTCCCAATCCATTCAGTGGTGGGACAAGTCGAAAGAGATCCTTTGAAGATACGGAGTCTGCTGGAGTAAAGAAGGCTAGAACGGAAGGTGAGACCTCAGAGGTAAAAGGGATGGAATGATACTGTTGCTGAGAAAGGAAAATAAACATTTTAAAGCCTTTCAGAGTGGATGTTGAGTATTATTGACAAACTCACGTACTTATCTAAATGAGCTATTAATACAAGAAGCAGATGAATGCAATTATTCTGTGCGATCCCAGTTCACCCTGTCATCATCATGGTGTGTTCAGCAATTTCTATTTCCAGATAGTGCTAAAGTTACGTGATGCCAAGAATAATACGTGGAGGAGTACGAGCTGAAATTAGCTTCTACTCCTTCCTCAATTTCTTCTCCTTCAGGAGCGCCAAATAATGTTAATTCACAGATGCCCAGGTGTTCATATGGTAATTTTCCACCTCAGGATTAATTCCCAATTAAAAAACTGTTTGCTAGATGAGATGGATGAAAGAAATTTAATGCAGAAAGGTTTCTCAAATCGAGAGGGATTATGTCTGTGACATCAAGTTAATATACCTTAAGTTGCCAGGATCATGTTCCAAGGGGAACTGATTGCTTACAGGAGGATGCAAGACTAGAATGAACCTTAAGGATTCCTATTCAGCTTTGTACATTGAGGATACCACTTCTTCCTCTGCCAGCAATAATGTGATAGTACAACCTCGAAGCTACTTTTTGGTGGCTATATGAAGAAATTTTTTTTTTTTTTTACATTTTATAAACACCTTAAATAATACAATAGAGAATACCCTCTGCTTCCTTTCTGTTGGGCATCCCATTAAATTCTTATTAAAAAGAATGCAGCATTCTACACACAAACTTTGCTTGTTTTTCCTGTGTCTAGCATCAGGAAAGGGATTTTGTAGGTCTTCATTGAAGACACTTTATTCAGTTGAAGTTTATGTTGTTCTAACAGATGTGACTTTCAGTGAACCAAATAAAATGGGCTCAAACAGTGCTTAATTCTAAGAAGAGCGGACTTGAGACCAAAACAATGTTTCTAAATATGATGTGGACAGCATAAATTACATCAATATTGGCTCTCTGTAGTATTTGCTTTAGTACTTGCTGTCCAGCCACTATTTCAACCATGCTAGCATCAGAGGCCTCAACGAGTTACTCCACAGCCAGTCATAAACAGGATATGTTACTTCATGTAGTTGGTCTGAACTATAAATAATTCATGATGGAGAAGAGTGCCTATGCAATTAAATGCAAGACTGCTTTTCAGGAGTAACATGCTTAAGTAGCTACATAGAATGGGAAAACTTACGCAGTGTATAGATGCCTGTAACGGCTATGGAAAGATGTCTTCAACGCATTCATGTTCTGTGACCGGGAGGTGCTGCATGAAGCCAAAGATACATGTATTTTGTTTTCAAGAGCTGTTCCTTCTGAATGTTCGTAACCAGCAATCTCTTTCGGTTTCAGAAAATCTAGGCAATAGGTAGCATTTCCCCACGATGTGTGGGAGTGGCACTGGGCTAGCTATTTTTATTCTATATGTTGTCAAGAAATAGCAGTATCTGCATTACCTTTCAGCATAAAACAGTTTGTCCAGTGGATAAGTTGGAGCAAGCAAACAAGTAGACAGTATGTTTAAGTGAACAAGATCTCCTAAGCCATTACAGATGTTAGAGAAGCAGAGTAGGTAATTTTTGAGCTTTTTTGCCAGTATGACTTTCTAAGACCTTTGCAAACAAAACCAAAAGCTTTACTGCATTTGCTTGGAGGTTTTTAGAGTAATTAGGAGATGCATCCCAACTGTGGAAGCTGAAGTTTCTAATCTGACGTGTCTGCCCTCAAAGGTACAAGCATCGGTAATATTTATCATATCAATGTAAAAAGTCTGTTGGAGTGAGAATGAATTACTGCTCTTGAGGCACTTTGTAGACAACAGAGCCGAGTGATGTCAAGTCATCAGTATGTCTTTGTGCTTAGCTAGCTGTTTTACAAAAGAAGCCCAGTTTTGTGGTAGTTTTGCACATAGCAAAACCACACTGGTCTGTTGTCCTTTAAAGACTATTTGTGCAGGAGATTCCAGATGTTCAGAGAGAGTGCAGGCAATTTGTATTTGCAGGGTAGAGTCAGGTTTTGATGGCCATGTCGCAAATTAGAACACTCAGTGCTTTGAAGACAACCACTTGTGACCAGGCACGGTATATGGGCCTTACAAGAACCTGTAAGCAGTAGAGTTGGAAGAAGAGAAACACTGAAGCTGTGCTTTGCCTTTTGTTCTGGAATAGCTAAACTGGGCAGTGGGTGGGGGTTACTTACATGTAATTTTGTTTATACACACACATGTATCTGCTGTTGGGTGCATAGTATAAAAAAAAAAAAGCCTGCCTCAAAATTAAGTGACACTGATACAGTGTGATACAGACCAATTACTCTCTTCAAATGTAATACGAAAGAGTTCCAAAGGTTGAAGCTGAACTTAAAAGTAGTGGCCGCTTTCAGACTGTGCACCAAATATTTTTGACTTTTGACTTGGAAATGTTAGCTGGCTTTTATGTCCATTTTCCTGAAATCAATTCCAGAAATTTCACCCTGCTTCCTGGGCTGGTTGGTGGAGGGTAGTGCACAGGGTCAACCACAATGATGATGGTGCACGCCAGACCAAGGGCTCACAGGAGTGTGTTCGCGGCAGCCCTAGCCCCAGCCCCTCTGGCTCGTGGCCCTTGGCAGGTTGGCTTTTGTGCTGTGCTGTACGTGCTACGTGCAGTGCTGACTTGCTGTACGCAGCCGGTGACTGTATCGGTGTCACGAGCCTCAGCGGGGCTGCTTTTGGGTGTTCTTTGTGAGGTGGGTTCGGAGGGCATTGCCAGGTGTACGCCTGAATTGCCCAGCATGCCCTTCCCCATTCCTCTAGGTAACCAGAAAAAATGCCTTGCCTTTCCTGGTTGAGGGTCATTTGAAGCCTGCTGATCCAAGGGCCCTGGGCTCCTTTAAGCCCCGCACAGTTTTTGGCCCTGAAACACTTCAGCTGTTGCTTAAGGGTCTTTAAAAACAAGTAGTTTACAAAAATTTCTGTTGTGCCCAAGGTAATGAGAGCTGACTTGCAGTCTAGTAAAGTAGCCCTTTACAACATAAGGTTAAGAGTGTCTGCAGTGTATACAGAGAAGTACGTTCGTGCAGGCGTGAAAGCAGCGCAGGGTCTGCTGGGGTAGTACTGGGAGCAGCGCGTTGGGTGGTAGGTAGGAGAGGTAGTGAAGTCAAGCCCATCTTGCTAATTAAACCGTTTCCCACAGCAGTCTAACCACTTGCCAGCTTTTCTTGGAAAGCAGAGCTGTTTGTTCAGCTCTTGAAGGGATCCCTGGAGCAGTCCGGTAGGAGTGGGGGGTGGGTTACTGGGAGATAGCCCTTGGGAGTGAAAGAGGGAGCAGTCCAGACTGGCAGTAGACAAATGTGAGGTACAGACTGCTTTTTGTCTGTCGGGCACACTAGCTGTAAAGCCTAAATATCAGTAAATTAAATTGCTCTTTATTCAATTTATTAGTATATCAGACTGATCTGATGTGTGGGTGCAAACTTTGATAGGTACACTGGTAATTCTCCATTTTAAGGGTTTAAAATGAATGTGCAAGTACTTAGCATTTACTTATTCTGCATTTGGAATCTCAAACATGTCAGAAGTTTTCAGACATGAAAAATTTACATTTCTTTGTAAAAAGCTTTTGCTTTAATAATCAAAGTATTCATCTGTTTCTTAGCTGAGTTTCCAAGTGCGCACCAGTCACTAAACATGACTTTTTTTTTTATCAGCTTACAGCTTTGATGGCTTAATACCAATGATGAATGGAGGAGTTGAGGATGATGCTGACAATATGCACGTTGATAGAGAGTTTGCTGTTGTATCAGGTGGGAGTGGACAGTTTCCTGTTAACTACAACAACATTCAAATGGTTGAAGACACGAAACAACAGGAGAGTACTTCTGTTGGACCAAAAGAAATTGAAATATACACTGTTTCTGCAATGCAAACTCCTTGTCGTTGCAAGAATCAATATGCATTTTATTTTTAATTTAAGTATAAAACTTAGTCCTTTATTTTTGCACATTGTTGTCTGCAGTCTTGAAAACTATTGTATTGCTGTAACACCCATTATATTGGGGGTTTAGTAGGTATCTAAAATTAGCTGTTTCATGCAATATATTGTAATGGTGAAAGAGAAGGTTTATTATTAGTTTATTATTATTTCAGATAAACAGAAATCCACAATGGCTGTTTCACTTTTAACCTGAGGCTTGTATTATGTTGTGCCTTGCTTTTAATTGCTATAATTTCAGGTTAAAGGAAATTCAGAAATAATTTAAATTATTGGTTTCCTTTCAATTAAATAGATTTAATTGCTAATAAGAAGACTTGATAGGGAAACATATCAAAGTGCTTGTATAGCTTTGAGTATAGCATATGTTACAACTAAGCTATATTCAAAATAGTTCAAGAAATACTATGAAGAATAGTCTGGACATATACCATGTATTCAGAATTTGTTCAGACGCAATGATGTAAGTGCAGGATCCTGCTATGGAGTATTTTTATGTAAATAAGAGACTGGACTTCACAGGTCTTAAACTAGTATTTGGAACTAACATACCTTGGAAAACGATTTTTGTGTTTTGTACCAATCTTCATGAAACAGTTGAAATGTTACTAGTATTAGTGTATATTAATGCTCTAAGTTTTTTAAGGGTTGGTTAATCAAGATGCTTTTGGTAACCCCAGGATGTGTATAGAGTTTCTATTAAAACTGTCTTGGGTCAGCTTTTTCCATGCACTTCATAGGTACAGGCACAGAGTTACTATTATTACATTCAGAAATTAACTTCTTACTTTAATCTGTTCTGCAATAAATATGTTTATGCTTTGTACCACAGATCAGATTCACCAAAGGGAATGATGATTAATAGATATTTTAATATATTAGGAATAAATATATATACATATATATAATCAGTACTTAAAAAGTAGACTATGATATTTTCCAGTGATAATTACTAAGTGTTCTTATTTACAGAAAAATGATTGTCTTTCATAAATATGCTCTATTACTATAGGTGCTAATTTTTAACAAATCATAACATTCTATAATTATCACTAGAACTATTCATTACCTACTTTTGCGTATTAACTAACAGTAGTGCCATTTCTATTAAATTTGATTTGGCAAAGCCAGCCTATAAGGATTTATTTTTAAGCAGTTACAATTTTGCACTTTTCAGTTAATAAACACTATATGAACTTCCTTCTCTGCGTTTTCATCACTGAAATATTAGCTTTGATGTCTTGATGGGTTTGGGGTTTGGGTTTTTTTCCCACTTTCAATAAGAATTTGTGGTTAGTGAGTGCAGCTGATGTGGTTATTTTAATTTTATAGGGACTACAGAGGAAACTCCAGTTAGTACATCCAGTGAGTTACAAATCAAACACATTTCTTGGCATTATGTATTACTGTATGTGAACTATCAGTATCGTAATCCATATTTCAAATAATATCCATGCAAAGGACTAATAGAGAACCAAAACTTCAGATTCTACCTTGTCAAACAGTGGTACTCATTATGTGTCACTTAAACAGGAACCCAATGTTTTACAAATGTGGGAAGTTACCAACAGAATTAACTGGCTTGAACTGGAAACACACAGTAAATGCAATCCTATTTTGCACATAGGTTTATGCATTCATGTATACATAAACATATGTGCGTGTATCCAAGGATAATAACGGAATGTAAAAACCTTTAAATGTCACCATATAGGTCTGTAGTTTCTACGTTTGCCTTGCTCATCTTTACCAATATAGATGTAAATTTTGGATGTCCTTTACCTGTAGGCATTTTTAAAACAGATCATATCACCCATTTTTTGTGCTAGTACTTTGAGTACCACTGCAAAAACTTACATTTCAGACATACTGATGAAATCTGTTTATGGAAGTAAAAACTATTGTACTAATTACTAAATTCAAAGGATAAATTGCTTTAAAACAGTTGTCAGTGGTTTTTGCATGCACATCTTTAGAATTTTGTTTCCTACTACTAACCTTTTTTAGTCTTCTGTGCACTCTGCTGTTGCTATTGTATGGCATTTTGCATGTGGATTGTACAGATGTTATTATAAACTTACCATTAAATACAAACCTGCCTAGTATGTTATCTAGCAAGCTGCTAGATAAATTGAAGTACTTTCTGAATAAAGGAACTTTGAAACATTTTATATTAGCACCCCAAAATAACATTTCTTTATTTGACCTATTTCAGTGTATACTGTACTGTGAGAGTTACCACTTAAAAAAAAAAAAAGAGAGCCATGGATAAATTACAGCTGAAAAATAAAAAAAACACAACCCTTGACCCTTGCACCAGATACTCAGTTCTTGCATGTACATAATCTTTCATCCCAAGAGGGCATTACAGTTAAGGTGGAAAGATGCCTTTTATTCCACCTTTCAAAACACTGCCCTGAATGTTGTCTGCTATGCTATTTCATACAGTTAAATGAAAAAAATTGAAAAAGTTCACATTGTCTTTGCAAAGATTAATATAGGCATATGTACACATTGGTTGTAGATAGATAGTTGCATTTTCAACCTAAGAATCCATGCTACAAGCTTACTGGTCAGCTCTCATTCTTTGAACTACCTATATTGTTATAAATGAAGAAAGGGTGGATTTATTTTCAAAGCTGTGTACGGAAGCATTTTTTAAATAAGTGGAGTTATAGTGGAGACATTTTTATGTATTTCGATTTATTCTTAATTGTTGGTGACAGGTGTATTTCTTAATGCAGATATGAATAGCAGTAGCTCCATATTGAATGCACTGACAAATGGATGTGCCATCAATGGACATTTGGATTTCCGCGCCGCACAACAGCTCAGTGGGATGGATGCCAGGCGTGAGGAGTGTTTAACATTAACACCTAACGGAATAATTCCTGGAATAACTTCTCCCAGCAGGCATCGAATTCATACCAGCAACGGCACCGAGGAACCAGAAAAAACCATGAATAATGCCACTGATATGTGTGGATCTCTACATCTGAACGGAAGCCCCAGTAGCTGTGTTTCTAACCGGCCCTCGTGGGTGGAAGACCCTGGAGATACTTTGCACTATGGACACTATCATGGTTTTGGGGATACTGCTGAAAGCATCCCCGAACTTAGTAGTGTTGTTGAGCATTCCAATTCTGTCAAGGTTGAACAGAGATACGACAATACTGTCCTAGGCACAATGTATTTGTATCACGGTTCCTAGATGAATGACCTTTATATCAAAAGCATATTGAAATTGCTACCAAATGAAACTGGGGGGACAAAATCCTCACATAGCATTAAATTTGAAGATTGCAACTTATTGCTATTTTTACACTTTGTTTATATGAAAAGTAAACCTTTAATTTGACAGCCTTATACAATAGTTGTAGTTTGTTGCATGTATGGGGCTTATTTAGTGATAAAATAGGTGCTGTTATGATGGAATGTTTATTATTTTCTTTTTTTTTATTACGGAATGTTCTGGTTTTGTATTTTTTTTATTTCTAAGCTTGTGAACACTATCTTTCCCTTTTTAGAGCTGTTTTCCCTTTTATTAAAACAATGTTTAACTGAATTTTGTGAAGAAAATGTTACGTATGTGCATCACTTAGAAGTAAAGATTTTTCTTTTCCATATCTTCTGCTGAAGCTATGGTAGCAATATCAATGCCAGCTATCACTATGCAAGGTTGAAAGTGGCAATCTTCTGGAGCTTCTCTGACTTTATAGTTTGTACATTTGTTTGGTATAACTAGATGTGTTCATCTTTAGATTTTTCGAACAAGTTGTTTAAAAATGCAGAGGCAAAATTGGAAGAAGTTACATTTCACTTTCTGTAGCGTAGACGTGCTTTTTGTTGTTGTTGAGCTCTTTGCATTATAGAGTGGGAAAGTGGGCTGCCTTTGTTGGTCACAGTGGGGTGTGCCTCAGGTTAGCTCTGAATTTGTGGCGGTTTTCTTTGGCTTCTCTCCTTTATATGTACGCTTGATATTTTACCATAGCTCACAGACCGGAGGCATGTTGGCACTGTTCTGCTTTGTACACACTTTAAAATTGCTGTTAATTGTTATAGAATTTGCCAAGTCAAAATATTTGAGTTTGACTGTCTTAGATATACATTTATTGTCTTTTTTTTAACATATGCTTTGAAAATGTAATGTTGTGTACTCTTTGGGCTATGCTCATGGAAAATACATTGTATTTAAAGCTTAATACACAAATCAAAATTCATGTAAGTGCACTATATGAGCACTAACAAGTTGCTGCTTTGTGTTATGATAAGTGAAGAGTGAGGAAGAATATGGTAAATGAGATAAGCTTTCTGAATTG
Organism: Astur gentilis; assembly: GCF_929443795.1. Lineage (NCBI taxonomy): Eukaryota > Metazoa > Chordata > Aves > Accipitriformes > Accipitridae > Astur > Astur gentilis. The sequence goes on along the minus strand of NC_064910.1, from coordinate 1,524,332 downwards.
TGTTGATTTTTTTGTTCTTGTTTTGTTTAAAAAGGGACCTTTACAAATTGGATTTTAAAAAATAAACAAACATATTACATAGTATCTGAATATTTTGTTTAGACATTATTATTATTTTTTGTCAATTAGAGCAAGTCTTTTAACAGTTTTTAAATCACATTTCTCCATAATCTTTCTCAGTGCAACTGTGGCATTTCTTGATTTTGTCAGTATATGGAAGCAAATGGGAGCAGCCCAATAAATTGTCCTTGATTGAATTACAGAAACACATACTGGATGTTTTGTGTATGAAGGTTGTATCGGTCCTGATCTCCAAATATAGGTTCAAATACTGGCTGTCTGATTTTCATGAAAATCATAGTCTCCTTCAGACATTTTTAGGCAAAATGCTACAGACTACAGAAGACAGTGTATTCAAATTGAGAGTAGCACTGATAGGAAAATTGACCGGTCCTTTTACAAATAGTTGCCCAGACCAGCAAAACTCCTCAGCGCCTTCTGGAGACGAAGACCATTAATGAAAGCTGAATCTCACCTGAGGCAAGCTGTTCCTGGCATGCATGTAACCACTTGCTTGTGCTCCAACAGCTGTATCTGGGCCCTGTTCTTCGACGATTTAATGTGCTGATGTAGTGCCCGGAGGCACATGTGCTATTGCCATCGTACTTGCAAGAGATATTAACCTAAATTTGCTGTAGCAGTTGGTTTGGGGAGCTTTTTCATATTTGCTGAGCTTGCTGCATATGCTTTCTTGTGCTTCTTCAAATAAATCAAAGCAACTCATAGCTCTAATAAGCACTGCCATCTTGCCTACATGGCTATAAACTGATTCCTAAAGGATTTTCTTTGGGTAACAACTGAGTTTGCATGTGTCTGTTCCGATGGTAAAATTTTAGGTACATCATTTTAGCATGACAAAATTTATACTGTATTCATAAGGCAAGGTTTTTAAAATTTGTGTGCCTTTGGTTTTCATTCACTTGCTTTTCACATCTTTTCACCTGAAAATACCTTGGAAGACGCTGTGTTTCAAAGTCAGAGAGACAGCTTACTGCTGTATTTTAAAAAGCACTTCTTTGCGTGTGTGTTCAGCCACATGCTAACAGGGACATTTCAAATCTGTTGTCTGGCCCCGTGGAAGCCAATTATTACATTCTAATTAAATGTAGAAGACCAGTGAAGGCCATATAATGTAGACACGCTGCGTGGGTTTGCTGGATAGCTTTCTTTATGGCTGATGTTGCAAAAGATGGAAATCTGTGATAGTGTATGTCTCGGCCAAGAGCCGAGATGGATAATTTTTGAATTATCTAACAAATTATTCTATAAATTCTGAGACTTCCTTTTTACAGGTGCTTTTTGAGACAATACATGTACTTAGAGCACAGGCCATCTAAAATCTTGTTTTTAAATTATTCCGTAAATCTTCAACAGAACATGAAATGGGGAGTCAGAGAATCACAGCGTGATTGAGGTTGGTGGATACACACCCAAGTGTATGGTACTGTTAGGATCCCATACCACCCGCACAGGAAAACAGTTTTCTTGTGTTTAATTGGAATTTCCTGGTTTTCAGTTTGTCTTGGAATTTCGGATACATGTGGGCAATAAAACGATAAAAGTAATGAACCTAACAGATCCAACCGCACTTCTGGTGGGGAAGGTGCTGAGTTAGTAGGTGAAGAACTCAAACTGGCAGGCGTGGAATGAGTTCTACCAGGTGTAGCCGTGCCTGTCCATACGTGACTACTGATGACACAGAGGCCTTGTTTTCGAATACCTCGCTGTTAAAATACAGAGGACTTTCCTGGGTTTGCTGTCGTTTCAGAAGACTGGCAGGGCTCACAAGCCCTCTTCAGGCCTCAGTTTGGGAGATGCTGCAGACAGACAGCCGCACCGAGCCGTTTAATGATGCTGTGCTCTGCCGTTCCTGAGAAGATTGCTGGGTTCTAAACAGTTAAATTCTCACAAGTTTTTTGGTTCTCAAGGGCAGTAGTATTGTTTGTATTCGGGCCTTTTGTCCAAGTCTAGAATTTTCAAGGCTTTTATCAACCGAACATTATTTTAAGTGATGCTTTGTCTTACCGTTATCGTGGTTCTGGGAGTGGTTCTCTAAAACTAAAGTTTACTTTCCATCTGCCTAGATTTAACTCAGTAGCACCACCGTGAATGTTATATGGAATACACTAACTGGTTATTGCTCATCGCCCTCCTGGATGCCTCTCTGGCTGAGGCTCAATTTTGTGTGAAATTTCAGTTGATTTCTTTCTGGCTTATGTAGATGGTTTTGCCCTAATTTACCCCCAAATGTAACTTCTTTCTTAATTTGTTTTTCAAAACCATCTGCAAAGTTTTGGCAGAAATATAAATAAGTACAGATTCAGGCAGTATTGTGGTACGGAATATTTCTGACCAAGTAGTTGAAGTTTGGCAATGGTGGAAGAGGGAAAAGGGAAGTGTTACACAACTTCACACATGGTTACGGTCTTTAATATTTTTAACAATGGATCCCGATTCCAGATAAAATATTAGTCTAAACTTACAACAGTTTTGAAAGCAGGCTGTCATTTGAGATATATATTTGCTATATATATATTGATATATCTTAAGACAAGATGCTGCTCGGCTTCAAGACCCATTGCAAATGCTTTCAGACCCTGTGAACTTTGCTGAACATTGGTCTTGCACCTGACTGTGATCAAATCCTGATCCTTGTTCAGACTCACATTCCATAAGCTAGCAAAACACTGTAAGTCTATTTTACTAAACTTCTTTAATGAAGTATCATCCTTCTGCAGTCTGAAACTGAACCCCAGCTTAATATTTATGGCCAAGTTATAAATCACTAAGGAGCTTCTGCCATTCCGGTTACGAATGTAATGCATCCAAAAGAGCTGCCTCACAAAACGTCAGAGTCAGTCCTGAGCACAAAACAAACCCGGAATGAAAAAGCAATCCTTGCCGTCCTGCACGCTAGAACCAACCTACGGTACCAGCTTTTATCAGTAACGCACATTTTCTGAAGTACGGCCGTGCACGCTTCTCCACTTATTTTGTGTCCGGCCAGTTTCTTCCAGCCAGTGAAAAACCACGCACTTCAGCGGGGGGCGGGGGGCACAAAAACGCCAAACAAACAAAACCAGACAAACCCAAACAAAGCCAAACCAACCCCAAACCCCCAAAAACCCAACCGAAACCCCAAAAGCATTCTTTCACCAGCGCAGTAGTGCCCGCCTCGCCGTTCCATGCGGACATCCCGCGCGTCCCTGGACCTCCGGGCACGTGGGGCTTTGGGAGCGGAGGGTGGGGGCACTGGAGCACTCGCTCCTGCCTTGCCGGTGCCACTGGATGTGCCACGCACCACAGTGTCCCACTGGCACCTCCAGATGAAATTCTTTTTTTTTTTTTAATTGTGCTTTCTAGGGTTCTTTGTGACAACCCCCCCACCACCACCTTCTCTGGCATTCCAAGAAGTGCGTTTTCTTGTTATTTGCCTCCAACTCTCGGGTACGGTTTATGCAAAGCTCCAGCTAAAATGAGTCTCTGGATGCTCCGGGGAGGAGGTCCGGGATGCCTCGGATTGGGGGCAGGTGAGCTGGGGATGGAGCGGTGTTGCAGATTTCCTACAGGACTGGGAAGAGAGGAAGGGCAGAGAGGAAACTTCCCGTGCTGGGCGGCACGGAGAGCTGCAGCGATGCTGGGGCAGCGAAGAGGCGAAGGTGGGAGAGGGCAGCCCGGGAGCACCCCGCTTCCCTGCTGCCGCGGGCCTGGGGGGACGGGGCCCGGGGGGGAAAATCCTTGAGACCCAGCTGAACCAAGAAAAGGAGGAGAAAAAAAAAAAAAAAAAAGAGTCTTGCATAAGTGGGGTTTACTATTCCTGGCAACTGGTAACTACATTTCTGCTGCACTGGTTAATGACTCCCAGATATTTCACACCTCTCCTTCCGTTGCGGAGTTTCCTGTCTCAGAGCGGTGACTGGCTGTTCACAGGCAAGGATCAAAAGAATCTGCTTTAAAGCAGATGGTTTATTTTAAAAGCATATCTGGC